>NC_090780.1:3270000-3642500 GCF_040054535.1 Antennarius striatus | reverse complement strand
TGAAAACCGGCAGCAATCTCATCATTCTCATGAAAAAAAAAAAAAAATCGTCATTGAGAAATACCATGAAACAACCTATACTTAGGATTGTCGGAAGAAATTATATTTTGAATGGAAAAACATTTGTATAACATGAACTATAACTATGATTAAGCAAATCACTAAATAGAATATTGGATCTTTGGTTAAAACAAAAAGATACATAGTGGACTGTTATAAATGTAGAAGGCGATGAACCAGGTGTGTTGGTGAGGGTGAGGATATAAAGCAGGCAGATAATGGTGGATTATTTAGAACCATTGTTCCTACGAAGGCACTGTGATGCAGAAAGGAGAGAGGCAACGTCAAGGCTTACTGATTATTTTGGTTCAACAGTTCTGCAGTATTTTTCTCATTTCTATGTTTCCTGCTCCTCTGTAGTCCTCGGCAGCCCCGATTTACTGATACACATGTCTTAGGTTCCTTACAAACAAATGTGCAACAAGATTATCTTTAATACCAGGTTACACCGTAGATGTCTCCCAGTCAAAGGCTTGACGCAGACACACGTTTTCACAATGAATTAAATTAAAGCTTTACAATTTCATATGTTCATTAATGGATTGACGTAACCGCTCAGATTATTTACTTTCAAACCATTTGAATTTACCACCGTGTTCAATAATGTCCAACAAAGTTCTTCTGATTTGTATTTTCCAGATGTCTAAAAAAAAATTCAAAAAGACTGAAAAAACAATAAATAAGTAACTTCTATTCCTATTTAATTTGCTCCTGCACAGCACCTCAAATCTGTGAAGCGCGTTGAGACGGACGAGGAGTTTTGTGAGTGAACATGGCACCCGCCGTTGGTGGTCCTCAAGGCTACACGCCTCCGGAGGGTGGCTGGGGATGGATGGTGGTAGCCGGCGCCATCATCTCTATTGGTTTCTCCTACGCCTTCCCCAAGTCCATCACTGTCTTCTTTAAAGAGATTGAGGTGATCTTCAATGTGACCAGCAGCCAGGTGTCCTGGATATCCTCAATCATGTTGGCAGTCACATACGGAGGAGGTGAGCGACAAAATGATACTGGAACGCTATTAAAGTGTTTATTTGTGATGATACAGCATTGACCTTCTCAGGTTCGTTGTGTTCCTGCGCTGCTGAGAGGCGCCGGGTGATGTCACAGAGGCCTGGCGGTCATGTGACGATGATAAGGCTCTATTCATGTGTGTGATATTCACCATAGAGAGAAAACAGATTTCAAAGGATCACTCCTTGTCTCAGATGATCATTCTGCTCTAAAAACAGTGCAATTACTCTATCATCTAATATTTGATTATAGAAAATGATGAAGCATCGCTTTTACAGGAAGGACGTTTTAGAAAAGTAGCAGTAGTGTGGAAAATTACAATGTAAGAACTTTGTAAGAACTCCCAAGCTATAAATTTGCCTGCAAGACAAATACCATGTAATTATTACTATCAGTGTTGATTGCATCCATTGGATTTCATGCAGTTTTTGATCAAACTATAAGTTTAAGCTTCACAATAGTTTACATGTTCCACATAAAGGAATGGATGCTGCTCATGGTTGAGCAGCAGATTACCTGCAGTCTGACATGTCACTGAGATATAAAGTGAGAACATGCAATTATTAATAAGCCTTTGTCTTTACATATGTTATTATTAACACATTTTTATTTGTTTGCAGTGCATCGTGGTACCACATTTGTTCAGGTTTATTCCCTTTTTCATAGCTCAAGCGAGATACGCACCTGTACAAATCAGAGTCTCGGTTGACTCAAAATGCTTGTTTAACATTTTTTATTAATGCAAACATTTCGTACATATACACAGACAGCATGCGATTTGCTCTAATCGAAAATAAGTAAGTGAGGAAATGTTTGTCAGTGCTGTGGCTACATGACAGGAGAGTACGGAGTAACTGTTTGACATTCTGAGCACATCAGGAGTAGAAGTTCATTAATAACTACTGCTGTGTACCCCTACTCCTTCAATTTTTGATTCATTACATTCATAATATTCTACATTGGTTTGTCTCCAACCTTTTTTATTCCAAGCAACTCTTCCTGCAAGGAGAAGGAAAGAACTCATTGCTAGTATTGCGACGGTCTATATTACAATTTAAAAACTCTTTTGTCTTGCACCGTGCTGGCAAATGAGTCTGGACAACCTCTAAACAAAAACTGTCAGTTTCTATTTAGGTTTATTGGGTAGTGCAGGGGCTTGGCAGGAAGGCAGAGGAGTCCTCCATGTGAGTCCTCTTATTCATTTATATCGGGTGTTAGAAATTGTAGATTGAGATTTTTTTTTTTTTTGAGACATAAACCCTACGTACGTGTATTTTAAGTCCTTTATTTATATGTTGTGGGCATTTTTCTTGAATTTATGTTGAATCCTACATGCGTATAAATTTTTATACCACTTCACAATTACACCATCCACTCACTATTTCTCTTAACACTTGTGTACTGGGGTCCAAAATTGCAAAACAAAATAAATTAAAAAAAATACTTGTGCTAATACTGAATAAAATCTTTTGTGTTTAACCCTCAAAACACCTGATGCTCCACCCCATCACCTGAACACAGATAATACTACACCCACTATTTGCTGAGAAACATGATTTTATTTTAATCATTTGAAATGTCATTACATGCAATGTTAATGAAATAAATACACATCTCAGTACAGCTCGCCTATATTTTTTTCTGACAGATCTCATTACAACTGACATGAGAACACAACTACTGCAGTGCAGCACTGACAAAAATGATTGCAGAAGTTATTTGAATTTGCTGAGCCTCCAGTGCCACAACCATGGCACTGGAGCTCTCTGGTGGCAAAATATTGAACTGTATATTGTTGACTGAATAAAAATCAACAGAATGGTAAGCTTCAATATGACAATTTGTTGTTTGTATTTTGCTCCACAGGTCCCATCAGCAGCGTCCTGGTTAATAAATATGGGAGTCGTCCTGTTATGATGCTGGGAGGATGTTTGTCAGGAGTGGGCCTTATTTGTGCTTCGTTCTGCAACTCTGTTCAAGCACTGTACTTTTGTATTGGTGTGGTGGGAGGTACCTAATTTTAACTTAGCTCTATATTTTATTTCAGTTGATAATGAATCATCTATCCTTAATCATCTATCCTTATCTAGAGTTTTTCAAATAAGAAAACACCAGGAAATCCCAAAAATTATTATTTTTCAACTTGTATATATTACTATATTCATGCATCTTTGTATTGTTTAAGGTTTGGGATTGGCCTTCAACCTCAACCCTGCTCTGACTATGATTGGAAAGTACTTCTACAAAAAGCGTCCAATTGCCAATGGAATCGCTATGGCTGGCAGTCCAATCTTTCTGTCCACACTGGCTCCGATTAACACCTGGCTATTTGACAAGTTTGGCTGGAGAGGAAGTTTCTTGATCCTGGGTGGCCTGCTCTTCAACTGTTGTGTTGCTGGTTCCCTCATGAGGCCTATAGGTCCAAAACCTAAGCCACCAGAGAAGTCCACAGAGAGAAGGACAGCGACACAGCTCATTAACAGTTTCATTGACCTGTCTTTGTTCAAGCACCGTGGCTTTTTGCTCTACATCATGGGAAACATTGTCATGTTTTTTGGTCTCTTTGCACCACTTGTGTTTCTCAGCAATTATGCAAAGAGTAAAGACATCCCAAAAGAGAAGGCCGCTTTCCTTCTGTCTGTGTTGGCTTTCGTTGATATGTTTGCCCGGCCCTCAATGGGTATTGTGGCTAACACCAAGTGGATCCGGCCTAGAATACAGTATTTCTTTGCTGCCTCTGTGCTGTACAATGGTGTTTGCCATGTTTTTGCCCCAATATCAGTAGGATACTCAGGCTTTGTAATTTATGCCATCTTCTTTGGGTTTGCTTTTGGCTGGTTGAGCTCAGTGTTGTTTGAAACCTTGATGGACTTGGTAGGATCCCAGCGCTTCTCCAGTGCTGTTGGACTGGTCACAATTGTGGAGTGTGGTCCTGTATTGCTGGGGCCTCCTTTGCTTGGTGAGTATATCAGTTCTCTGTCTCTGGATTGGTCTCTGTGCAGTTTACCACGGTTTAATGTTGACTGTGTCATGTATACTCTCTCGACAGGAAAATTCAAAGATATCTATCATGACTACAAGTACACCTACCAGGGCTGCGGGATCCTCCTCATCGTCTCCAGTGTTTTCCTATTTTTAGGTATGGGACTCAACTATCGACTGCTGGACAAAGAAAAAAAAGAAGAAGAGAGAAGGGCCAGGATGGGAGGTAGAGAACAAAGGTCCAAGAAGGACAAAGAGGTGGCTGGAGCAAGGAACACAGAAGACACTGTCTAATATTGTCTAACGTACTGGATCAAGTTATAGTACTGTTTTTGTTTCCAATTCAAGTATGTCTGGTGTGTATATATACATACAGTATATATATATATGTATATATGTATATATATATATACACAGTATATGTATGTATATATATATATATATATATACACCAAACACTTGGTTTTTGAAGACCATCACAGAAATTGTAGCTTCATAACCACACATGCAGTTTCCCCGTTATTCCATTAATCTATCCACATAAAATATCTCTAATAAACTTAAATACTTGATAGAATATTCAATTTTATCTAGACTTTGTCATTGTTAAAGTAAATGATATGACCATCAGCTGAATTTATGCCACATATCATTTATTGTATGTTAACCTTCTAAATGCACTGTAAAAATAAAGGAAAGAATGACACTATGATTTAAAAGGACCTAACCATTCACTGTGAAAGTGTATGATTACAATGTTCTCCTCACCTTGGCTGCCACATTGTTCGTCACGATATATTGTATTTATAAGGGCACAGGCTTGACAGCATGGTGCAATGTTGGAAACTGTAGAAAGTTCCTCACTGCTGTTATCAGTTTGAAAACTGTATTCTGCAAAGCTAGTCATTCATTCATTGCTCTTTTAGCATGTTTTCTGATAATTTTATATAATTGATAATTATCATTAACAAATTATTTTGCATAGCTTTGCATATTCGCATAACATGCCACTGACTACAAATTGCTGAATATGGAACAAGTGGGAAAATCAAATAAACTGTCACTTGACAAGAAGCCAGTCCAGTATATTCTGTCAAAGAGAGAAAACAAGTTCATCAGAGATGCACTAAAACTATTAAAGTCATGACCTTTACCCTTTAACAAGCATGCAGGATTGCATTCTTACAATTTATTTGAACCACATATGTTATAGATCAAATGACTTGACAGGACATTTTTATCATATTGGGTTTTTGTCACTTCCTAAAAGACACACACACACACAAAAAATTAATAAAATGCCTCACTGCAAAGACAAGGTTTAGTGAGAGAAGAAAAACCTCTGACACTACTTTTGACCAGCTGAACATTGCAACGTGAAAAAACTGATGCATGTCATTATATCAGAAATATAAACATATAACAATATATAACATCCTTCTGATTAAAATAGATGTGTTTCCAACAATAGAGCGAATGCCTAGCTCTGACGCCTCGTTATTAGAATAAAACTTTTCAATACTATTGTAATGCGGCAGGGAGGAAAAACCCAAAAGCACCAGAGTGGACACAAGTCGAAATCTAGACTTTAATTCTGAAGAAACAGGGTCAAAAAGCCAGGTAGTCAAAACAGCAGGCAGACACATCAGACAGGGATCAGGCAAACAGGCAGAATCAATGCACAATAATCACAGAGACCAGGAACACTGGAAAGTAGGAATAGATCAGACGGCGGCTGGTTTACTAGATGAAGAGCTGCAGCTGGACGAGCAGAACAGGTGACAGGAAAGAGCTGATGGGATGCAGGAAGCTGGAGACAGGAAATGTTGATAACAGGGGGAAAAAAAAAAAGACTAGAGTGAGCAGAATAACCTAATGAACTCATGTCCTGACAGCAGTTGTGACAAATCCTGTAATCTATTCGAAATATTATTCATTCATATTGGGAGTCATGAGTCTCTCCTAGTTTTAAGATTATTTATACCTCAGATCTTAATGTGAAGTTGGTTGTTTTTTACTGGAAATAGATCTACATGGCACTTAATTTTAGATAATATTAGTGCAACATTTTTTAAAAATGTATTAATAAAAACACCAGCTCAATTAGCCAGTGTTATGTTATAAATTATGAGGGACAGCTATTTATTGGGCCTTTCATAGCTCCACTGATTAAATCACAGCTGGTAAGCTGAAGGCAGCTATCATCTGGGTCCTGAAAGTGATCTTTTAACCATTATATCGTTAAAAAAATTTTAAAGCGATCTACTTCATTTATTAAATGTTATCATAATGACTGCTACTTCATGCACCTTTACTTTTTTTTTTTTTTAATTATTTTTTTATGCACCTTTACTTTGTGACCAAACATGAACGCCATTCGACAAATGTCCCTGTCCGATAATGGATGCCTTGTGCTCGTGACAGTGAACGCTGTACATCGATCAGAAACGTGAACGCGCGTCGAGAGGAACTGGCTCGCGCGTGGTTGCGTTGGGGAGAAACCAGGAGTACAGCCGTTAGCCGGCGGGGGGCGCTGAGACCCGGGCATGGTTTTACCCGTCAAGGCGACGAATGGAAACTGTAGGAAAAAAATAATTGTGAATATTCCTTATCCCAGTGAAGGGTAGCTGTTTGTGTTCCGTAGGAAGTGTTGGAGGAAGTTTAGCTGGTTGGAGAGCTCAGGTAAGTTGACGTCACCCAGTGCTGCGTAGCGGAACTACAGATCTAAGCTAACATGTTAACCTAAACATCGGCTAAATCGGCTAAATCGATATCAGCGATCAGCTGTGAAAAATGATGTCACAACAAAGTTGTCTCATAATATTTTTTTTTGTACTTTTTTCCCCAAAAAAATATTGTGTCGGTGTTAATGTTGTCTGTCTAAATTAATTACTCTGTGACGCTCCACCGGCGGTAACCAGCGTACATTAACCTAATGACTGTAGTTCACAGCGTTTCTATCACAGTTTGATAAGATTATTCAGTATACCAGCACTATATTTGTCAATATATTTGTCAAATAACTTTAATTTTGTGTGTTATATGTTTTATAAACTGAAACATTATTTTCAGTGTTCCTCTGTGATTGAAGAAACTCCCTTTACTGTTTACAGTCTTCCTTTCTTTTACTGTTTATTAGGAGGGTGATGCCTAAGAATTAGGATTTTACTGAATAATTTGCTGACAAAATCCCATTTATAGTATTATTATTACTGTTATTATTATTTACATACATTTATGTACGTAAATGTATCTTTTCTATCTATCAGATCCTAAACTGCAACTAACTTATACGTGAATATAGTGATGTATAAAAGAATGTTTATATTTATATTAATATTTTTATTTACATTATATTTTCACTTATTCCTTTCATTCCTATTCTAACCCTAGTTTGTCTTTTTATCTTATGGATAAGGATTGTTTTACATGAATAATTTGGGCTTCAACTGAAAAATCTTTGTGGTATTAGTGTCTTTAGTAAACTTACGTATCTGACTACTCTCAAAATACTTCATTATTATCATTCATTATATAAAATGCATCCATGTGTTCATTTCAGGATGGAGAGAGACCGAAGTTTTAATTTCAAACTGCTAGTGCCTCCCAGGTTGAATTATGGACAGGTATCCGCTGTTTTACCCCAGGAAAACCTTGAAAACAGTGACTTCATTAATAAATCGCAACAGGTAAGTAAGATTAACTAACCAGCATGAATAATGAAGACAAGTAAATACTTTACAGCTCAGGAATGATGCACCCTGCAGATAAATCACCATTTTACCCTTTACTGGAAATGACTGTTAGGTATTGTGTGCACAAGTTTTCGGGTATTGTTTTCCTTGCTGTAAAATGATTGTATGAATGAATGAATGTATGTATGGTTGAAAAGAGGCAGACATTTTCCTGAATACATGAGAAGAATAGCATTACTGCTTTACCTCTAGGCCTATACCAAGCATTTTGACAAAGAGCAGAACGTACCAATCTACAGCACAGGCATGGTTGCACCAACTAAACCAATCAGACAAGGTATTTTCTATTAAACTACAATCTCTACATAATTTCAGCTAGAGTTGGGCATTTATCTGTTATAAACCTCATGGTAAATAATTCTTTACAGAATTACCAAAGATGAAGGTGGTCCCACCACTGGAAAAGGAGGAGGTAACATTGTCAATGTACAAAACTGAAGACTGACCTTCACGACGTGTTTATACTGGAGTGTGTTGGTTTACTCCCTATCATTGTGAATGTCCCCCAGAATAACTGCAATCCTGGGCAGCTCTATTCCAAGTTGTTTGATGAAGTGGAGAAAATTAAGTGTTGGAAGGCCCAGGCTGACTGTGACACTGCTCAAAAGGACAAGAGACTACAGGAAAACAAAAGAACCATTGAAAATCTGCGCAAAGCTTTTCAGGAACTGCAGGTTTGTGCTGCAATGACAATTTTGTTTGTGCGTTTCTCTCCCTTTGTAAACACATAAATTTAATTTTCATATTTGATATGAAGTTATTCGTAATAAAGAAACAGCGTTCTTAAACACCCTTTGATATCTGCATTGGAATCAGTTGTATATGTTTTTCTGCACAGTTTGGAAATGAAAGTCTCAGCATAAAACTGGAAGAGCAGATCAATGAAAATGAGGAATTAAGGAGCAAGTAAGAAAGAACTGTATATGCCGGTACTCTGTAAAAGCCTAATGAATGTGGCAGTCTTGTTTCAAATACAGATATTTTTGTTCTTTTTCTAATTGTAAATATAGGAACAACGCAACAAGAAACTTGTGCAATATTTTAAAAGATACTTTTGAACGGTCAACTGAGAAAATGCATATATGTAAGTTAACTTTTTGATCAGCTAGAATTATTAAAATCTACTAAATAATTTTGTAATACTATGTTATAATCAATCTGTCCATTTTGTAGTTGAATCTGAAAGAGAAGAAACACATCACCTCTTTATGGAATATAACAGAAGCATTCACGTAACGCCTCTTGCTTTATATCTTTGTTTTAATTACTAACACTGATTGTTTAACTGCTTTATTAAAATCAGATTACAAGTAGTTTTGTTTTTTTTCATTTACAGAAACTAACTGCAGCATTTGACAGTCTTTACATTCAAGCAGAAGCTGATCAAAAAGAGATGGAGAAAGGTTGGAATTTTTTTATGTCAGTGGCAAACATTTTTCCCATGTACAGTATACTTGACATGAATGGATGAAGCATTGTTGGGTGAACTAGCAAGACTTACCTGGTTAAATAAGGTTAAAATAAATATTTAAGAAAAGAAATATTTTTTCTTTTTCCAGTCAAAGAGGAGTTGCTCCATTTTGAAGGCCTGAAAGAAAAATATCATAAAGAATATAACATAAAAGAGAAAGAGGTTAGTAGAGTAAAACTTTCTTCAGATACATTTCTGTAACCATGTGTTTAGAAACACTCAGCTGAAGGTTTGGTAATGTGTTCTCAGGTTGAAGTGCTTCAAACAAAACTTGGGGATAAGGAAAGTGAACTACAAAAAATCCTGCTTGACCTCCAGGAAACTCAGAATCACTACAAACTGCTTCAGGAAGCGTCACGTAAGAGCAGGATTACTGTACATTTTGAGATAGATGCTCGTGGCTGTGTATTTAAGAGACACTGCTAAGCTGTTATACATTAGTCAGTGTTTTTTTTTAATTTACCAGCAATCACTGTTTAACAATGTTTGTATTCACTTTATCACATAATTCTCATATAGATCTCTAATGTCCAGTTAGAAAGATAGACAAATATTAATTAAATTGATAATCTAGTTCTTCCTATTCTCACATTTACAGCAGTTTTGACCGTAACATCAACAAATAACAGATCTCTGAAGGAATTAGTGTTTAGTTGTTCAGTTTCTGAGATGATTGCCAACAAAAACAGTCATTTGAATAAGATTGAGATTATTCTGCTTTTAATGCTTTCCCAATGTAGTTACTGAGGAATACTAAAACAGCCATTTAAACATCACAAATATGACCATTACTAGATATTGAAATGTTTTGAACTTTACAGATGAACAATATGAACTTCTCATGAGCTCAAAAGCTCAACAGGAATCCCTTCTTCAGGAGCTGCACTCCGCAGAGCAGCACTGTAAAGACACTGAGGTGAGTGTTTCGATCCTGTCCTGATTGTCAGTGATCCTGATCTGTCCTATTTTTTTTGACCACTTTGTATTAATAATCTCAGAAAAATCGTGACTCTGTTGCTACAATCCTGGAAGAAAGCAAAAAGGAGTTTGCAGAGAAGATTCAAAGCAAAGATTTAAAGTTGGAGGAGCTCAGTAAAATCAGAAATCAACAAGCAGAGAAGCTGGAGCAGATTCAGACAACTATTCTGGAGTTACAGAATTCTCTTACCTTGGAGATACAGAGGTATAATTAGTTGTGTAGCACTGATTAAATACTCTTTTACCTGAAGTGATAATTCTCCTGTTCTAACCTGTTTTTAAGGACAAAAGAGCTTGACGATAAACTTGTGGCAAACAATACAGAGCTTGAGAAGAGAAACACACTTTTTGGTAAGCCTCACTGGATGACATACCTTAGTGTTTAAAGTCACTGCCATGTTAAAGCAAAGCAAAATGTTTGACTCAACAGGAGAGACCGTGGAGCAGAGTGCAAAGAAAGATGAGCAGATCAAAACCTTACAAGAAGAACTGGTACAACTATTATGCTCTTCTAAAAAACGTTTTTCTTTGATATATCAATTTCATCACAGCATGATCACAGCTTAAAACTACAACCAAGCAATCACAGACTGCAACTATTCAAAATTTTACCCTGACCTACTTGCATAGGTCAAAGATCAAAGCTAGTACTCTGGCCGATTGTCATTGATCTATGGTTTCACTTACACTGGCCTTCTCCCTCGTCTTTCTATCTGATCCGGTTCCTGAGTGTACAAAAGTTGAAATTTGACCTTGACCTAGTTGTCTCAAGGCCAAGGTCATCATCTCATTTTCATCCCCTTTGCTGCCTGAGTAATGTGCTTTTTGTTTCATCTTTCTATCTGCAACAGCTGGGAAGATATTTAGTGGACAAACTAATGAACCAACGAACGAACACTGACAATTACAATACATCACCACTTTGAAGCGGGATGTAATAATGTATGTTGTTATTCTTAGGATGAGAAATTGAAATCCATTGACAGCATGAAGGCTAAAATCAGTGTCACTGATGTCCGCGTGGAGGAACTCACTGTTGAGCTTTCAGGGAAAATGCAAGAAGCCGAACAATTTAGGGTAACACCAACAGATTCCACCTTCCCTCCATATTTCACCACAAAAGGACTTTTATTCCACATTCTAATACGGGTACCTAAGAATGTTTTCTCTAGATTATTCATTTCTTTCAACTATATAGAATAAGGCAGAAGTTACTTTTGCTGAAAACAATCTGCTGAAAGAAGCTCATGAAGCTGCTGAAAGGACACAAGAAGATTTAAAGGTAAAATTCATCATAAAAGAGGTGTAAATATGATTTATTTTCTCGTTGCAGACATCATCACCTAACTACTGTACTGTATATCCTATTATATATGTGACTGTCATCACTTATTGTTTCACTGTCTACTTCTGCTGATTATCTCTCATATTCTTATTCCCACAGATTGAAGTGCAGGAGTTGGAGGGCCAACTGTTTACTGAAAAGAAAAGAAATGAAGAATGTATCTTTAAGATGGAGCAACTGAGAAACGAGGTCACACAGCATGAGTAAGTTCGTAATAGCCAGCCATTCATAATGACCTGTCACTGTTACTTGTGGCCACAGCAAAATGAATGTCTAACCTGTGTGATTCTGAAGAGTCAAGTACAGAGAGCTGTTATCCCACCTGGATGAACTACAGCGTGAGAAGACAGCCGTTCAGGAGCAGCTTCAGAGCCGCTCTTCACAAGTGAAAATTATTGAGGCAGACATTCAGGTTTGAATCATCCAATCGAATGTGATAGATCACATGTCCAGTAGCTGTTCATTATGTGTCAGGTTTGTATTTAATCATACGACTTTTCAGGAGAGTGAGGAAAAGGTTGGGAAACTCGCAAGAGAAATGCAAATCCTGGAAGAAGAAAACCAGTGTTTGCGGTGAGTTTACACTTGAGACAACCTTGAGAGAGTTAATCTTGTGTAGTTTTACACAATTATATGTTTACATTAAAAAAGGGAGGCAGTAAACTGTATGAAAGCCAACACCCATGGGGAATATCTGATTTGTGAGACTCTGCAGAAGAAAATTGAAGACAGTGTGAGTATGCCAACTTAATAATCTATTATTAAAATCTTTTCTGAAAGTCTTTAGAGGATCTTTTTGTTTTTTGTGTATAGTTTGATTGTCTGCAGCAGGAACTTACAGAAAAAGAAAAACAAATAAAAGCTGTGGCAAAAAAGGTGATTATCAATTATTAAAATGACATTTTGAAATGCTGTTATTGTTTATCATTGTGCTTATAACAATATGTTTTTGTTTTAGATGAGCAACCTTAGGAAACAAATCGAAGGGAAAATTTCAGCCTTGGAGAAATACAGGAGGGAGGTGTGTAAACTGTGAACATGTGGATACACATTAGTATGACGTTATAATATATGCTAACACCTCACTGCTGCGCTTTCAGAACGAAGGGCTGAAAAAACAGGTGGCAAGGGAGGTGGCAAAATCCAGCCAACGTGAAGACGTGGTATGATGGCGTTTTGTTTTTAATAGTGATATAAAATGTAAAGACATATAGCTCTGTGGGGCATACGTTTCTTTTTTGTTTGTAGATAAACAGTCTTCAGGAGGAGGTGGAGAAACTTCAAAGAATGAACAATGAGGACGAGCAGAGATTGCGACAGGATCTTGAATCCACATCAGTCTTATCTGCAGAGGTCAGCGCTGAAGTTACTTTTGCAATGTCTTGTGACATTATTTAGGAGAAAATGAGAATAAAGCTGTGTCGTTTTCCAGGTAGAGATGCTCAGACTAGCAGCAGCAGAGGCCATCAAGAACAGGGAGGATGCAGAAGTCAAGTGTCAACACAAGATAGCTGATATGGTGGCGCTGATGGAGAAACATAAGGTAAGGTCTCCTTAGAGGTTGGTTTGCTGTTTGTGTGTTAGCAGTATGGGTAAACATCCAGATATGACCTACAATGGAAAGATCTTGTTGTGTGTCTAGAGCCAGTATGACCGAATGGTCGAAGAAAAGGCAGCAGAGCTTCAGGAGAAAAACAGGAAAGAGATGGAGGCTGCTTCCCAAATGAAATCAATGGTGCGACACAGGAAAATCATGACTTAATGCTTTCTTGCAACCAATGACAGCAAATTCATTTTATCCTTACATTGCAAAAACTATTAACAGGAGTTGGATCTTGAGAAGCATAAGCTACATGGGGACAATCTGAAACAACAGCTGGAGATAGAAGTGGCACAGAAGGTGTGTGCTCACATTGATCAGTTCGTCTGGGAGTTTTTAACAGGTTATGCTTCTATTTTAGAGATCTTTCATTTTTTTAAAAACATTTTTCATTCATTTTAGGAAAGGCTGCAGACGGAGCTAACTGATTTAAAAAGAGAACTATCCTCAGTGAAAATCACTCAGCTGCCGGGAATTACAAGCAAACAGGTCAATCAAAATGTATATACAGTATACAAAGAGACCACTGATGTCATTGATCATTATAGTACTTTTTCTTAACCACAAATAAATCTTAAAAATTCTAGTCACCAGCCTCAAACTCTGAAAAACAGAGATGTTCCGAGACCCCTAAGGAGAACTCTTTAAGGAGCCACGTGTTTGACTTCACAAACAGCTGGAAAACCCCCTCTTACAACAACAATGGTGGGATTACTGGACGAAAGAGGACGACTGTGAGTTTAGACCAACAAAGTTGTTCCAATTCTAAGCGTCTTGTCTTTGCATCATGACAGGCCGGCATATTCTTATGAGGTTGTGGGTAATTGATCAAGATGATGGACATTTGTTCAGTAAATGTTATTTATCCCATTCTGACCATCATCCTTACACACTATGCCTGCAGTGAATGAATCATACATGTTAATAGATGATGCTAAAGACATGTTTTTGTCCCATGTTTAGGAATTCGACTGTGAATCCATCAGAACTTCACGTGGAACAACACGAAAAACCAAGGTAGACAGCTGAGTCTGTTAATAAAGTAAATGTTGACTTGTTGTGGAGATAGAGAACAGTTTACTATAACAAATCAATATCATTGTATCGATCTGATTTGAGCATTCATAAAAACTAGCTTTTATTCAGACATTACCTTTTCATTGTAGAAAATTCACAATGAAGACCCGAAAACCCTCAAGATAAGTGATGCCGGAACATCAAAGATCAAAGTAAGACACCACATCATTCTGACATTTTCCAACACGACTGAAATATTCATGACTTCTTCCTGACATTTACTTTTTCATATTAATCACAGTCTTATATAGTAACAACACCCCCTGATCAGGAAGTTTGCTTGGAGCTTGATCCCAAGTTGGACAGCTCTGATCACAGTGACATGTCGGTGAGTTTAGTTTCTGTTGGTTGGTGTTTTACTCTCCAGATGTACACAGTATTATAAACTCTTGGTTTAGTTCACACAATCATTCATGCTACTCTCGCTCTCATTTTGACAGAAGATTGCAAGTAGACCTCCATCCAAAGTCAACATCTTACAAAAGGTAACTTGACTTTAGTGATGTGATGCTAGCTTAGAATCAAAATGTGTTCCTTTGATGCCTCAATAAAGAAGAATTAATTTGTTAAATTAACATTTGATTCCTATCCAGAGCACTGTCAGTCTGAAATCACCAGGGAACTCCTTGAAGCAAGCTGCAATCAAGAGGATGAGAGACGCAGGATGGACTGCTGTCCTCAGCGCTGACAGAAAGAGGAAGGCAAAGGAGAAGATCTTTGTTTAGATAGTTCTGAGACAATATGAAAGAAAAATGTTTGGGTGTTCTATGTCCTTAACAAGTATATGTATTTCTGTGACAACAGGCAAATGTCTGAATGTATTGTTCTGAATCAGTCAAATTATTTTACTGAGTTGTCTTCCTCTTCCAGTTAGTTTAGCGTTTGTTTGGAGAGTTTACGTTGCGGTCTAGTCACTCTGTACACGTACAGTAAAAACTTTGTACGTTAGTAAAACTAATTGTTTTTGAGCTGTTCTATGGAGAAATGCGTTCACATGAAATCCCATTCATTCTCTTACAAGGTTCAAATATTGGTGTGGAACACTTGTCATGTATTCCTATCTTATTATTATCACGGTGTTCCAGTTGGAAAATGTTGACAGTAATAAAAGCGACTGAAACTATTCAAAGAAGTTGGTATTGTCATTTTTTCAATATGCTGCTCGCTTTTCTCTGTGCTGTTTGCATCTCAGTCTTTGGATTGTATAAATTGGTGGATGAGGAAACATTAGTTTGCATGTGAGTTGAGCTCAGGTGATTCCTCAGACTCTTCACTGAAGGAACTCGAGACGCAGCTGCGATTGGTCCTGTGAGCCTGCTGGTGGGTTATCATAAATGGGATGGCCGTCATAAAGCCCTCCAGAAATGACAAGTGTGTCATCATCTGCTGCAAATGGATCTGGGGGAAGTTGAATATTAAATCATATAATAATCAATGAGGCATTGTAACTGCTAATATTGACTGTTTGACCGTCACCTTACCCAGGTCATCAGAGTTGTCGAGAGGTTCGTGCAAGATTTGGATTTTATGTTTGCATTTGTGCAAAATGAGCAGAACTGATGCCAAAGCAAGAACACCAAGCACAATGCTCAAGAGGATGGTCATGGTATGGTCTGACAGGTTTAGTGGCAAAGCTAGTAGGGAAAAAAAGATTGACAAAGAGTCATTCAAAAGTACAACAACAATGACATCAGCACTAAACAACCTGTTTACCTTGTGTGTTTCTGTCCGATGAATCGGAGCTTCTGCGGACAGTGACAGATGAATTTGTTGCTGTCGTGTCAGGCGTACTCGTGCGACTCACTGTGGTCTGTTCCGCTGGTGTTGTCGTTGCAGTAAAAGGTGGAGTGAGAGTGTGAGTTGTTGTCACGAGGGGTGAACTGTTGGTCGGAGGAGTCACGACGGGCGTGGATGGTGAAGCCTGGGGAGGACTTGTGTCTGCTTTGGTTCTGGTGAATGTTTCGTTGTGCCATGGTGATCTGGTGAACGGAGTCGTGTTTCCACTCAAGTTTGATGTAACAGTTGCATCAGTGGTAGAGTTGGGTAAAGTCACCGTTGCAGTTATGTTGTTGTTGTTGTTGTTGTTGTTGTTGTTGTTGTCGTTGTGTGTCTGGTTAGTCAGAGGAGACAGGTCAGATTTTCGTTCTGTAGGTGCGATAGTCAAATGTCCTTTTCCAGGTTGCGTCACAGCAGAAGAAAGAGCCAGAAGACAACAAGCCAAGGCGGCAGAGATGACGTCCATAACCTCTAAGTTCTGAGCTGACAACCAGAGAATAGAATAATTCAGTAAACACTGTAAAAATTTATCTTCTCTTATCTTGGTAGTAGTTTAACAGTCAAATCCTCACTGTTTTCCACAGTGGCGGCAGTCATAACATGTGTAATACATTTACTTGAACAGCAGACAAACAGCAGAATAACTGGAAGAACTATATTCCTACTGAACATGTAGCCGCCAATAAAACCTACGGCAGCTTATCAACTCTTATCTTTTGGTGTTCTGTAAATGGAAACATAATCTCTCCTTTTGGAAACTAGAATAAGTTGAAACCTCGAAATCACTTTTACTCAGAATTTCTCCCTCAATACTGACAAAATTCACTCACCTTGTTTTGTATCAGTGAAAACAGTGGAGTAAGTCCTTCCTTGGAGTAAGTCCACCTTTGTGTCACGACTGACTCCACTTCCTCAGAACCTGAGATGGCTGAATGCTCGATTCGCCAACACAGTGGTTGGTAAAAGTGGGCAGGTCGGCGCTTTGTAAACTTCCATTGTACGTTGCCGTGGAGACAAGGAGCAGGGTTCCTGTGTCACTCAGACCATAGTTCACCCTCCATGTCTCCCTCTCTCTCTCTCTGGTGCTGGGTTCAAACACAAGTGCATTGGCACAGTGTTTCATTTGTATCCTTGAGCCGGAGGATTTTCATTCTATGAATTTAAACTTTTAACAACATATTAAAAAGCTGAATTTGGGAGACATTTTTTTGCAGTTAGTCAAATGGATGCACGAGTTCTTCATAAAATAAAAAGACAACACACAAAAAACTCTAACACAAGTAGTCACTGTCATTTATATATTATCTGAATAAACAAACAAACAAACAAAGGGGACATTAACCACATCAGTGCTTAACAGAATACAGGAGCAGCGAAATCAGTCAGGTAAAAAATAACGTGCTGTCATAAATGCTTTTTATATAATTATTATTCTGCCCTGGTTTATTTAAAGGACGACACCAACTGATGTACACATGTTAGTGTCGAACAACACAAATCGACTCAGATTCAGAATTAACTGCATTTGCTTTTTCAAAGTAAATACAAGACAGTACGATTGCGGTTGGCATTTTATGTGTTTATAAAAAAATAGCAATGAAAGGCTATTTCATTTCCCTGGTGAACAATAAACAGTAGCTTTTACAGCCTGGTGGCCTGTTCAGTGTGTTTACTTGTCATATCACAGTCTATGAATGCCGGGTTGTCAGCTTCCATATGAAGGTCTGTTCCAGTTTTTTCTGTGACATTTGATTCCTGCAGAAAAAAAATCAGCAAACTATGAATGACATGAGTCAACACAAAGTAATCTGGTTTGTAATATTTCCCCCACTAGTTACCTACCTGTGATTTTCCACACCAGTTGAAGCATATCAGGTCGCTCCTCTTCACCAACAGATCAGGGTTTAGTTTTTCCTGCTTGCGTCCACCTGGAAACAAAGCCACAAGTTTTTTTTAACTGTTTTATGTCAGGTTTGAAATGTAATCCATGTTTAGAACACATAAATGTCTCGTCAGTGAATATACTGGCTAGATAATAAAGTCTGACCTGTCATGACGCTCACCAGCAGACCAGACACCACTGTGATCAGTGAACCCAGGAGAGCGAAGTAGAGGTAGGACAAAGAGTACCAGGAGTCTGCTAGAGCCGGTCGGACACTGGGAGGGGGGAACGCGTGTTAGTTTTCACTCCCCTGGATTCAGATGAGCACCAGTTATTTCTGGGGACACTTCAAGGAAGGGTCATCTTCTAATAGCATCACCGCTGTGAGGCCACTGAGGCAGAGAGGGCTGAATATTTTTCAAATAATTAACTCAAATAATTAAGTTAATGCACAGTGATATTCACGGAATCAAGATTATTCAAAATCCACTGAGGATAAAAAAAATTAAATTTTTCCTAGAGGAGTATTGATTATTTTTGGTGACTGCATTCAGACTTAACATTCAAGAAAGTATTTTTACATGCATGCAGAATACAGGCTTTCTCACTTATCACTCATATCTGTCTTAAACATATGCATTTGTCACGCTATGTTAACTTAGACTGCCAAATTTGTTTAACTTTGGGAGAGACTGGTTGCAACAGTCTCTTCATAAAGACCTTATTATTTTCACATGTTTAAAGGGGATGCTGGTCTTTATTTCACATTTCCACACCCCCATATGAACTTTTTTTTTTGCTTTGCTTTTTAAGATGAATTGGAAAATGACTCGTTTTGTGTTCCATAATTATTTGCCTCTTCACAAAGCTATTGACTACTTATGTTACTGCGAACATATCACGTGCTTGATGAACACCTGTGACTCACTCAGGCCGTGAGGTCAGTGTCACTGCGGTGGTCCATGGAGTCGCTGTTGTGTAGTCCTGATCCGTAGTGCTGTTACAGCCCACAGTGCTGACTGGGAGAGGATTTGTCTTTTCAGCTGTTGGTGCATAAATCTGACTTCCAATCCCCACCCACAGAGTCAACACAAGGCCAACAACCGTTCCCACAAGCCCTCCCTGGAAAGTAAATATGACTGCAGTCAAGCCTTTGGTGGATGCGTCATGCGTCTTTTATCAGTTTTCTTTGTGAAGGGAGAAAAGAGGAAATACTCACTATTGAATTAGACGTGCGGAACAGCATGCCCAGCAGGTACAGACCAAGAAGAGGCCCTCCGATCATACCAAATATGCTCAGAGCCGCCTGGAACAGACATGGGTCAGGTAGTGTTACTACTTCCCACCGTTGCTGTACATCTCTACAACTCGGTGTTGCTGGTCTACCTGCAAAACGCTCCCCATCAGTGAAGCCACTCCAGCCATTCCAATGCAGGTGCCCCCGAAGAACACGCCTGGGAGGGGTGATGATGTGCAAACCAGCACGAGGGACATGAAATAAAAGATATTATTACCTCTTCACAGATTTAAACTTTTGTTGCAAAATCGAATGCAGACTGAGCCGTACAAAGTAAAGACTATTACAGCCTCATTTACAATCAGGTGAAGTCTTCTTGCTGATATTAATATGTTTTATACACCGAAAAGTTTTACAGAGGCCAAAAGTTTGTTTATTTATTCATATATCACATAAAGGTATTCATAAAACATATTAATCACAGTATAACTATCTCAGAGATACTTTTCAGTGATATACTTGATATATATGTATTTTTTTAACATAGATGTCATAAGTTCATACAGTATTAGAAACTATAATAAATATATGTTCAATGTTAATATTAATAAAATGTTACTATAAAATTCCACATTAAAATGTTCAGTTAAAATTTGTAATAAATAAAGCTGTATTTATCCATGCAACGACTTTAACGACTTTTATTGATTATGACAACATGAAGGGAAGGACTGATGTTCCCCAGTTTACATTCTACACTTTTTCATGGATCATAAAATGCATTTCCATTATTTCTTTGGTTTGTGCTCATGGTTGTTTTTATATCAATGAATGCCGGCTTGAAAGATTTTAAACGGAGGCACAAATGTGCATTTTAATATCTGCTTTTATTTCCTATAATTGTCATGATTTCTTCAGAAAAAGCAGAAAAAAATGAGAATTTTGCTTCTTAAATCAGGTCCAATTGTATCTTGAATGAACAAGAAATTTTTTTTTTACTACCCGTTCAGAATAAGGAGATAAAACATTGGTTATCTGGTATATGCTGGTAACCTGAGTGCTCATAGTATATGTGGATCACTAAAATTACCTCTATTTACTCTAAACAAAAGAGTTTTGTCGCACATGACTTACTCAGGCCCATATTCAACCAGGATACATGTTTCTCTGACAGGTTTTTGCGCAGTGGAAAAATTAGATCCTCCGTCGTGACGGCGACAAGAGCGTTAATGCTGGAAGACACTGTGCTGAAAAACAATCCCAGCAGTTAAGATTACAGATATGATGGGTCTCAGGTAGCGCATGAATAGTAGCTTCTGAAATGAAAATGCATTGATCAGAATTGGGACAATGACATTGACTTTTTCCAGGCATGTCAGGGCAGCTTATTCCTTCCTTAGTCTTATGTTTTCCTTACAAACATGACATTTGTGATTGTAAAATGTTTGTTGATGGCGTCAGGAGTCACCTCAGAGTCCCGCTGTACGCAGCCGCCACAAACAAACCAGGGATTCCAGGGTAATCAGAAAGGATTTCCATCACAAGGTAGGGCAGCAGCTGGCTCACAAACATGAACCATTTTTATTGTTAATCCTCTTACATGACAAACATTATTACAAGGTCAACATGTTGATGAGTGAAGAAACAGGAAACGGTTGAAGCTGCATTTACCTGGTCACGGTTGTCCACATCATTGTTGGTTAAAGGGTCACAGTTCCTGTAAACTGAGTACATGGTGAGACCAGAAAGCATGGCCAGACTCACAGTTACCCACAAGCCCACCATGTTGAAATACAACGACCTAGGACATAAAAAAAGGACTGGTTATAGCACATGACCCTTCACTCACAGCCATATTAATGATGCAGGAAAGCTCACATCTTGGCATGTCCTAAGGTTTTGCAGGAGATGTAGCGCTGCACCTGGGACTGGTTGATGGAGTAGATGGACAACCACGTCACGCTGCCCCCGACTATGATGGTCCAGAAGGTGTGTCTCTTCAGAGGATTCGGGTCAAAGCTGCATGATCAGAAAAAGAAAAAAAAAACCCATTGAGTGACATGGACGGCGCTCCGGATGGAGTCAGCGGGAATCATTGGTGTGTTGGTTAAATCCAAACCAGTAACGACACTGAGGTTGACTTCACTCACTCGAACGCATCCAGTCGACCTCCTTCGCCGGCGTCTTTCCAAACCTGGGTCAGGCCTCCCCTCAGGACGGCCCCCCGTGCGATGACGGCCACAAACCCCGCCAGCATGATCACCATCTGCAGCACGTCGGTCCAGATTACAGCTTTCAGACCCCCCTGGAACAGAACACAGCTTAGAACCGCTTTAGTTTGTTGTAAACTCGTGATAGTTGAAGCTAACTGCGATAAAGCATCATCATACATTAACTGTATTTTATTCAAAACTAATTTAACTAGTTACATGATGCTA
The DNA here is from genome assembly GCF_040054535.1 of Antennarius striatus. Taxonomy (NCBI): domain Eukaryota; kingdom Metazoa; phylum Chordata; class Actinopteri; order Lophiiformes; family Antennariidae; genus Antennarius; species Antennarius striatus. The sequence continues at coordinate 3,620,888 of NC_090780.1, read as the reverse complement.
TCACAGTAAAAGTGGTAAAACAAACTACAGTGACTTATAATAATGCTTATTTTAATAATTTAAAATTCACACTTAAACTCCCAGATTCTAGTCTGTGCCCTCGTAGACTGTTTGACTCAGAGTATAAAGATATACGTGTAGAAAATGCTTGTTGCCAAGTGCAGTACCAACCAAGGTGCAGTAGATAATGCACACGACTCCTGTAGCTACCAGCACCCCCCAGAGGTCAAGTCCTGTGACTGAGAAATAATGATGCATTATTATAACGACCAAAAAAATCCAGATAACCTTATTTAGATATTTAATAATACATGGTGCTTGTCACATTCTGAATGATCTCACTGAAATGGCCAAATAATTCAAACAAAGACAAAAACACACATCGCTGTTTATCGATGGTCTTTTATCGAGATAAAAAAATAAACACATACAGCCATGTTTTCATCAGCAGTATTGAGACTGTAACCAGGACAGTTCAGATGTTGGTAGGGAGATTGACTGGAACTAAATAAAGGTTTAGTGTGGCCAAAACCTTAAATTAAAAAAAAAGAAAACCATATTTCTCCAGTGGTTATTTATCTAAAAGACACACATTTATCGCAAGTAAAAAATAAAAAAAAAGAAGAAGAAATAATAAAAAGAACTCTGAAGGATGAGAGGTTCATACTCACGAGATTTCATTCATAAATGTTGTGAAAACATGTCTTGAAAGAAACTTACTTTGATTTAGAGCGAGAGCCGGAGCATAAATGACCATACCGGTGTAGAGGATCTGAAGAAGAGGAAACCATTAGTTGATTGTTGGAAACACAACAAGAACTTCCTTCATATTCATCATAGGAGTGGAATCAAATTTACATCAAGTCAAAAGGGGAAAAAAGAGACATTTAGCATCTTATTATTATGGATGTTTGTTCCATTTCCATTATACTGCTGTTCATCATCTACATACACACAGCTGCTGAATATTCCTCTTTCTGTAATAAAAGCATGTTTATTTACCGTCTGTACAATATACACTGACGTTCCCATTATCCGAATGGACCGGTTGAAGCGGAGCTCCAAGTACTGGAAATGAGAAGGAATGACAAGTCACACGTGATGACAGCGTTGATCTGGTTCACACAGCGGTTTGGTTTATTTAAAACCACAATCCCAGGAAGGTTTGAGGTGGTTTCTGGACCCGGTCCAGGTTGCATATCACTCAGGCATCACCACAAACCCCTGCACCACTGACGTCCTCCTGTTTGCTGACTTCAGTTTTACACATACTTCAGTATGTCTTTTTTTTCCTCTCCTTTCTCCTCAAAGGAGTGTTTCTTCCTCCACACTGATAATCTACCCGCCCAACTGTCATCTGCTCATGTTTGCAGATGATACCGTCCTTCCGTCTCTGCTGTCAGGCTCATCTCAGAACCACAGCTCCACTCCACAGGAGTTTGTGGAGTTGTGTCACCACTGACCCAAAGAGATGGAGGTGACGTTCTCCAACCAACAGCGGCTAACGCTGTGTTGGTCAAAAGGGAGAGCCGTGGAGATTGATACTACCTCCTGAGGAGATCACCAGGAGGTGTCACCAGGAGGTGTCGACAGTAGCAGTAACTCATGTGAGGTCAAGGACATCATCCAGTCCTTCTGTTACACATTCACTGACAGTAGCCTCACATTCCCTCCATTAGCCTGAAGTTCAAGGGTTAATTCAGTGGATTACCTGTCAGGGCCCCGTCTGGCCCCCTGTGAGCGGCACTCAACCAGACAGCCCCCCAACCACAGACTCCACCGACTATTAACACACTTATTTTTTATTTTGTACACTTTTTTTAAAATCTTGTACACTTTTAAACAGTTCCACTTCCTGACTAATATAGATTTTATCTCTACTTTCCACTCCCTGTTGGTTCACTTGTACAACACTGATCTGTGTTTTGAATTTAATTGGATGTCTGATCCACACATCGCGTCTTAACCAAAAGCAGAACGAACTAAACATGAAATGATCCCCAGTGTTACGTTTCTGATACATGCTGAACATGTTCAAACATGGGATGCCAACTCACAGACGATGATGTCAGTAAACACCTGTTTAGACTTTTACTCCAGTAAACAGGTAGGAGTGACATGATTGGTTAGGAAGACGCATTCATCATTTACCAACAAGGACGGGTTAACGTTCATAATTATAACTGTAATCTAAAAATAAACATTTGCATCACATTGTTGGTTTGTTTTTCTTTATTTTTCGTAATTCTTTTCTTTTTTGCAGATTTAACTTGAATGATAATCTTCCTTTTACAGAATTCTATGAAACCTCTGATACTCATTTTAAACCATCTGTGTTTCCGGTAGTCAACAAATAAAACATGTTTGCTTTATTGATCTTTTCTTGCTGCACCTGTCGCCCTGGTTTGTGCTTTTCCATCAATTTATTTACCTCATAGACGCTGGTGATCCCCATTCTGTAGAACAGCGGGACAAAGATCTCTGCAGTGATGGTAGACATGATGGCGTAGGAAAACCCAAAGAGCCAGAAGGCGGTTCCAAACCAGTAGGCCTCAGCAGGTGTGCCGATAACCGTGATGCCAGACATGAAGCTGGCGGTGAGAGACATGGCGACCGGCAGAGCCGACATTTGCCGTCCACCCAGCAAGAACTCAGCACTGCTGGTCTTCTTACGGTTTATGATTGCTTGGAAAAGGCCGATACCAGCTGCCCCCAGAATTGTTCCAGCAAACACCACATAATCCCACACAGAGAAATTGGCCACTGAGCCACCTGTACCGACCATGGTGAGTTCACAAGGAGATTCCTGTTAATAACATTTCCTTCTGAACATTCAGGAGAATATCTGTGTCCAGGCCTGATAATATTTAATTGCTCCTCCCTTCAAATAATCCTGAAAGAACCACATACACTATGAACAAATTAAAGAAATGTTTGTCAGATTCGCTAAATTGACTTTAAATCAGCTGTTTTCACGTTGAAAGGTTCTCAAAAATCCAACAAGGTTGAAGTTTTAGTCCTCTGTTGTTTTCAGCTGAAAGTTGAATGCTGCACTAGACTAGTCCACTCTGATGCTTTCAGGTGACTATAAAGATTGGTTCACTTTAGTTAATGATCCATCAAGGATATACAGGTCTGAGGTCAGCAACATTTTTAAGTGATTGTAAATGTCAAAGGCTCTCCTGAATTTGTTCTCCTGGATTTGTCCTGTCCCAAAAGTCCCCTGGGATGAGACGAGACGACCTTTCTCATCCAGGAGCGTTCTTTATACCGGTCCTGGTTACTCAGTCGTTACGTCAGGTGTTTCAGAAGGCTGAACGAGTTCAGTCTCTCAGGTTGCGTCGGTACTTTTGTTCTCTCCTTTTCACGATGTCAGCAGTCACGTTTCTGCTCTGAGCTCATCTATATTTTTGGTTATCACTCCAGAGATGAACATTCAGGGGAAATGTGGTAAATACAGTAACATGAAAAGTTGCATGAGACAAAGAGAAAGAAAGTGTGAGCTGTAAGCAGGGACCTCATGACTCTACGCCCGTATTTACTCTGATTCTGCTGAGCAGTGACTTCAGTGGGTTTATTTCTGGAATGAAGTTGCCATTCATGAGCATCTCCTACAGGGAAGACCTTTGAAGTTAATAATAAGTAGCATCCAGCGTTAATGTTTGCAGAAATGATAAGAGCTCCGAATGAGGAATGAGCTCCTGAACTGGACATTGAACCTAAATTTTACTGGGTTTCTTCTCCTTATTTCCTCTGAATATTCCTCTTCCTCTTCACTGGACCAGTTACTCCTAGCTATTTATTTATTTATTTATTTATTTATCCAGGTACATTACATACCACAACTATTCATTCATTAATTTGTTTTCAATAAGAGACAGTGTCACTGAAATGGAAAACGAAGAAAATCAGTCTATCAGGTGTATTTATATGATTTATGTGATCTAATTATGACAAGGCAACAAGGCAGCCCAGAAGGAAGTGTTCTGTTCAGCAGAAGACGACAGAACAATAAGAAATAGATAATAAACACATTAAAACAGTCAGTCTTTACTTTTACAACTTTACTGTGTCACAGTGTTTTCACCTACCCTTAGCAATTATTAATCAACTATGTAGATTATACAACGCCCGTAAGTCTGGCAGCGTTTCATGGGAAATCGTCTTCCTCCTGTTATAATGTCTTATCAGTGTTTTGATGTTTCGATCTGAACAGTAATGATATTTTATTTGACAGAGAGAACAGATTGGGTGTAACTGCTCAGAATGTTTCGCGCACATGTCCAGTACAATGTTGGACATTGCTGAATCACATATAAATATATTTTTAACACACACACACACAGACAAAAAAAACACACACAAGGCATCCTTTGGAGAAGGAGTTTTAAAATGCGCTGGGAGGCTTTCAGACAGAGCAGCATCTGTTGTTTCAGTTGCCTTGGTTACCGCATGACCTTTGTTCATGAAGGAAATCATTAATGCATTTCATCCACATAATGGACCAAAAGTTCATTTCTTTCCTTTTCAGCCACAGATCGAAGATAATGACTACCTTGCATGAAAGGGGATTATTTATTGTTTGCATAAATACTGTCCAGCGGAGACGTTCAGGCTCACAGCATCATCAGGGCCCGCAGGCGCCGGCGTTATTCCGACAGGTGACCCGGGACGTATCCAGAGGGAAACAAATAGCACAGAAGATAACATGTTTTCTGTCATCTGGTAATCAATTTGTCTCTTCGTCTTTCCTTCTCATGCAGGTCCCGTATTGATTGAAAAACATTGAATAACATCTCTTAAAAATGGAGACGGCGGTTTTGACATGCTGGCTCATTTTCCTGCTGTTCGGCCCCGCCGTGCCCACCTGTTTCCCCACTGACTTCACCCTGTATGTGGAGAGGCCAGAGTGTGACTTCTGTGTGGCCATCAACACCACCATCTGCATGGGATTCTGCTACTCCAGGGTATGTTCCGTATTTCGTTAGTTTTTCAGTATTTCTTTGAAAGGAGCTCGGAGCAGAGAGAACACAGAAGGGGTAAATGTACATCCACTTCATACTGAAGTACACTTGTGTAAATAAAGTCGAGATCCATATTATACTAAAGTACAGTTGTTTAAATTAAGTAGTGATTTAACATCTTTACCTGAGAAAAAGTGAGAAAGTACTCAAGTAAAAAAGTTTCCATTTGAAGGTTTTTACTGACTGATTTTATCGAAACCTGACAAACTCCTGTCATGTAAATTATAATTAATTCACAAATCAAAGAACGTATCTAGTATGAAGGATTCTTACACTAGAAAACCAGAGCAGATGTAGGCACAGCATGTTTCATCCTCTTATGGGTTTTACATATGCTCATCTTGATTCCTCCTTGATTCCTGTTGTGTGCCTGTACTGGCATGTACTGACAAGTACTGATATGTATTGATATGTACTGACAAGTACTGATATGTATTGATATGTACTGACAAGTACTGATATGTATTGATATGTACTGACAAGTACTGATATGTATTGATATGTACTGACATGTACTGATATGCACTGATCTGAATTGTGCTGGTAGATAGAGCAAATAATTCTCTTTTTCTATGCTTCAGCCATCTGGGTTGAAATGTATCTTGACTTGAGGAAAGCACATGATGATGAACATCACTTGTACTTCATTAAAGTAAAATGTCATTTAAAGGGAAAATGAAATTTCTAATTCCTGATTGGCAAGAAGGTGTAGATCAAATTTTTAAAAAATTAAAAAAACAAACATATTTCCTTTTTGTCGTAACCCAAGTGATGTATGTTTAAAATGAAAACGTCATCATTGGGTAGACAGATAGAGACAGGTAGATAAACATGAGGTGTACAGTATTTGTTTCATTCACGTCTTCCGTGACCATCAGGACAGTAACATGAGGGACCTCCTGGGCCCCCGCTTCATGATCCAGAGAGGCTGCACCTACGACAAGGTAGAATACCGGACGGCCCTTCTGCCCGGCTGCCCCATCAGCTCCAATCCCGTCTTCACTTACCCCGTGGCCGTCAGCTGCCACTGCGGCGCCTGCAGGACCGACAGCAATGAGTGTGCACACAGGGGAGGCGTGGACGGCGCGAGGTGCACCAAACCCTTCAGGCGCCTCTACCCGTACCCCGACCATAGCAACTACATGATCCCATCCTGATTCCTTTGTCCCCCCCCCCTCCCACCTCAGACTGAAACTGCTGAAACCATTAAAGTCTCTGTGTTTTAATGTCGCCCTTCACCAGTGATATCTGTTCCTTCCTGTACCCCCTGCTGGATTGTGTCCTGCCTCTTACTTTCAGATTGTTTACTCTGAATGCAACTCAATTAAAACTCTCTGACCAAGCTGCGACTGACTTGGTCACATCCTGTGTCATAACATTAAATTCATGTTTATTACATCACTGTCACAAGACCACAACACTCCAGGACACTATATTTACCTCACAAGTCAGTCTGGGAAGCACATGACCCTTTACCGTCCTCTTATCAAACAGACAGGCGGTGAGAATGATGGATCACAAGGACCGGACATGATGCAAACTTGAATTGACTCTAAAAATACAGCGTGAGTTTGTCTGTTAATATTCACCTCAGCCCACACAGAGTTCACATGTTACACTTTCCCATTCATACAGAGAATTTGGGGGAGACAGCTGAAGCTTATTTTTAGCTCAAAGATTCAGAGACACAGAGGACATGATCAGACCTTCATGAGTGGAATCTCTGTGACATGACTTTCATGTCCCCATGTGCTATATGAGTATATCACTTATGGAAAATACACCATTGCTGTGACACTTTCTATATTTAGATGTCTCTCGGTTGATGGCAACAGGATTGGAATATAGAAACTGAATTGGCCAAAGAGATTTTTCTTCTTTCAGTCTCACTTCACGATTAAAAGTAGCCGTCGTTACCTCGATTTCTGCCCACGTCGAGTCTTATCTCTGAGCACTGATGTCTGGCGTGGTTTGTAAACTCAAGAAGATTGGGATGATCTTGACTTTGGGCAGAAATGTAACAAACTACATAATGCCAGTTTAACAAATATAGGAAAGTATGGGGAAAAAAATATAGATTCATCTTAAAAAGTAGGATTTAGGTACTGCTAAATGCTGAAAGTCACTTTCAGTATTATTTGATTTGAAAAAGTTCATATGAACCACAGATGTAGCTCACTTTAATCTAGCACTATGGCCTTCTGCACACAGTAACAACCAGACACGTTTTAACCTGGAACTGGTCAGCTGATAATTATGGAATATAACTATAAACTAACTGGATGCTAAAGCTTTAATTTAAAACTCAGGTTTAAAAAAACATGATGTATGTCTTAATGTCCTGAGAGCATACAACTCATCTTAAAGTGAAAACAAATATAGCTAAGATATTATTTAGATTATAATAAATAATCCGATGAAAAATATTGTGTTATTTATGAAGTGATTAGGTTGAGTCATTGATCTCTAATTGCACATATTTCTCCACCACTATGTACAACTATAAAGACCATAGATCAAAGCACAAGCTGTGTACTGGCGTCACGCCTGGAGTGTCCCCTCCATCACACCTCCAGTTGGCTGGGATAGGCTCCAGCAAGCTGCGACCCGCGACAGAGAAAAGCTGGTATTGGAGATGAAAGAATGAATGAGTTGGTTGAATGTTTGATGAGCACATTTTTCATGAAAAACTATTTTAAATAGTTTAGCTTTAGATTGAAATGCAACAATGGTTTGACTGCCGGGCTAAAATTCCCTATATGGTGTTGTTGTGAAATACTGACCTGGACACACTAATGAATAAAGCAGTGGATGAAATGGAATTTATCTTCGTCAGCTCTCCCACAAAGCCAATCATGTGATGCGCATACCAACCACTTTTCCACGTAGCTCAGTTTGTGTTGTGTTTATCCATCGAGACAAAATGAGAGAAATATTTGAGCCATGACGGTGGGACGAGGAATGCTGACCTCTCAGCTGGTGGAAAACCACTGGACATGTTGCAAACGCTGGTTAATGTTAGATTAAAGTGAGCTACAGCTGTGGTTCATATGAACTTTTTATATCAAATAATACTGAAAGTGACTTTCAGCATTTAGCAGTACCTAAATCCTACTTTTTAAGATTAATCTATATAATAACCCTTAAAAACACTGCCGTTTAACAGGAATAAGTGAAGAATGAATCTCTGTTGAGATGCTGGGATGAGAGGGAGAAAAAGAGAGATAAAGAGATTTGAATCGATTTTTAAGATCATGCTTATTCATAAAAGCCAAATTACAAGATGATCATATTGACACAAAATCCAAAAGAGATTCACGCAAACAGGAATTCACATCTCACAAACAAAACAATGGTAGGATTTTCAACAGTACTCTTTGTTTCCTGAATAGAAGAAAACATCTAACTTTTTAACATTTATCTAAAAACCTCTTGGTCCGTAAAAACCGGTTGGTCACTTCCTTCTGAATTTTTTAAATAAAAACGGTCGCTTTCCAGAAACAGAAACAGAAAGTTTTCTACTTTGGCCCTCAAACCTTTTGTGTCTTGCAGGAATTTTGTTTAATCATTTGTGAATCATATTTTTCTGTTACGGCTTCTTTCAAACTGTTTTCACTTCCGTTCTCAGAGCTACTTGTATCAGGAGATGTGTCTCAGGTGCTTCTTTAGCAATTTTCTTCGCTTTATTTCATTCTTGTGTTAGCATGTTTTCTTTTAGGAGCTATGTTTAATAATTCCTCATCTATCACAATATCATCTTATTCCTTCTTCTCCAGCTGAGACTCTACCATCCTGGCGGCTGTCTCTCTGCCCCCTCCAGCCTCCATCAAATCAATCTGTCCATCCTTTTTGTTGTTATCCGTGTCCTATTTAACCTTTGTGCTGTCACCCGTGACCTCTGGGTTGATGGCCGGTGATTCAGTGGGGAATGTGAAATCAGGACCGTGGCACTGGAAGCCACCACAGAGGCCGCAGCCACCGGCTGTCCTTTGACGCTGTCACCTGCATCCGGGTTGGCAGCCGGTGACCCAGCGGGGAATGGAGCCGGAAACCCACAAGGTCACGACCTCGGAGCCCGGCCACAGTACCGGAGGCCACCACAGCCGCGTAAGATGCTGCAACCACCGGCCCTGCGGCAACCACAGCAGCCGGGTGCGTAGAGGAAACATTTCATGCCCTCATTGGTGACATAAACCCTGTAGTTATATTAATCAATTTTAAACGTGAGCATGATATATATCTTCATTGATCCGATTAGAGATCATCGTAACCTGTCTCCGGAAGGCGTAACATGCCTGAGTGGTATTGCCGACCAGGAACGTATTTGTAGTACTCAGGAGCTGACCGTGTCACGACAGCTCCCTCTCCACGGCCTCGTCGCTGAGGGAGAGAGAGAGAGAGAGGAAGTCAATCTTCAGCAGACGTATCAAGAAGACTTAAAAATGTATCACATAAATGAGTTTGAAGTCATGGCTGTTTTCCTGGACAGGCCATTTGTACCACCCAACTTGTGTTATGAAAACATTCATGTGTGTTTATAACATGAGGCATACACTTTACATATGTATAGGTCACTGTTCTGAGATGGAGCCGGTCTGTTTAGTCTATGAACCTGAACATCAATAACATTAAACATCAGACTTTCTGCTGGAACTTGCCGTCATAGGGTGATATAAGACTGTCAGATCCGAACGATCTGATTCTATTGGATATCAATCAAGAAACGGATTGAAAACAATCAGAATGAATAGAATTTTATTAAGTACAACAAAAGACTGATCCAAGTATGACACACATGCTATGCAAAACAGAACATTTGACTTTTCCACCTTATGTAATTATTGTGTGTGTGTGTGTGTGTGTGTGTGTGTGTGTATGTATGTGTGTGTGCGTGTGTGTTTATTTAACACTAACATGTCATAAACCAGTTTCAGCGCTAACAAAGCCTGAAAGTTTAACTACGACATCCTAACAGTAAGTTTGTATTATATCCAGTTCACACAGTAGCCTTCACAATACAGTAGTAAACTTCTCATCTACATCACATGGTCTGTATGAACGCTTAAAAAATGCCTTTGAGTGATTCAGCGATCTACCTTTGTTTCTTCAACACAAAATGACACACAATCATTCCCTGGAGGTCAGCAGCTCAGACAGAATGGCAACCCTGCTGACGGATGACTTTCAAGAATTCAAGAAGCGAAATATTGAAATTAGTTACATAAAATTAGCAAAAACACAAGATAAAGAATTCATTCAAACTTTTACAAAAACTTTCATTTGAAAAATGTAGCTGCAAGTACCAAGACTCAAACTGCTCGTATCTATTATTATAACTACTTGGAATTAATATATCCTCTATGTTTACAATTTCACTACTGCTTCAGAACATAAAGGCAGTATATTCAGTGTCCTACCAAGGATAAAGACACCCTAGGCCATTGCTCGAATATAATAATAATGAAGGATGTCTATCCCTCTGTCTGCCATACAGCTTTACAAGCGTCTGATCACCGTCTAGTTTATTATCTTCTGACTTACTGTACATGCGGTTGAAAGGAGAAAAACTGAAGGGCTCATGAGTGAAATCTTTTAGAATGCCACCATACCGCTGTTGTGTAAATGAGCATGATGCAAAAAATGATGATGAATGTGGGCTGTAATCAGTCATCTTTATGGTAAATCTGTTTGAGGTCACATAAAAATAAAGTGGGTCATTACATAAAGACTTTTAAAGTAAGTGAGTACATACATGTGTTTGTGGAAACTATTTTCTGCTTACTTTTATATAGTCCCCCACTCAATTTATTCAATATTTAATTCCGCTCAACACATCATCCTAAATGTCTGACTGTCATCCTCCACTTGAAGAGCTTCATGACAGACAGGAGGCGGCAGGACAGGCCGGCCCCATCTGCTGTGTTAGGAACCCACAGTCCCCCTAGGACCTAAACAGCAGTTTCTATGACGACCTACACATAAAGTTTTCACTTAATCCTGCTGCTATTTTGATGTGACTCAATATGCAGATTTAATTTAAGCATTTGTTCGAACATCGTTATAATAACTAATCCTGTCTAAATTGTGTTTGTTGAGCTTTATCATCCGTATTGTTTGCTGTTACAAATATTTCTATCCACTGCACACTGGGAATTAAATGAGTTTGTATCATAGATCTGTAGAGTAACTGTGGCTGAAAGATGAATTTAATGAGTTAAAAAGTGGCATAAATAAAACACTTCTGTGTATGTATAGCTGCTCTACACATACACAGAAGTGTATATCAGTGTTTAAAGTGAAGTGAAGTCCTTCTACCCACTACAGCCACCCTGTCTGCACTTGAAGATAAGAGGTCTTGTCCCACTGGTGTCGCCCACAGGTTTACTATCTTAATCTTATTAGAACCTTAGTCCAAGGTTTTGAAATAGCAGAATCATTGTCTCAACCCTTAAATCATTTAGAGCAGCAGTGGAATGAATCATTAGACTAATTTATGATAATCCCAATAAAATATCTAACTTCGATTAAACTACAGTAATGTGAAGAATTTCGCCCCAAGGGATTTCATCTTTGACCATTTTGATGAAACCATTTGATTGGTTAATTTATTATCCAATAAAATAAGGTAATGAACACGATAACCAATCAACGCCCACTATAGTTTAGTAAGTGGACGATGATTGGTTGCCATCAAGCCGTGCACCGATTTGAGCCCGCCCTCCCTCTAAAACTCAACGGAAATTTCCACTGTCTGCTCAGAGCTGTGAGTTGAATGGACCTGTGAAGAGGTGGACTGTAACGGTTGACAAAAGAAACACTAAAACGAGCTAAAAGACATTATTTTGGTAAGTAAAATGTTTCTATTTAAATTCTTCATATTTTAAATTATGTTGGAGGAATTGTTTTGTTCGCCAACGCCGTTTTTAGGTTTGGTATTGTAATGAATGAGCATCCTGGCTAAGGCCGCCTAGCTAGCATCAACCTTATATGGATTACTAAACTCACATTATCTCTAAACCTACGTTATGATGAGTAGACATTGTATGGAAATTGTTTAATTGTTCAAATGAAGGTACTTCATATTTCAATGCGGAGCTGCTTGTTTAAAATGAATATTTTCACATTTAAAGCGTGTTATTTTCTTAGAAGATCCCATTAAGGTTACTCTTTACAATCTGTTTTTACATCTATTTCAAGTGCTATAAGTGAATGTGAAAGTTACTTCTACTCTTCAGTGTCGGGAATGTAGAAATAACTTCTAGAATGTATGGGAAGACGGCAATGTCCATATAAGGCATTCCGGTATGTGTTTGGGGTACGCCCACGGGTTGAGCTACTCATATTTCAATGAACAGAGCTGCTCAGTGGTCCCGTGTGTGGTCTCTACATAAGAACCAGTTTATAGTGAGGAGGATCATCTGTGTTAGAATCTCTTAAGTCTGTTAAGGGATTAGAGCTGACTTCCGTTCTGTTCTTTTCTTTTCTCACCAGGACTCAAGTCATTGATTCATCTGAAGTACGCTTGAATATCCATCTGAAGTACGCTTGAATATCCATCTGAAGTACGCTTGAATATCCATCACAAGTTTCAGGCTTTTGTCCTTGTTTATTTGATAGTAATCATGTCTCAGCAGCAGATAAGGTAAGTCTCATTTGTTCTCACTCTTGTACCATTTATTAACAGAGTTTTATAGTCATCCTGTTGTTTTTGCTCAATTCAAGGAAGACTAAGTTTAGTTTATCATTTAAGATGGTGTGCTATGTCCCCTGTTTTTATAAAGCATACTGTTTTAAAAAAAAGTTATGTGCTGCCCTCTAATATAACATAATATCATATAACAACTACTGTCATTATCGATAATCTGTGTTTTTTCATATTTAATCAAATAATCAGTTTACCTGTAATTCTCAACATTGTTCAATATGGTTTAGTTTGTAGAACTTGGACTCCATACCCCTGACATGTTGAGATAATATTGTCATACGTTACGAGTTAAATATTGATCCCGTCTCTCTTCTTTCAGCCTACCAGCCAAGCTCATCAATGGAGGGATTGCTGGCATTGTTGGAGTTACTTGTGTCTTCCCTATTGACTTGGCAAAGACTAGGTTGCAAAATCAGAGACAAGGTCAACAGGTCTATAAAAGCATGTGAGTATTCTTGGAGACTGCCGTCTTACACGACATACAGTTCATGACAACGCTGACAGATCTATCAACGACCTTAAATCCCACGCTATTCTTACAAAGCTCGCTGTAACACATGCTGGCCGTGAGCATTGATGTGAAGAATTAAGGACATTCCTGACTTGATGGATCGTGGTGACTATTTATTCCCCCATGCCTCACCAATGAGGTGGCACAAATGTCTTTGAATCCCTGTGGAAGGTGGAAATTTCCTGCCCCATTTACCCCATCAGTGTCAATGTGTCCTTACAGCGGCGACTATCATGTACTGAAAAAACTGCCCAAGAATAACAGTTTTTCAGTAGTTAAGCTGAGGGAAAAACTTCTATTGTTTGTTAATCTGAAACATTTTCTAATAATATTGTCCTCACTTTCTTTCCTTGCAGGATGGACTGCCTTGTCAAGACAGTTCGATCAGAGGGTTACTTTGGAATGTACAGAGGTAAGACTTGTGCACATTTGAATATAATGAACCACTAGACTAAAACATGAAGGAAATAATCAGGTAGAATGAAAAGAATGAAAAAAACAGTTGTTTGATGCGACTGAACATATTAGATCGGGAATATAATGCTGATCTATTTTTAGTGCATGGTGCATATATCTGAATTGGAATATATCAAAATAGATGTGTCCAAAGCTATTCCCATGCAATAAGTAGGAAAACGCATGTTATTCTAGTTTTTTTGTTATCAGTTTGTTGATGTGCTGTGAAAAAGAAATTAAATCCTTGATTAAATATGAGGAAAATTGAGGCCTTTAGTCTGAGTCTCAACTTGTGTGAGGAATGCTGTTTGTTTGCATCTGTGTTTTTCATATTACAGACTTGGGTCCCCCTGGGATATTGAAGGCTAGCCGATAAGGCGCAGCCACGCTGGAGGCAAATCATTAAATGGTTCTTACAATATTGCTCTATTTAAAACTATAGGCACATGTTTTGTTTTACCATCTGTTTATTTGACTTCTTGTTAATACCTTCTTGGCTGTCTCCTTACCATCCTATCAACTCATTTCATTTTTCATTTTCCAGACTATTTTCTGTGTCTTGCTGACTTTGGTCTGTGGTGAAATTAAGTTTGTTTTAAGCTGTCCTACAGGCCAGTTTTAAGTTTGCTCAGTCTGCTTACACAGAACTTAGTGGATCTCTCTTTGTTCACTAACATCTCACTTCTCTTGTCTGTTTTCGTTAACTGACTTAAAGACTTAATGGACACAGGTTTCTTTTTCTTGTACACACAAAGAGTGATCTGATATAAACTGACTTGTTGTTCTTCATGCATCTTTCTGTGTATTTTCCTTACCCTGCTCATTTCTTCTTTTCTTGTCTTTGGTCCATATTCTTCTTAAACTTTTTTATATAGCCATCATTTGTCAATGTCTATGTGTTAATTAGCTATAAAGTGGCTTTATTACATTTTAATATACAGTATTGATAGTTGTGGAACATTTTTTATTTGTGTTTTGAACAAACCATGATTGTGACTTCAGTTCTAACTGTGTTTCTTTTTTCCTCAGGTGCTGCTGTAAATTTGACCCTTGTCACTCCTGAGAAGGCGATCAAGTTGGCTGCTAATGATTTCTTCAGGCATCAACTCGGCAAGGATGGGTGAGCAAAATCAATTCATGACGTCGGTGGAAATGAAATGCCCCATTAGTTGAGTTACATAAAATGTATGTCATCGTGTTCACAGAAAGGGGTTGACTGTAGTCAAAGAGATGCTGGCAGGTTGTGGTGCAGGCATGTGTCAGGTTATTATCACTACCCCAATGGAAATGCTCAAGATACAGCTACAGGATGCAGGAAGGCTGGGTAAGAATATAGATCCGATAAAAACTGTTGTCCATGTGAGCATTTATCCCAAAAATCTCCCTGGATCTAACGCAAAACACGTAATTATACGTTTTGTGTTTTGTCCACAGCGGCCCAGCAGCAAAAACCGGGCATGATGTCGCCCACCAAGATGGTGGCCACCAACGCGATGCTAAGCCGCTCCTACAACTCCGGCGCAGCGGTCTCTGCCCCACGAGCTGTATCTGCCACGCAGATCGCAAGGGAGTTGCTTCTCACACAGGGCATCCAGGGTCTCTACAGAGGTCTGGGGGCAACGCTGATGAGGTAAAACACTCAGGGGGGACCGTGTGACCGTGTTAGTTACATGAGGTGCAGCTACAAATCAACCTGTCTTTGCTTTCTTTCAGAGATGTTCCCTTCTCTATTGTGTACTTCCCTTTGTTTGCTAACTTGAACCGTCTGGGCCAACGTGGACCCACGGACTCATCGCCGTTCTACTGGGCTTTCCTGTCGGGTTGTGTGGCGGGATCCACAGCTGCTGTGGTTGTTAACCCCTGTGACGGTGAGTAACGTCACTCAATACAAAAGGATCTGGGTTCAGTGGATCGCTGGAATATTTAAGACAAATGTAAGATTTATTAATATGTGTATTACTGAAATATTACAGCTTGTTTCATGTTTTTTTTTTCTTCAGTGGTGAAAACAAGACTTCAGTGTTTAAACAAAGGATCCAATGAAGAGACTTACAAAGGAATTATGGATTGCGTGACGTAAGACATCGGAGTCATTCATTATCACAAAACTTCTAATTCTGTTTTCTTGTGCTGATTTAGAAATAATTCATCCCTCTGTTGCTTCACAGTAAAATATTTCAAAAGGAGGGACCCTCTGCCTTCCTGAAAGGTGCTGGCTGTCGAGCTCTCGTCATCGCCCCCCTCTTTGGCATTGCACAGGTTATGTATTTTGTTGGCGTCGGGGAGTACGTCATGGACAACACGCCTCTACGACTCCTGTTGGCGTGAGCGGAACGGCTGACCAGCTGTCCGTAGGACCTTCCAGGTGTCGGTGGTGGAACGACTGGCAGCTACATCATCATCAGTCTACGCCTTTTGTCAGACTGACTTTGAAAGCATCGACATGTTTAAAAAAAAAAAAAGATCTGGCATTTTCCTGTGTGCTCTAACAGCTGTGATGCACTGAAACACTTTTGTGATTTATTCAGTAGACCGTGGTCAATGTTTGCACTTAAAGCTGTTAGCCTTTTTTGGACTGAGGGACTGAGAGTTGCAGTGTTATTCCTTCTTTATCCCCAACGCCAGTTTTGTTTCCCTCTGTGAGGGAGGGAGGGGTGCACTCCATTCAAGAGAGAGACCTTTTTCTCTTTCGTGATGACTTTTTTCAGATTTATTTTTGTTTGTAGCCTAATTTTATTTTACATTTCTAAAAAGAAGCAGCTTGCAGTTACGTGTTTTCTCCTCTCCTGCCTCATGCTACAAATCCCTGAAGTTGGAACGACGGTTTTGAACGAGGGATACACGAGGCTCAGTTTATTGCAAAGGGAATGCTTTGAGCAATTTTTCATACATTTGATAATCTCTGTGTGTACATGTTATGTTTGATCATGAACTTTCCTATTGATTGGGGGCCATATAACTTGCCAAACTGTAGATAGTGTCCTAAATATACTTGATATTAGTCAACAGTTGTGTAGAGGTCTGTGATCTGAAGTTGTAGTTTAATATCTGCGAAAACTTGAGATGCATTCGTGCACGTTGTAGATATGTTTGTCCAAACAATATATATACATATATATGTACATTTAAATATGCCTACTAGTTTTTGTTTTTTGCCTTAACAAACTGACTTTTTGTCTTTGAAGAAACAAATGTGGCCCTTGGCCAAAAAAACATTTATACTGTGACCCACCAAGAAGTGAATTTTACCACTGTTTTTTCTGATGGATTTTTGTATGTCATATATTTACAGTATATACTTTTAACTTGCATTGCAGTCATTCTGTGTTCATTGATTGAACGGCCTAACAAAGTGTGATATCTCATTTTCAAAACTGAATAGACTGGCTTTTTATTATTTTGTATCCCCAATTTCAGTGACAGTAATGTCTGATGTCAAACTGGCAGAAATGACCTTTGGTAAAATAAACTTTATTTCTACTGAATCTTTTTAAACTAGTTACAAGGTACTTCCCAAAACACAACACCATATAGTTCAGGTGTAAACAGTGAATCACACGCAATTAAAACAAAGCAATAACGACAAGGAATTCCAAGATACCATAAAATAAAACTTCATAAACCATTGGAGCGTTTGTGTCGGCATGTTTCTAAGGCTTTATCACGTCAGTTCTGAAATTAAGCTGTGATTTTACAGGAGGAACGTCTTAATGGTAGATTCCAGATTGTTAGAATGTTAAGAGCTAAATGAAAAATTTAAAACATCAACATAAACACAGATGGACGTGGGAAACGGCAAATAAAAAGGCGACAAAATACAATCCAAACACATCAGCAACACAATGGGAGCCACAACAGCCCTGCGGGACCTCATATGTTACGAGACGTATCCTAAGAGCAGTTTCACGAGAGTTGATCCAGTTCCTGAGTCCACTGTGTTTGTCTTGCGTCACATATTTGCCTTTTGCTTTAACACCAAGGAATGAACAGTCACTGAAAGCGAAGTTTTGTATAAAATACAGTCTTACATAGTCAAGTCAGATAAATGTCAATAAACACTGATGGATTTAATGATGATAAAAACTCCCGTGATCCTGCACTACTTACTGTATATCTTGCCTTTGTTCAAAAACTTGTGAGAGTACAAACAACATGCTGTGCATTCAAATCATGTGATAGGCTGTAGTTAGAACAATAATAAATAGATTTTTCCATCAGAAAACTTAATAATCAGAAATAATGACACTGAAACTAAGGTGAAAGCCATATCTACAGTGTAGATCATTTTATGTTTAGGAATTAACTGGATGAAGATATTTACATGTAGTTAAAAGTACAGATGCTAAATGGTTACTATGGTGGTCAACAGACTGCAGTCACAAACAAATAAAAACTAAAACAACAGTACAAATGAAGAATTGTACCACAGTTGTGTAGCGTGGGCATCAATCAATTGTTGTCATTACTATTTTCTATTACTAACAAGAAACGAGAAAAGTTTATAAGTCACTAACATCTTTTGTGTTACAGCAGTGAGTGAGTCTGTAGCTCATGGTGGTGTCATCCTGACATTTTCTAAGTATCATTATGTGTGCGTCCATTATGTAGCGCTGCTTTAGCAGTGTGCCTGAGTTTGCCAAAGGTCTGGCTTTGTTCACCACAAAATTTACATTTATGACATCAGATCTGCTTTTAACACCAACCAGAAGAAAGCGCGTGATTCATTCACATCAAATGTGGGGGGGGGGGGGTGAGTCAAACGTCAATAAAAGCACCAAGTATTTCTTTTATTACCATTAACATATAACATAAAGTGTATTTTCTATATTTAACATCATATTGGCACACCAACAAAAATCTACATCCACAATAATTCACGCAAAATGCAAAAGATTAACTCGCTGTCGCAGTTCCTCCACGCTCCAGTGACATCATGTGACCTTTTAGATGACTCAGAATGGCAGTTAATCATCAGACCCATCCTAACCCTGACATCCTATCTGCGCTTCCTGTTTTGTGCTTCATGTAGAAATACTTGAGAGTGGAGGCTGGCAGCAAACACGCTCATTATGTACATGAATTCATAAGGAATATATGAACAGCGCGGCAGATGGGGGCTTGTTTGTGTGAGTGAAAAGCATACGTATAATCACATGGAAAATTATTTGCAAAGGTGGACTAGTCCTCAAAACATGTATGCACACAAAAATTGGGCGTAAAGCCTATAAAGATAAAAGGAGCTATAAAGGACTCAGTAAATGGTGATAGTAGCAGGTGCAGGAAGTGGGTGTCCATATTTACAGTAACATCCCTCAGTCACAACATTTCTGTCGAAAGGCTTCACGTGTTGCAGCTACTGAGCGGCGCTTTCGTCTCCACGGAACGCCAGCGAAGAAAGATGTTAGGAGCGAGGAATGTCAGAGCCGAGTCCGGAGCTGAGCACGATTTATGGAAAAAGAAAGGGGATATGCATCTTCATGGCTGGGGAGTGAAGGTGTAAAGTTAGTAATACCTAGGATGTATTTATACACTTTGTTAAAACTTTTCAGTGGAACTACCCCTCAGTTGGGTGGTGAAGCACTGGGGGTGTAGACTTACCATCTATATAACCTCTCTGTTGTTCCTGATGGCGCAACACAGAACCATGCTGAAGACCATCCCCAAGATCTGAAATCACACATATTTTGGAGCAGGTTAAAATATTTATATTTGTATAAGGTCAACTGGACTTACAGCAAAAACTTGAGGGTGTTTTTGTCTCTCATCCAAAAGGCCTCTACAGTTCTGAGCGGCCAGTGGGGAGTTGATCTACCACAACCTGGACGACTGAACATCTTCATAGACTGCTTTGAATTAAATACCACTGCCATTTTAATCACTATTTTGGCTTCATGAAGTTAAATTTAAGGCTTATGTAGATTCTCACCATCACTCCTGCCACACCGATCCCAATGTATCCAATAATATGGAGCTTCTCATTGAAGAAGTTGGTAATCGCAGTGAGACAATCCTAAAACAAACATTAAGTGTGCATGTTGTGAATGTACACATACGATAAATGACCCAGCCATGAAATAATTTACATGGAGAAAGGAAAGATGTGTTAATGACAGTCACATACTTTATCACAGCTTGTCTTGTCATTTTATAGCAGTGACATACTGCCACCGTGTGGTAATAATGTGTAATAACAGATGTAAGAGTTCACCTGGGTGTCTTCTGGGAACTCCGCACAAAGTGTGTTGGACGTGTCGGACGTGGAGCCTCCACAACAGTTCAGCTTCACATGGAAAAAGCAAAGACAACAGAATTACTCCAGACAAACAAGTGAAACAAACAATCACAAGTTTTACTCACAGTTTTGTGGTAAATGAGGGCCACAGCGGTGCCGTTCGAACTGGAGACATCGCTGATGGAGCTGCTGTAAAACTTTTGGACTTCCTCAATAATCTGTTTGATAAAACACAACCAAATAATATTTGTATTTTCATATTATATAAATTATATTAATTTATATAATATAGATATTACCATAGAATTGTATCACTGATCACTCTGTATTATACCTGCTCCTTGTTTATAAATCCAAACACACCAGCAGCAATCTCAGCTCCAAAGATTATCACAAGGCAAGCAAAGAACTGCAGACAGGAAAAGAGACTGTTATTATTGTTGTTATTATCATTATTATTATATAATAATAATAATAATAATAATAATAATAATAATAATAATAATAATAATAATAATAATAATAATAATATTATTGTTATTATTATCATTATCATTATCATTATCATTATCATTATCATTATTATTATTATTATTATTATTATTATTATTATTATTATTATTATATTATTATTATTATTATTATCATTATTATTATTATATTATTATCATTATTATTATTATCATTATTATTATTATTATCATTATTATTGTCATTCTTCCAGTAAAAAATACTTTTGTATAATATGAGTTGATGTCAATGATAGACCAAAAAGAAATTTTTTTTTTCAATTACCATTATTAAATTGAAACACACACACACACACACGCTCGCACACACACAGACCAAGGACTTATTTAGAGTGCATGAAGGGAAATATCTGAAATTCAGTGAGAAACTCAGTTTATACTGTATCAAAATAATAAGAGTGAAGCACACGAGTAGAAATTAGTTAATAATGCCATTCCAGTTTTGACGGCTTTAACCCACCGATGCCAGAAGACACTGAGACTCCCGAACTGCTCCGAAACAACCGAAGAATCCAACGACCATCATTAACCCTCCTGCACCAAGAAGAATGTAGACAGCTGAGGAGACAAAAGCCAGGGAGGTTAGTGCTTTGAATTCTGTCATATATTACCACAAAATGAACAACATCATGTTTAATTCAATAAACACTATGGTTTCACAGCGCTCTGTCACATGGGTGGAGTTCACAGACTAAACTGACGATGGCAGCAGGATCTAACTGCTCTAACATCATCGTTGAGGATTGAAACCCTCTGAGTCGTATCCCACATGTCGGTCTGAATATCGGTGCTATCTCTCAGTTAGGAATTGGTGTAAAATTTGTAAAACTGTTGCTGACAATCCAGCAAAAAGACCTGTGGATCGCACTTTTCATGGAACCCATCTTATCCTCTACATTCTACGTTTCCAGCGTCAGAGGAATGCAAAGCAGCTTCAGAGCTTCACCGACCCAGCCCCCATGTTTCACTGTAGATAGCATCTGTTTCATTCTTCCTCTTCCAGACATGCCTCTGATTGACAGACTCCAAACTTTAGATCATGGCACCACAGGACAGAATCTCACAACTCAAACATATGTCTTCTGGGTCTACAGAGGTCAATATTTTAGAATTTGATTGTAGAATCTTGGTTTAATTTGAGCTTTTAATACAAAAAGTCCGTATCTGTTCTTAGGTTTTTAAGCCGATCTTGTTCGATTGCTATAGTGAGTGTATTGGTAAACGGGTGATGAAGATGACGCTACCAGGCAAAAGGGCAAAAGGGTGAGAGGACGACCAAAGAGAAGGATGGATGGAGTGAAGACATGAGGACAGGTGGTGTTAGAGAGGAGGATGTAGGAGATAGGCTGACATGGAAAAGGGCGACACGCTGTGGCGACCCCTAACGGGACACGCCCAAAGGAAAGGATCGCTATAATGATGTGGTGGAATAAGTTTACCACCAGTCGTATACTTGAGTTACTTGTAATTGCTCCTGTAGGGTGAAGCAGGAACTCAGACCATCTGTTCCACGTTGAAGGCAAATCAGATTTTCAAGAGTTCATTCAGGCTGTTTGCCTCCTTCCTCGTCCCGGCTCCCCCAGGCCTGGATATCGTCACCTGCTCTTCTGCTCCCAGCCCTGACTACCGAGTCCTTTTCCACTGTAACCATACACCACCACAGTCTCTGAGGTCCATGCTGAGGGGCTAATCAGGGGCAGACAGCAACCAGCAGCAGCAATTTAATTAATCCATGTGGGGAGGGATGCGAGCTATTGTTTTCCTGCTGTTGAACAAAAGGAAGGTGAAGACGGGGGAATGCTTCGCTAGAGGCGACAGAGGTGCTGCTTTAAAGCGAACAGACGTAGCAGTGGAAAATAAAGCGGGCCAAGAAAGCTTCTAGCGTATATACAAAGAGTCGACACTGAACTGATCTTGGCAGGTGATTTTTTTTTTTCCATCACTTAATCACAAGCTTAATGATAAAATCGGTGATGAAGAAGATGATACAGGCAGCCTTATAGAGCTGCACATTGGTGTGTGTGTGTGTGTGTGTGTGTGTGTGTGTGTGTGTGTGTGTGTGTGTGTGTGTGTGTAGACACCTCACTCTCAGGTTTCTGTACTTTGCGGGAGGACAAAATGGCTGGGACACAGAGTGACAGAATGGATCGTGATCTTCCCGTGGGGATTCCTGACACTTATCCCACTCTGTTCAGTCCCTCGCTGGAGGTGAACGCTGGAGGCGAGGCTGTCCTCAGGAACCCTCTGGTGATATTTATTGTGTTGCTAAGGATCTCCTATGAGACGATTGATCTTGTGCAGACTCCTTAGGATATTTAGATAAATGATCAGTCGTTACTTTGCCGCAGTCGTTGCTGCCTAACAATGAGGGGAGTGCTCCAGAAGGGATGGGCACTTGTGCAGAAAGTATTCAGAACCTACAGAAGCATCAGCACCACAGTGTTTTACCATTACATTGGCATTTTTATAAGGACTGTTATTATTCAGCAGCACTATTCTGATGGATTTATTGACTAATGGACAGTTTATTCAATGGAAAAGGTGAAACTTATCTTATAAGATGAACTACCACATCTTTTGTATATAAAACCTTCATTTACAATTCAGTCAATTTTATTTCAAGTGCAAAAGCATCATGTATTTTGGTGCAGATACATTCTACTCTAGAAGATGTGTCCTTCATACTTTACTCCAATAACGTCTTAAACATATCGTATACAGGTAGTCCTCATCATACAAACTTTCGACTTACGAACATTTGTAGATACGAACAAACACCCACCGCCATATCCGACTACTGCAGTTCCCCTTCCTGCCACAGCCCCGGCCGAGCAGCACTGCTGCGTTCGCACATCTTCAACACTTAACTCCCCCCATTTATTTCTTGTACGTGTCTCTGTAAGCATCTCAGCGAGTGTTTTGCAGCTCTCTGTTTCTTTGAAGTCTTAGGTTCTTCTTCCGTCTCCTCGCTGGTTCTTTTACCCTCCGCAAAGAAACCTTTCGAAGACATTTGGGGGGGGTTTTGGTTCTGCTAGCTTGGGAGTTTCAATTTATTGGTAATGTATTCTGTGTCACCGGCCGGTACGGCCCCTTTAAGAAGGGGGTCATGTGACCGAGGCAAGCATCTTGACAGGCGACAAGAGTGACAAATGTGGAGTAGAGAATCCGGTAATTTCCAAAACAAATCATCGTTCAGAGTCAGATAATAAATAAAACATAAATAATTTCAGTTATGTATTCTTTCTGTGCGACCCGGTTGCAATTGACCCACGGACCGGAACCGGTTCATGAACAACCTGCGGGTCAGAGTCTAATGTTACTTTACTTTACGGTACTTCAGTATTTTATTTTATTTACGTATTGTTTTTATGTCCTGTAATTGTTTCTGGTAAGTTGTAGTACTTTCTTTTCCAGAGTAGTAATGAAATTTAATAAATAAAGACATGAACAATTCAGCTTACAAACAGACTCTCTGAGCTAATTGTGTTTGTAAGTTGAGGACTACATGCACAAACTTATTCACTCTGCTGTACGAAACATTAAGTTGTTTTCAGGATGTAAAACAAGCTCAGCCGAGCGCTGATGAAGTGAAGTCATGTTTTAGGTCATGGTCGAAACAGGAATAAGAATAGGCTTCATTCTGAGCATCTGCTCCTACGCAGAGGGAAGGACACGGGGCCCATTGTATGAAAGCTGCTGCAGTACTACACACTGAAGGCTGTTAGTCTGTCTAATGTACATTTAAATCACACACTGCATATTTTATTCTGGGTTCCGCAAAGGAACCCTTAATTTAACATCCATCAAAAGCCCCCTTGGATTTCAGCGATGGGACAGAGCTGCTTATTGATCAGATAGAGGCTCTGGTCTACATGTTTCTGTTTGAGCTTCTCTGATTGGATAGTTTGCTCTATCCAAGAAAATTGACTAGTTCTATCTACAACTCATAAAAACCAAAAACATTATATTACTGAATCACTTAGTACGTCCGGTTTCACTTCCCCATCAGCTTGTAGCACCATATGTCTAATGGGAATCCCCTGGGAAGCAAACAAAGATCTGATCTATTATCATCACTGTGCATGTTAAAGCCTGATGTCATCAGCCATTAAAATCTGGTGCCATCTGGTGTGAGCAGGATGCACTCTGAATTTATACCTAAAAATATGTGATAACATCTTGTGAAAGTATCTCTGTGCATCTTCTGGACGATCACATTTGATTCATCGAGGTGTGAAAGCAGTATTTTCTTCTCCACTTAACGGCTTTTAATTAAATTTATCCTGCTATAAAGCTTTTAAATTCATACATACACAATAAATTAGAAAATGCATGTGACAGAATTTGATTTATCCTCATGTCATTACTTAAAAGTACTGTAGCTACAATGCACAAGTGCATTGTTGAGAATATGTAAATATATGTAAATATCATGTAATAATTTTCGACTCTACTTTCTGGTTGATTGGGGGCCAAACCTACCTATGAAGAAGGTGTCGGGGGCTCCATCTCCTGTCAGAAGTTCCACTGTTTCCACGTCGAACCTGAGCCAAAGTCCCACGGCCAGCACCAGCAGGCCCGACAGCTGAGACGTGACAAATCACATGATCAATGATCAATCCATGATCACACGCTTTAGCAGGGAAGATGTGTTTGTAATGTCCGTTAGCTTTTAGGGTTTAAGTGATGATAGAATTTTCCCAGAGATCACTTCACACTCAAAACAGGAGGCCCCGGCATGTTTTTACTTTGGCTCTGCTTGTCATTAGGATTCATGAGGGGATACGACCTCGCGTCTTTGTCTCGTTGGGGACACTTGATGCCCACCATCTGGTTTTTTTCCCCCTCCTCTAACAGTTTCAGACTTGCTCAGACTCTCAAACTGATGTTAATCTGCACATGTGCGTGTCCTGAGAACCCGTGTCTGTTGCTGTAGAATACAGTATTTTCTACACTATAAGGCACACCTAAAAACCTTTAATTTTCTCAATTTCTTATAATCCAATGTGCCTTATATAAGTTTTAAAATAAACCATTCAATGAAGATGACTTCTCAGATGTGTTTTATAATCCAGTGCTTCATGTAATCCAGTGTGCCTTATAATCCAAGTGCGCCTTATAGTGCAGAAAATACTGTAAGTCTTGTCACAAGTTCTGAACACTTGTCCATGATTGCACACAGCAGGTTGGAGACAGCCAATTTACAGGTAACAAATAAAGGGATTTACTCGTCTGGTTCATGACTAAACTGAAGTGAACGCTGCGTTGTGTTCTGATAGTCCATGTGCAAAATAAGGTGATCATATTTACTCTACTTGCATCCATCGTTACCAATTTGATTACTCAACACAGAATATTCATATACTTCAGGTTCAAGGTCATAAAATTTAGATTTTAAGACTGATGTGGGTTTTTTTCACTGCTGTATTCATCGTCCGAAATCATAGTATTAATAAACCAACTCCCATGGTGCATTTCAGCCACAGGCTGTGCCAGCCTCATGGTCTCTTGGTGACGTAACTCACACCGACATTTGTTGCCTGTTTGGCTCTGCACCCCAAAATGACAGTGCACTGTACGCCCCTTTTGGCTCAGACCACAACAGTTTTGCTTCAGTCCTGAAACTCCTAAACAAAAAGGCTGCTGTGTGGGCGACTCCAGTGATCATCTCACAGAGCACAGATGAGTCAATTCAGCCATTTAAACTAATATATACTGTGTCGGTTAGCAGTCAAACATGAGCGTCCAATGGCGACGACACTCTAGGATAACACCCAGCACTGAAATGCTAAATATCAGCGACTTATTGTAATTTCTTACCATCTAATTGTTTTTGGAATGAGAATGTCAAACGCCACCAAGTTTCAGTTTGTTATTCATGAGGATTTGACTCTTTCTTTTGCCACGTGACTTCAAAATTATTATTATTCAGGGTTTTAGACTGTTGGTCAGATGGAACTCAATACCTGGATTTAGATAACCATGACATGAACTATTTTAAGACACTATAAAACCAAAACGTGTGGACATAAACAAACAAATTTAGTTTTCAGCATGGGAGTCAGAAACCCCAATGGGTTCAAAACCAAACTGCAGTGGAAAGATGAGTAAAGGAAGACGGGAATAAAAATATCAGCTACAAAAACACGTCTTTGTTATAAGATTTTCATTGTGGAATATTTTAAAGCTCTTTTGGGACTCTTAAATCATAAAAAATGACATTTTTTTAGTTGGAAAATCCTTATTTCATTCTTTAGTTAACAGTTTTCATTAACAACTAACTGACAATGACGCACAAGCAGATATTTCTACATTTCTACAGATATAAAGACAACTGACAGAGTGTCAGATCATAAATCACAGACAATCTAATCCAGACTTCGTGGCCCCACGGATGACCCCCGAGTGTGAGAAAGTCACCGCACCACGTGACGTCACGGCCGGGGATCTGAGCAGAGGGTGTGTCGGAAAGTAGCAGCTTGTGCTGCAGGATGACCACAGCACATCAAACTACAGAAACCACGTGGGTGTTAAAGGGGGGGGGGGGTTCGTGGGTGACGTCACTCCTGGTTATTAAAACCATCCCTAGAACTTCAGAGGTGTTAAGAGGTGTCAGCACTAATTAAGGGTGTGAAGAGAAGATAAATGGTAACTGGATTAGTTTCCAAAAAAACAAGTGGAGAAAAGTCCCCCAAATAAACAGTAAACAACACAACAGTAAACAACACAACAGTAAACAACAGTTTCATGAAATATGTAACGTATTTTTCAATTGGATGCCGACATGTAAGATGGTGCATTTCAATAAATCACCATTTAAAACAGCACGCACCGCTTCCCATAATAACATACAGGATGAGAATGTGATCGTAACACAACATTAGGTGGTTTCCACACAGCAGTGATGTTGTTTCCATGAGAACCGAGCGGACTTACCCAGAAGATGAAGTTAAAAACGAAAAGCAGATATTTCACGCATTTCATCCCACCCTGTACTTTCGTCATGATGCCGCCCGATCCGTCGATATCTCCCGATCTCACACGTTTTTTTGGTTTTGTTTTTTTTTACTGTTCCAAATCCTTTATTCGGACATCAACCAGACACCGACGATGAAATCCGAACACGCGCACGAGCAGCGCGGGCTGGCTGCTTTGCGCGCTACTTCTCCCCGCCCATCTGCGCGTGCACGTGATCCGGAGTACCTGGGGTGGTTATAATTCACTTTTCAAGGAGTTGACTCATTTTTTTACATTATTTTTCAAAAAAAAAAAAAATTGGTTGTGATCTTTAAATATAATGCATGAAAAATTGTGACAATGTCAGTCAGCCTTTAGTTAAACTTTATTTTATCTCTTTCATTTATTTCAGGGTGAATTACAACAATGCATGAGGTTTGCAGAGGGGAAAATGTGCGAAACTACTTTGCAGAATGTCAACCTTTCAGTGTGTTAAATGACATCTGGGTCACATGTTCTGTTGCGTTCACTCTGCTCAGAGAAGCTTCTGAACCTGCATATCATTCTCCTCCAGAGCCCTGATAACAGTGTTTGTTGTGGAAACACATGTATGTGTGTTCAGTAGACACTTAAAGTCACTGGCTTTACATGGTGAAAAGAAGACCTCAGAAAAACAATGCTACTTCCGTAAATGCCATCCTGAAATTGTTTGATTCTGTGTTGTGTAAGTTTAGTTTCAAATCCCCCACAATGAAAAAAACAAACAAACCTCTTGGAGGTTAGACCATAAAATCCCCAAGCACATATAGATTGCAGGCATGTTGTACTATAATTATATTTTAATATACTTTTGTAAGTATATGGCAAATATTTAGAATAAACAAAATATTTAGAATAAACACTGGTAGGTTACTTTGAATTTTGGAATCAATGTTAAGGATGAAATATGATTCCTTTTTTTCTGCTTCATCTCATAACCCATCTCTAGTTAGAAACTGAAATGTCTTGGCATGAAAATTTTACATCTGAAGATTTTTGATTAATACCCTTGAAAGGCTTCTGACATCCCATCTGTTGTAATCTTCCAGTCAATTTCTTTGTCCAATATATTTATGACCAAATGCTAATATTAATGCTAATTAATGTACCATCCGCTTTAACTACAGGCCATTCCTCTCTAACTAGAGCATCAGAATCAGACTTCACGATCCAATATGTCTCAAATGATTAATATATATATATATATATATATATATATATAATTTTATTTTTTTTATTTTTTTTTTAAATTGGTTTGTGATGTGTGTGCTGTATGTATGAATCAATTCATCTCTGATTTTATTGATTTTATATTGCGTGGTGTGATTTGGTCACATTGGACTGAGAAATCCACTGAACATAATTGGAAAAAGATCAAAATCACTGGAAAATATATCAATTCATTGTCACTAATACTGAAACTAGATAAAGTATACTTTCCATAATCTTTAATGAACTCTTTCCCTCGTCACCTGTCAGAACAATTATCAGACCTCTGCTTTGCCGGGATTAAAGTGCTTTCTGAAAAGATAGAATGTTTAGAATAGATAGATAGAATGAGACATTAGTGTTTTGATTGATTTAAAATGTTAATTGCAGCTGCTTACTTATTTGTGAATCCACTTCTAATACTGTGAATGCTTGTGTTGTTAGGCTAACTGTGAATCTCCTGGGGGAAAAAAACAAAACTGAATTATAATTATTTTTATTTCCCTTTCAGACAATGTGAAGACCTAAAACTGCATCTTTCCTTGCAGGTCATGGTCATCCAATGTCCAAAGTTAAATCAATCCGCTGAACTTTTAGGGTGGTGGGTTTGTGGTGGTCACCTGAGCTTGTGTGTTGAGTTGCTTTATGGTCATTGAATGCAGGCTGCAGTGTGTTTGTAGTGATGTATGGTGGTTTCTTAGGGGCCTGCAGAAGTTTCACCCTGCTTGATTTTGTTCAGTTAGTGAAGTTTTCACTCCATTCAGTCTTCATTGTATTACATTCATCTGACTATTATGCAGTTCATTTGATTTTGTAATAAACCTCATGTTTCTAAACTGAATGTGTGTTCCCGGCTCACTGTTAAATATTGTTTGTGTGTTCAGGGCCTATACACACACTAATATATATGTATGTGATTGATTACTAGAGTGTACTACTAATTTCCCCTTGGGAATTATAATCAGTATATAAAATCAATCAATAAATAAATAAAGGTCAGCGGGTTGTATTGTTTGTTGCATTGTGCAGTGCTCAGCTTTGTTCAAGCTACTCAAAGAAACTTTTCAACTGACTGATGATCGCATTTTGATCTTGGGTTTTAAAAGAAGACCGTTGTGTTTGCATGTTAAGAAATATCCTTATTTAATAATTCAGTGTGTCTGCAGAATCCTTTGTTTCAAGACTTTATTCACTGAATTAATCCTATAAGAATAATAAAATCTATGGTGCTAATTAAAGACTGTCTTTCTTGGACTGTAAAGTAAATGTAAAATCGCCACAGGTGGATAAAAATAGACAAGTCGTACATAAAAATTATGTCATACCAGAATAAAAAATATGTTGCTTTTAATTTCAAATATGCTATTTGCGCTTGGTGTGCTATTATAAGACATCCTGATTTCTGAGTTAACTGTTGGTGAATCTTTTAGTGTGCCTGCAGAGTGTTCATTTGCACACTGACTGTTCCGTTCCTGCGAATGAAGATCATATATTACCCTTCATCAAAGCTCTTTCTTCCCTGTAGGCTGAAGGGGCCAGTTTGGGTTCACCGACTCTGACGGTCACGCTTCTCATGTTTGTGCCTCCTTTGTTTCCTCCAGTGATGTGGGAGGGAAACAGCGACCCCATTTGTCTGAGGTGGATCACGAGACTGACCACATCACTGCCTACCTCCTCTGTTCATCAGATGACTACAGCGTGACACTGGATTCATTGGGTGAATGGATGGATGTCTTTGGAGCGTTTTCAGAACTTAATCAATATATTTGATCACAGAGACTGGTTTTCAGAACACCTTGAATACATTTCATTGAGTGACAACAAGGATTTTTAAAATGTGAAAAGAGTTACAGCTCCAAACACACTGATTTTGACTGTCCGTGACGTCACTCTACGTGCCCCAGAGCCAGTGCGCGTTACGGAGCGTGGAGGACGCCTCCGCTCTGACGTTGTTGCTATGGCAACCTGTCAGATTGTCCCATAACATGACCCAAAATTGAACAGGGCAAGATCCTACTTGGACGCTTGCTAAAAACTGTGGATAGTCAGCCGTAGTGATCAGATTTGAAAGGGAATCTGATTGAATCCGATTTGCCTGCAGTCTGAACGCAGCCTTTATGTGTCTGTGTTTATTAGACAGTTCTTTTTCACGTTACTGCTGTGGTTCTTAAAGCATTTTGTTGTGGGTTCTTAAAGAAGCGTTTTACATTTTCATACATTTTTGTGAGCAGGTCTCAAAAGCCATTCTTTTCATGTACTATTGATTTCACTTTAAATCCATTTGTTAAACAGTATGTACAAGTACTTTTTATGCCAATCAGGCAAAGCCTTTTCTGCTTCTTTGTTTTAATCCACGAGTTGTTTAATTTACGATTTGTTCATTTATTTTTGTATGAATTAACTTCATTTATGATGTAGTGAAAGAGGACATGAAGGTAGTTGGTGTGAAAGAAGAGGATGCAGAAGACCGGGTTAGATGGAGGACACTGATTCGCTGTGGCGACCCCTGAAGGGAAAAGCCGAAAGAAGATTTTACATGATTCATAATGATACACATAATTTATTCAAATTACACAAATTTGATCTTTTTTTATTTAAAAGGTATGGAATTTGGAATTTGAAATTTCAAACGTGTAGGATCCCTGTGATTAAGTTGTTTGAAACATGCTGGCTTTCTTTTTTGCACGCAGCTCTGCTTCCAGTCTGTACACTCGTCTGTCAGCGGCTGTGTGTGCCGTTAGGATCATCTTGTACCATATTACCAATCACATAATGTTTATTTTCTATATGTGTGTTTATTTAAAGACAAACTTTCTCTGTCAATTGGTGTGTTTGCACTTTAAGAAAACAAAGAATTGAAAATGTTTGGGACGGTATTGTAGGTAGACAAAGACCACATAGTATGCAATTTAGACATTTTTGTCATGTCCAGATATTTGACCAGAGCTTCATCTCAAACGTGTGACCTCTTAGATCTTAATCCTGGTCCTCATTAACAGTCATGAGGCGCTTTTTATTGACCATTCACAGTTAAACGCGGATGTGTGGAGGGAGGGATTTGAGGCCGCTCTTCACTCCAACGCAATTTTAACTGTTATGGTGAGATGCACTCAGGTGTGACTGGTTTTTGTGGTTTCTGCAGGTGGAGGTCAACGCTTCATTCCCGTAATGTCACATTTCAGCTGCTTTCCAATCACGGAAGCTGTTGGGACTGCAAGAAAAAAAAATACCACAAGACCAAACAGAACACATTTCACCCCAGACCACATTTACACTTTGCTGGACCTCTGACCACCACCTACTTCCAGTAAAGAGAAAACTGCAGACAGAGACATGGTTGTGCCATTGGCTGACCTGCATGTTCCATATTGGACATTTTGTAAATGGAAATGGTAGAAAGGGTCTGACCTTTTTCTGTGGGTCAGAACCCAGCCACTGGTTCAGGTATGTGGATGTAAACTTAGGACTTAGATAAATTAGGACCCAAAAAGTTTTTACAGACCACATTAACTTGAAGTTCACCTCTGAAGATGTTAAGGACGACGTCCTACCCTTCTAGGACTGTGCAGTACACCTAGACAAACAGGAATCTCAACATCTATGTGTACAAGAAGCCCTTCAAGACCGACCCGTATCTTGTTTTTGAGCCCCACCACGCACTGCAGCACAAGTTGGGGGTCATCAGAAGACTGAACCAATAGTTCACTCCTTGGAGGAAAGTAATGTCCAGGTCTTGGTGGTTTAGGTCCTTTTTTTCTGTTCCAAAAAGACTTAAAGCATCTTGACTCTACCAGTCAGTTACAGCTGAAGAAGCCTCTCTGATTAGTGGCGAAACGTCTTCGACCAACCTTAAGCAAGTCCAGTTGAATTTGATTTTTTTTTTTTTTACTTTTTGAGTCTGGGAAGTACAACTACAGTCTGACAACAGCATTGGATATTTTTGTACTATTTTTCCTTTGCTGAAGTTTCACCTAAAGGGTTTAAATCATCCATCCATCCATTTTTTTGTCACTGCTTTGTCTGG
Organism: Antennarius striatus; assembly: GCF_040054535.1. NCBI lineage: Eukaryota > Metazoa > Chordata > Actinopteri > Lophiiformes > Antennariidae > Antennarius > Antennarius striatus. Next base: position 3,588,201 of record NC_090780.1, on the reverse strand, counting down.
TTTAGGGCAGGGAAAACTCTGGGTGCAAAGCCAGTGCACCACAGAGCCACATAGAGACACTTATATTCAAACTACATTAATAAATAATAGTATGATTAAAATGATATAAAATATCAGTATCTTTATGTCTTAAAAATGGAAATGTTTGCACTTTGCATCCATGATGTTTTGATCTTGAAGAAGTTCTCTTTATTCAGTATTATTTTGTAACATGATAGGTTAAGAATCGTGCTAATGTTGTGTTAAGCTTTATATGGTCCAACCACTTGTCAAGTGAATCGTGTGGTCTAACATGAACTACATTTGTCGATTTATAAGAACACATCCTGCTGCTTTACTTTGAAGTAAAATACATAAATGTATCCTTTTAATTGGAGGAATGATTGTATTTTTGTCGACCGTTAATTCATCACAACGTTTCTTAAACGTTTAATTTTGGGGCCTCACTCTTTTATCTGATCTGCTTCACCTCCACAGGGGCCCTCATTCATTATAGACGACTTCAGGAGCATCAACGCACACCGGAAGTGCCGAGAATCCACGTGGATTTATTTGTAGGCATGTTCCACCTTCTGACCACCAGATGGCGCTGTTGTATTTTATTCAGAGGAAATCCTTCGGACGTGACTCCGTTTGAACGGAACAGGCCTCGACCATAAATCAAACAAGTTGGCTCTGACAAATTGTATTTACAGATAGAAACCTCAAATGGGAATACTTTCCAGATAAATATTCTCAAACCCGTTTTGTTTCTGTTTCCATTTCACCTCCAAGCCCTCTGAATTCACATGGGTTATTTTAAATGTCAGCTGTGATACAAAAATGAACCAAGCCTTCAAAAAAAAAAAAAAAAAAAAAAATCACTGCTGATACTGACTTGATGCCCAGAGTGCAATTTGTTGTGTGTTGACGACAGTGAAATGTCACCACGCAAGGAAAATGGCAAGTCATGATATTATCAACTGGAATTGGCTCCGTGAATCATAGTCAGTCTTGTTTATGTTTATGTCTTTTCCCATTTGTTGTTATATCTACTGTAGAAAGGAGAGCAGGAGGAAAATACAGAGCAAAGCCAAACACCAAATTTACTGGAAGTAAAATGCAGCCATATGGCTTTTCTCTTCATTTTTCTGTCTAAGCAAAAAACAAAACAAAAAAAAAACTTCTTTTTTTTGTCTCCAAACCCCTGTTTGCTGTAGAAATGACAGACTTACCACAGCACATGTATGGAAGTGTTTAATAAATAACAATATCAAAAACAGCACTTTAACAAATGTTTGCTTATAACAGACCTGGGTCAAATTGTAAAAAAAATGTGTGAGTTGCATCAGTCACCTTAGACTGAGTGCTATATGCTATAGGACAACAGAACAACACCATAATTAGTTTGACTGCATTGTGGTGCAAAAACCTGCTTTTTCACTAGCTTAACGGTGGTTTAAAGTTTATGACAGGTTTCAATCCGTGATGACTTTCACAAACTCACATAGCTTCACGCACCTTTGCTGTGTTTCGGAAGCAGCGGTTTAAAATGCTCACCCCCATGGTATTTGGGTTAAAGTCAGTGGTCATTAGTTCTGAGGGTCAAATGAAACTTCCTGCAGAGGCTGAGAATCAAAACATTGGTTCACACTGTAATACACACACACAAACACACACATGCACGCACGCACACACACACACACACACACACACACACACACACACACACACACACACACACACACACACACACACACACACACACACACACACACACACACACACACACACACACACACACACACACACACACACACACACACACACACAGCTAAGGCTCTGCTGCTATTTTTTTAATGTCCTGATCAATGAATATTCTGAAAGTTTAATGTATTTAATATATAATATATTTAATATATTTAAAATATTCTGAAAATTTAAAATACTTATTATTTAAAATATTCTTTCAGAAATTTAAAATATTCAGAAATGTTTATTCTGTAATTATTTTTCCATTTTCTTAGAACAAAGACAACATTACTTTTGATCCAAACATAAAAACCAACAGGGATTATGATATTATATATCTGTTACTGTCAGAATAAGTAATCCTCTCATGACCTTTTAAGGTTACATTACAAGGCTGCTTTTACCAGTGAATCTTGGGTTCACTTCCTAAAGGTCACTAGGTCACTTGTAGGGCCGTAAAGAGCTTCTATTAAATCAGTTCTCTGTTTCAAGAGTTGGCCTACTCCACTGATTACATGTTAATGTTGTAAGATTGTAAGATATTGTTTGTTTTATTCCATGCACTCTATTCTCAATCAAAAATAAGGAGCAGCTGATAAATTTACAAATGCCACAACAGTTCTGCTGTGACCCCTGTGACCCCGCCCCACTCCGCCTCTGATTGGCTTGGCTTAACATAACTGACAGAGCCCTTCACTGAAAGTTTACCCTATACTGTGGTATTTGTCCAGAAAAACCCTAACACCACTAATGATAATAATGAAAATATCTATAACTAGTTTTTTAATTATAATGAATTTAATCCACTCTCAAAATCCATTGTTAAATTTAACCTATTACTGTATGTGGTTTTAATACCACTTGACAACTTTGAGCAAATTTGTCAAAAACAGCAGAGCCTTTAGTGACTAAATTCATCCTGGTGCCAAACCAATCACAGGTGTGTGGGGTAGGGTATTTGTTTTGTTTTTTTTGGGGGGGGGGGTCAATAGCCTCAGTCTATAGAGGTCTGGTTAATTCTGGTCCAATCAGCACCGACTGAAGTTGAGGAAAATCAAACATACCAGTTTTTGACAGTAGTGCCCCAAACTGTAAATACAACGTGATTTTTATCAAATCATCTTCAGACGTAACTGTTGTAAGTGTTATAAATACAGACATGGTTCTCATGGACACAGAACCTTCACAACCTTTAACCTTCACAAGCTGTGCCTGATATAAACTGCAAGTAAAGCCATGAAACACTGAATGACACTTTGACACTGTGTACTCCAAAGAGGTAAAACTACAGCTACAAACTTGACCCAGGCCTGGCCTATGTACATGCAGTCCTGATACTTAGTCGTATACCAATAATTTACGTTGTGCAGAAGGTGATGAATATGTCTGTGTTTGTTCTGTGTGTCGCTGTGATCCTGTGTGTGTGTGTGTGTGTGTGTGATAGCCATGTATAGTCTTCATTGTCGCCACGACTTACGGCTCAGCACACACACACAGGCTACGTTGATGCGTATGAGCCTCCACGCCACCAGGTTCTTAAAGGAAGTCAGCGCTCGCACAAAAGTGTGTGAGTTGGTGCAGTAGGAGTTCCAGTGCCGCGCATCGATCCCCAAACAGCCGGAGCCCCCCGAGCGAGCGCTGTGACACGTCGTCTCGAAGAAGTACTGCTTTTTGTTGACATTGTTGATGTTGACGTCTGGAAGCACCGTCACCTCGTTGCCTGAGATGTCCGTTGCTTTGGTCTTGTTGCCCACCCAGACGCTGATGCTCTCGCACACGGAGTAAACCCCCCGGTGCTGAGGCTGCGCCGCCCGCCTGCGCGTCCTTCTGCCGGTTCCCTGCGACTCTGCCGGTTCTGCATCGGGGGGCTGGGTGCTGAAGAGAACCCTGGGTGAGAGGTAGCGGCGTTTGGTGAAGAGTTTGGGGTCCACCGAGGGGATGGGACTGGGAACGCCCGGACACTGTTGCTGTGCTGCTCCTCCAACGGCGGCGACAGCCTGGGCACTGAACAGGAGGAACAGCACCAGCATGGACGACCTCATGGGCACACGACCTTAGAGGGGGGGGGTCAAAGTTAATCCAGATGTAGAACACTCAACAGTACAGCCACTGATACTAAAGCTCAGACAAAATATGGACGTCTTTGTTAATGTTGTCAAGGAAAAAAAAAGAAAAGAAAAGAAAATATTCTGACCTGGTATTTGGTTACCCCCAGCTGTTCCTTCTCAGCATTAAGCAGAGGTTGAACAACAGAATTAAGCAAATACGTTCATACAGAGGTTCTTTATCTGATGTACATTTACCCCTTACTCAGATTTATACTCACTGGCTTACAAAATATTTAAACATAGTGCTATAAATACAAACTTATGTGCCTGATATAATTGTACTTTCTGACTTCCAATAACAGCATTTTACGCACTATAAGGCGCACTGGATTATAAGGCGCACCTTCAACGAATGGCCTAAACAAAACATAAAGTGCACTGGATTATAAAACGCACTGGATTATAAAGCACATCTGAGAACTCATCTCCGATGAATGGTCTATTTTAAAACTTTTTTCATATATAAGGCACATTGGATTATAAGAAATTGAGAGAATTAAAGGCTTTTAGGTGTGCCTTATAGTGCAGAAAATACTGTATATTAGCCTGAGCTCTGTTGGCGCAAAATTATTCGTGAAACAAGTGACTGATGAGTTCAGGCACTGAGGACCTGATTATATGATAACCATTATGCTGAAAACAGAAAAGCTTTTTCTGTGCAAAAAAAAAAAAATCTGCATACTTGTGTCAAAGTACAAATGACTGCAGTATGTGTGCCAGGACAGTAGTTGGCGCTGTATAATTTAAGAATCAACACCACAGAGTAAGACAGCAGCAGCAAAAATAGATTCAGCAGAATCTTCTACAAAGTAGATAGTCCAGCTTTTTTTTTTTTTAGTTCTTCCATCCATGCATCATTTACGTTGTAACCATGGGACAAAATTACTTTTCTGTATTTGTTCATTTCTTAGCAGAATTACACAACAAAACTGGACAGATTGCAGCAAATTATATGAAAGATCCCATTGTAAATGCAAAATGTAGGAAAGATCCTGTTTAATGTTAGTGAGGGTTTGTTTTCCCCACTTTTTCTTCAATATTGTGAGAAAAAAATCATTATGGTTTGTACATTTTTTTTTTTTTTTTTTTATTCAACAGATATCCTGACGTGGAGCTGAGCTCAGGTTAGATAGTAGTTACATAATCCTTACTGTACTTACATTAAATATGAGATAAAAAGATTTGTCTCGCTACAAGCAGGAAAAAAAGAGCTGCACCAATATTACATACACTAATAGATCTTGAATTTAACAAGACATTGTTGTGACATCCCATATGCCTGACATCAGTCACTTTCCATCACACGGAGTCTCCACAAACCACAACACAGCATTCATCTTTACTGGCTTGCACACGCTGACAGCTTGTGTACTGTATATTTAACACACCACGGCGGGAGGCACAGGCGTGTTTACACCTGTGGGGGCTGTGCCAGCAGGCCCTGTCAGGTAGGTCTATGATATGCAGTGTTTGCCTCAGGTGTCAGGTTGGATTCCTGCACATTAAAATTGTTGGCACAACAAATCAAAAGAAACCTGCATATAAGAACACAATGTGAACTATGATCACACCAATAAACGAGTGTGAGGTCTGGTCAGGGTAACGTTAGTCTGCCCTCACACATCGCTCATCAAAAATTACATCGTGTGCCAATAGTAGGTTACACAGCAAGTTGCTTTTACAGCAGGAAGCAGGAAACAGAGTTATTATGTTTAGCTGGGGAGGACGAGGCAGATTAAAAACACAAGCAGCTCTCTGATGGAAACATCGCTTTAACAAAGGAAGTAAAATACTGGACTAATGTTTGAGACAAAGTCCAAATAACTGATGAGATCATGGCTGTGTTCTCCTATTTATATAAGTACATGAACGTATGTATGTGTGTGTGCACGTGTGTGTGTGTGTGTGTGTGTGTGTATTTATTTAAGCAGAAAGTCTATTGAGATTATAAGTGTCTTTTACAAGAGGGGCGTGAGGCCAGCGCACTGCCATTTTTCACACTATTTTAAAGTTATCTAATCAATATATTAGTGAGAGGTGAACTTACATCTTGTGATGGGGCGTTTCAAGCAGAATTACACAAAAACAATTTGACAGATTTTTATGAAACTGGGTGGAAATCAATCATCCACGTTATGGTTGATCAAAATAAATTTTAAAAAAGCCTTTTTGAGGAGGAGAAAAACACCGTCAAGGTGGAGGTGAGAGGAAGCCCGAGAACCCAGAGAGATCCCAGATGTGACTGATCTCTCTCTTTATGCTGCTCCATTCTTATTTTTGGGACATTATTCTCCTGAAAGCCACCCTCCCTGGATCTTTTTACCTTTTCAGTGTCTCCTCGTGAACTGTAGCACCTCGGTGGCTCCTAGAGGATGAGATTAAAGATGGATGTGTGCTGTTCTCCTGCCATCAGGCCCGGTGGCCCCCATCCACCACACCTTTGCCCTCGTCTTCCTCCACTCTGTATCCCTGTTGAGAGACAAGTGGACAAAGTGTCTCATAAACCCACTGTAAACACATTCTTTGTGGGACTGTGACAGGAAGAAAAGCTGATATTGTTCCCGCTCAGCATATCCTCAAATACAGAACATATTTAAATAGAGCAGCAGACCGACACACAGAGCGGAAACACACAGTTTAGCATTATATCATCATTCCTTTTGAGAGGTTTGTCGGAATTTAAAGATATTTGTAAATTAATTAATATGCTGAAACACCAAAAGTTTAATTATTATTTGCAAAACAAAATCAGCAAATTATTTTGTGTACATCTCTAAAAATACACACAAGAGAAGATTTTGTCTTTTTTTTAAAAATCACTTCATTTCTTCAGGCATTCAGTGATTCATTTCCATGCAAAGATGAAACACAAACATTATTTCTGCAACATCAATCGGCAAACTTCATTTTCTTTTGTCATTCCAGTTTTGTTGTTGGGTTATTCAGGTGTGCTCCAGTATAATCGAACTCTCTGTTGTGTTATAACTGTCACAGCCTCTCTAACCCGACACCCACAGAACCTTAAAAAGTCTCACAACGCTTAGAAATAATCCCTCAAGACATCTTGCTTTAAAAAAAATTCTGCACTCTGTTCAAATTCCAGATACATTTGAAAGAACATTCAAGCAGAGTAAGGAAGTTCTAAACATTGAGTAGGCAATAGCATGCTTGCAAAATACGGGAATATAAGAAATATAAACAGAAGTAAATCATCTGTAAATCTAAATGACGCCCATAAAGAATTCACACCAACACAGGAAGTGTTCTTTCTCAACTTTGGTGGTTTGTGACTGTTACGGGTTTTAAACCTGTGACCCCTCAACTGCGAGACAGACTGTTTTACAGTCATCCTCACACCACCCAGGTTCTGCAATCCTCCTCAGTCACACCACATCTCTCTCAAGAGGTGTGACTCGTTTCCACATATTCTGCAGGATACACTAACAGAGGAGTGGTAGAAATAATAAAACCTGATCAAAACCCAAGTCCAGTTCTGTTACTGCCATTATTGAAGTATTCTAAGGACTATAACTGCAAAGCTGCATAAAAAGGCCTCCAGGAATGTGTACATACCTGGTGTATGGGCAGGTTTATGTACAAAAACATTTATTTTAGGAGTGAAAATTCATTCTTGACGTCAGAAATAGTGATGACACAGAGTTGGACCGTGAATGAATTAAAGGGAAGAAAGTGATAAATTAAAGGGGAAACCGGATTTCTTGAAATTATTTTTTATTAAGTATTAACTATCAGGATGGATTATTATTACCATCACCTGGATCAAGATGATAACAATAATACATGAGGACTCAGTTTATAGATTTTAAGTGATGAAAAAGTTATAATTTGTAAATAGTGTGCAAATTATGGAGCTTTTCCTGGACGTAACAAGTGCAACTTTGCATTTCGTCAATTCAAAGAAGAAGAAAGATTTAAGTATGTTTTTATTCAGTTTTGTCCGCAGGAAGCAGGTAAATGATCAGTTTTATGGTTTTTCCACATGTTGCACCACCGGCAAAATGCCATTTAATTCACAAATATGTGTGTAGTTTGTATTTGGACCTTATCAATTTCTGTTTATGGATTTATATACACTCTCTATTTTTACTTGTGCTGCACAAGGAGTTCCTTTGTGATGCATAAAGTTCTGTCTTATTTTAAAAATGTAATACTAACGACTCAGAATCAGAAAGAAAGTCAGATTTTCAGTAAAACAAAACCAAGAATGAGGCACTGATTATATAAAATACCATACCGACACTTAAATGAAATCACTTTAAATCATTATTTGATGTTAGATGCTACGCTGTAATTTATCTGCAACCCCACCATACTCTATCAGATTTATTATGACACACCAGAGAATGGTCTCATAGATCAACTTGCATGACAGCAGCAGAGAAATATGCAGTAGTGTAATTTATAATGTGTTGTTAAAGCCAAAATAAGCTAACTAAAGTGCATAATGGAGGCATTTTATGTAGGTTTCACAGTTGTAACATTTGAAGCTGTTTAGCAACAGAATCCTAATTTATAGAGCACAGACCCTGAAAAACAGTAGTCATTTTGAGAAATGCTTTTAGAATATAGCTGTTTGCATGTGGTTAAAACATGCAACACATTCAGGCTACTGTGTGGGAAAGTGTTTGCATAACTGTGCCGTACAACATCAGTGTGCATTAGGATTCAAATCCAATTATAAATATCTGAAATTCCTCGACAACTGACCTAAATGCATCTGTTTGTGAAGATCATGGTCTGTTGAAGAAAACGCCACAACTTCTACCTCCGGACCTGAAGGTGAAATTGTTTGGTCAACCTCTGCTTCCTTGTATGGTTTTTTTAACCACTTTTAAAATGAAGCGTTAAGATTAGATTAGCTACAGCTCTTAGTCCATGTCTAAAATGGCTTCGTATCCATAGCAACTGCAGCTCCGGGTCAGGGGCAAGACAGTGCTCACAAATATTTGGCTTTCTTAACAGACAGTAAATTTATCTGAGATAAGTTTGAAACAAATAAAACTGACAGAGATAAAGTAACAACTATGTAATTGAAATAAAATTGTTAAGTTATTGGATATTACATTGCTCCTGTGCTGAAATATTATATTGAAAACAATCATACAAAAAATGTATGGCATTCCAGAAGCTTTACACAGTTTTAAATCAAACTCAGCAATCAAACGTGTTACACTGAAACTGTTCTCTGAAAACTGCAAATATTTCGTTTTCGAAGAATATTCAGAGCTGGGATACCAATAATCCCCAATCAGCTCTGCGAATAAGTCACTTACTGCTGCAAAAACTAGCATGTGTAGAATGAGTTCATTTTCTGGCTTTATTAAAACAGGCAATCATTTTTTTGCAGCATGGCAGCGCCGTAGTGCCACCGCTGTAGCACCGCTGTAGCGCCGTCACCTCACAGCAAGAAGACTCAGAGGACCTGGACCTCCTGTGAGGAGTTTCTATGTTCTCCATGTGTCTGCAGGAATTTCTGCTGGGTTCACAACCAAAAAACAAGGAATGTAACTGAACTGATGACTAAAAAAATCATGAATGTACATGAATGTGCGTAATATTGGTTTTCATGTTATTTATTTGAAATGATTCTTTGCCCCTGTTGGATATGAGCCCTAACTCTACAGACACAGTCTGCAAGACCTCATAAGATTTATTGCAGTCAGATGGAAAAAGTTTGATCTGGATACAAGTAATATTCCAGATCATACAGTCCAGAAAGTTCTGTCTGTTAGTAAAATATTTGTTTTCTTGACTGATAATGATATTGACGTGATTTTCATATCTAAGGGCAGGTTTCCATAGTCCAGCAGACGTCATGAGCATCAAACTGTCATGAGACTGTCGTGGATGCGTTGATGTAATGGAGAAACTGAGCTGCCTTGGAGGCAGCTCATGGTTACTGATGTTAAACCTGTGTCTACCTGTCTGTTCATGTCATGAACAACATGTATTGTGCTCCCTGGCAGGGGTATTTAAATGGCACAAATCATCTCCGTTATTATTATTATTTCCACCTGTATGTTTTCATGTTAACTGTTAACTGTTGGCAGTGAAATATCTCTATAGGAAAGAACTGAAGAGAAATGAAACACCAAAGACCACTATATCTTTCCTTTTGGTTTATAAAGTATTTATCCATTGTATTTTAAGTAGTGGGTTTTTTTTTTCTTTTTTGGGAGGGTGGTTATTTGAGGCTGCTTTGCTGAAAATTTATATATATATATATATATATATATATATATATATATATATATACACACACACACACATCATAGCCTGAGGTCCATGACAATAATATAACAATAATATAACAACAGCTGTTGCTCCAATCATCTAAGGTTTTAGAGAGGTTTAGCCTTCGTGCTGATGAGACTTGGTTTAGCTGAGCTGGGTGTATCCCTCTAGAAAGTGATGACATCAACAATCACATACCAAATACATAATCTTTAGTCTGTCTACACATAATAAATCCAGTTTATGTGTGGTAGCTGACTGAATCGGGGGGAAACCTGTGCGCTGACTCAAACAGGCAGCTGAAGTTGCACTGCTAACTTTACTCATTGAAACAGACTGCATTTAAATCTTGTATAAACTCTGCAGCAGAGCTGAAGCATGAAATGAAGGGATCAATTTAAAGAACATCAGTTGTCAATAATTTCAACAATCCATTTATTTATTTTTAAGCTATAACTCAACTTTTTTAAACTATAATTCAAATTTCTCCTGTAATGATAGTAATATTGCTTGACAGAAACAGTAAAATGAATGTATGCTTTTGTGCACTGAGACATTCTGAATAGAATGTGTTTTTTCAGGATTGTTAGAGCTATGTAGTAAATTTTTCTCTCCCTTTTTTATGTGTGAAATACCTTCAGCAAGTCAGTTCTGGTTATGTGGTCTGTTAGCCTGGAGTGGAGAGGCCACCCACAACCGCTGACCTACAACTCATTAGGTCTAATGGAGTTGGTTTAATAAGCCCGTCTGGGATGACTGACAAGCACCACGGGGCAGCTCACAACCCAGTCAGCAGACCGCATACACTCTACAGCGCTCTGAACTTCATTCATACGGTAAAAGTCACATAGTCACTCAAGTAACCTGAGCCACAAGGGCTGGCTCTCATTCACAGAGGAAGGGAGGTGCAGGCGACTTTATCTGAAAGCCACCAATAGGCTTTGAATGATATACTGCTCATTATGTTGCTATGGCCACTCATGCAAGACCTTCATCTGGCTAACAAAGAGTTTGGTGCTCTATTGAAGCCCTTATGAACTCGAGGAGCAAAATGTTAGAATGTCATTGTAATGATGAGTGAAACAAATACGTATTGTTAATTTTTTCAGCAACACCATGCAGCCTGGTTCTCAGTAATATAATGAGTGAGGATCCAAAGGAGAAAGTTTCAGCCATCTAAAGCTTCAGTCTCAGAAGCTGATTCAAGAGATAACATAAGTTGTTTATGTTTCATCAAAATTGTGTACAACAAAATCTGACTATTAATATTTTCCTTTATCCAAACAGAAATCCGTTACTAGTTTCCCAAATTTCCTTTTCCGTATTACTAAATTAAGCTTCAGAATTTTGCAGACTTGACCTGTGTTATCTGAAGTGATATACTAACTGATGTTACTTTACGTCTATAACAAACATCTGAGTGAAGAAGGAATCAGAGAAATGCTTCATGTGATGATAAACCATTTCAGTTAAAACATTTTTCTTTAGCAACAAATTGTTAGGTTTCTGTCATCTTCCTGCTTCTCTCTGTGATTATATTTTTGTTTGTAACTTGATTAAACTTCCTCATTTGTCACTTTATTTCTTCTTCCTTCAGTCCTACATCTACATCTTCAGTGACGAATGGGAATCCCTCAATTACCTGTGAATGCCGATCCGCTGTAATTATACGGATTCACAATGACAGGCAGAGAGACACAGGAATGTCATAAACATCCCTCACAGTACCAAGAATAGTGTTTTCAGACAAAGGTAAATACTGCATATTTTGTTGCCGTGACAACTGCACAGTATATTTTTTTCCCTGTGGCTTTCTTGTTTTTACGAGTCACACAGAGTTGGTTGCATGGGAAGAAGTACAGCTAAAGTTAAACAAACAAACAACCAAAATAAATACATAAATAAAGCTGGAATTTTGGCCAAGTTTCAAAAATACTGTACAAATGTACAAACTCACACGTTACAAAGCTTCCAACACTTAAAAACAAAGCAGTCACAGACTGCAACACCCCGCGACACCCCTGAATTCAAAATTGACCCTGATCTACTTGTATAGGTCAAAGATCAAAGCTAGTACTCTGACCTACTTTCATAAATCAAAGCACTAGCTTTGATCTATGGTCTTACTCATACTGAGCTTCTCCCTCGTCTTTCTATCTTATCCGGTTCCTGAGTGTACAAAAGCTGAAATTTGACCTTGACCTAGTTTTCTCAAGGTCATCATTTCATTTCCATCCCCTTTGCCGCCCGAGTAATGTGCGACGGTTGTGAAGATATTTGGTGGACATACGAAGGGACGAACACACAAACACAATTACAATACATCACGCTTTGAAGCGGACTTCTGTTCATAAAACTGCTGTTGATACAACCAATGAGCGTCGTGGCAACGTGCGTGGAAAAATAATAATTCCAGTTACAAGAAGTGGATGTTTTGCCTCAACACACATGTGAACATCTATGACATGAACCACATTTAAGATACATTTAATGCAGCGAGCCTTTGCATACGTATACCTGCCTCAACCTGCTCGTGATGCTGTAGTGAAATGAATTATTGTGTCTGTTTGGCAACTAGTCAAAGAAACGATGTTCTGAAGGATGATAACATGCGAGTGACAAAAATGTTTTCACCGTCTTGTTGCTTCTAGTCATAGCAGTTTTACTGTTATCAGAAAACTATGTTGGAAACTACTTCAAGAGGACTGGGGCCTCTGCTGTGATTTAAGGCAGATGTGTGGAAGTCTACCCGGTGGTGGGACCTGAGGACCACATCAGGCCTGAACTGGAACTGGATTCAGCAAATTTAGGGAGGGCCGCCCCATCAGTGAAGGCTCAAAGACTTGCATTTCCATCCAAACATTAAAATGTAATGAGAAACTTCAGAGTTATCACCAAGAGGAGACACTTGCATCTGCATGTCAAAATCAGCCTATTGTCCAACACTGACCAATGAAATCGTAAGACAACTTAAGGAGTTCCCATGAGAGGATTTCCTGTCAAGCCCTCATTTTACAGCATCACATATACATACATCCACGCAACAAAATCATTTGACCATTACAAAGCAGAGATAAAAGGGAAAATACCCGGAAAAAACAACTTCCCATAACTTGAACAACAGTCTTTCTTTATATTGCCCCACACCCAACAACATGAAATACATTCACTGACAATGGCGGGAACGACCACATGGGAATGGTAAACGGCAGATTTAACAAGGACAGTTTCATTACTCAGTAATGGTCGTGTTTGGCCTCACTGCGCTGAGGAAACACAGCTGACCCCGGTCTCTATACACAATCTAACTAAACACAGCGAGGTCGGCTCAGGAACAGGCTCCGCTGGAGGAATCCAAAGGGTGATATAAACCCTCACAACAACGACTCAAGGGAGAAGCGTATGTGCTCAGAAATGCAGCGAGACTTTACTCAAACATCGACAGACCTCTATCTCCACATGACATATTCATCATGACTCAAGTCTATTTGTGAATCAGCTTTGGCCCATGAGTGAAGATGTGAACTTCAAACAGCCTCTTGTGACCTGGAGCGCTCTCAAATTCTCCCGCTGATTATGAGAGTAACCCCCACAGATTCGTATTCCAAGGATTACAGCCAATTCAATTATTGGACAACATCACAACGGCAGATGCCAAATCAGATACGGCTTTCATCGGTTGGACAGAAGAGCTGCTTTGATTTCTCCCTTCACTCGAGACAATTACTTGGCGTGACCTTTGCCTCCTTCCTGCGTCCACACTTGGCTGATGTCGACACTGTTACTGCTGAGAAAATATGCAGATCCTTGAAAAGAAAATCTTTTTTTTACATCTCAGGAATCCCACTGGGGAAAAAAAAAAAAATCATTCCACTAATTTGACTCAAAGCCCAACTATTTTGTGGTAAAACTGAGTTTATAATTGTGTTCATTGCTGTTTTTGTCTGTCAACAGGGATTTCTGTGGAGCTTTCAGCACTACAGTATAAAACATTGTCTATGATGCATTCTTGGTATTAGGGCAGCCCAGCAGTGTTGTTTGTAAGACTCTGACTTGTGGTCTGTTGTCCTTGTGGTGACTCTTTTCTTTTTTTTTTTCTTTGTCAATCAGATGATGTTTTCATTTGAATGAAATGAGAACCAGGTTTCTTTTGCAGTGTATGAAAAACACCATGGACTTTGTCAAGGAGCAGACCTCCTGAGGCAAAATATTTCATTTCTACACCAACTTCAAGTACAAGATGATTTTAAGTTTAAAATTGTCATTACTGTTTGGCATCCTGTGGGGAAAAAAATAAAAACTCACTCCATTCTTCTTCTCATGGTTTTATTTTCAGGGACTCGACTCACTGATCATGTGATCTTGCTGCACCTCTACAGCCAACCAAACGACTACCCAAACACCCATGAACACCTTTGTGACTCCTTTACTGCACCCATTGTTTTTGTTCACTGCAACTTTCCACATCCCTCTATTATGGTTCCACCTTCTCCAAATAAATTCACCCCTGCTGTTATGGAGCATAAATAAAGTGTGGATCCAGAAGGGAATGTGTGGATGTGTAAATACATATGTGGTGCACTGTTTGGCATCTTCTGTTTCAAGCAAATTTGACTGTTTTGTATTGTGTCACTTTAAATGGTCGCCTTTATGTCTAGTGGCTCAAATAAAAAAAAAAAACATTCCATTTCTCAATTAGTCCATGCCTTTGGTTCCCGAAACTGTTTCCCATAAATAGTTGAGGGGGAAAAAAGAAAAGAAACACAAATTGAACCATTTTAGAAAATTGTCTTCCAAGGTCCCTCTAATTTCAAATTTAGATTTTTCCTACAGAATCCAGGAGCAAATCAGTTACATATTCCGCCTTTGTGTTACTAAGTGATTGGAACGCAGTCTGGAACCCTTTGAAGGACCCCTGGTGTTTCTAACATGTTCAAGGGGTGTCCACTTTCAAAAATATGCTTTATAATAGAGACAAAATCATAGTACAATTGCAGATACTGGACAGGCTTGTTGATTTGTGGGAACTGTTTGCCTCTAATTGCATCCACACATGGTGGAAAACGATCGTCAACAGTTTCTAAAACGACCGAAACATTTCATTCACGTGTCAGATTTTAGCGTGAGTTGTTGGTGTGAGTGACAGTTCAGTGTGTGTAGCCTTGTTGTATCCCACGCTTCTTACACTCCCGCTTGCAGGGCCACTTCAGTAGAGGGAGAGAAGATGGCTCGATTACAGGCGCAGGCTTGTTGCCTCGCTGCCACATCGCCCCACAGATGCTTGCTTTTAAACTAGACCGCTTCACTCTGATGCGGTTCAGTTCTAGACTGTATTAATGTCCACTGTTCTGAAGGAAGGCGCATCCTCCTGAGTCATATAATGAGACATGGCATTGTCTGATTTTGTGTTGTAGTCGTTTCTAACTGTAGCCCATGTTTTTATTTCCATGACTTGTATTTGGTTACCATGTTACTTGAACTGTGCCTGAGGGCCGTAGAGATGATTGGACATGTCTGCACATAAGGATAGATGTGATGCAATTATATATGAATCCTGGCTAATCATGTCGGATGCCAGCAAGGGCAAGGATAGCAGAAGCTTCCGTAATTGTAGGCAATTGCAGTCCTGGGGGTGGGGGAGGCAGAGGAAGAAAATTATCAAAATATTCATTTTACCCCTGGAAATGAAATAGAACTCATCAATGAGATAGATTTCAATCCTTGATGGATTTTTCACCTGGGAAACATTCGTGTCTGCTTGTCAGCAGCTCTGACATGAGTGGATGTTTTTGGTTTTATCGAGTTTAAGGTCGTATTCTGCACCTCGGGTCACTGTATTCACGAGGTTCTGGGATTCATGATTCTTGGTCATGTCAGTCTGTCATGGCCAGCACATCTGGATTGCCTTTTGCTTTGGAAGCTAAGTAACACAACAGGGACTCCAGACATTGAGCCATCATGAGCTAGACTCTACAAACTAAAGCCTAATCTCTGCATTGGGCCCAGTTGTCTGACTTGCATTGATGAGTTTGGCTGCTCCTTCCTGCTTTTTCTCTGGATCACCTCTGGCTGCTTCCAATAAATCACTGTGGGCTCAACTTAGAGCCCACAGTGTCTAAACTGTGTGTAATCTTCTTGTCAGCTGCTGCCACCATCTACAGCTTTCTAACTCTTCTACATTTAGTCCTGCGGTGGCCTCCTTTTTGTTTCTGCCATTCTGTCTAATTTCTCACCTGCTTAATGGAAGAACATTCACACCTTATCAAAGTTCATGAACACCATTATCTTTAGCCCAGCTCAAACTTACACTACCCATGCCTGAGTGATGTAGCAGCCTATTACCGCTCATTGTCCTTCTGTTGTAGTTCCGCATTCCTCCTATGGCCCTGTTTCAGGAGTCCCACAAGCTAGAACAAAATCCTCAATCAGCTTCACAACTTTCCATTTAAGTACAGTATTTTCTGCACTGTAAGGCGCACCTAAAAGCCTTTAATGTTCTCAAAAACTGACAGTGCCCCTAATAATCCAGTGTGCCTCATATGTGAAAATGTTTTAAAATAGGCCATTCATTGCAGGTGCACCTTACAGTCAAATGCACCTTATAATCCAGTGTGCCTTATATATGGAAAAGGTTTTAAGAGATGCTTTTTGTTGGGGGTGCGCCTTATAGTCCAGTGCGCCTTATAGTGCAGAAAATACTGTAATGACGTAAATATCTAAGTATCACTTTATTAATTTAGGACTTTTAACAACACACAAGTGAAATAAACAAGTAAGCGCATAAATATATTAACTGGTTCACGCCCCAGCTCACAGTGTCAGATATGAACTACAGGAATTCAATAGTTTATCCTCAGTCCTGAATTTAATGAATAAATAACAGAAAGACTAGTTTTAAAAGCCAAGAAAAAAAATCAATTTATGCTATGTCTATATCTGCAACTGTAATTAGCATGATACATACATATGTACATACATACATACACATGTACGTACATACATAGAGTACATGTTTGTGGTAATCAGGACTATGCTGTTTGAATGTCAGGTTTTATTTGTCTTGAACAACAAAGGGATAAACTTCTTATCCTATCCTGGGCACACTGAGCAGTGCCTGCTTCTTCATCATCGTCATCACCATCTCACTACATCCTTTGTCACTTCTGTTCCCAAAGCTGAGTGATGACGGGCCCAATATTTATTTATCAGCACTGAAGATAAACACAAAGTTGATTAAAATGTCACCAACCTGTCATAAAAACTGAAATCAGAAGTAAACAAGGCTTTAAGTTTTATTTGATTGGATGGATGGATAAATGGATGGATGGCAGATTTTCAGAATTTCAGAGTTACATCACTGTGACCAAAGGAGGAAAGACAATGAATTCAGACAATAAAATGGGACAAATGAGTTGGATCAGAGGGACAGCCATAAGAAAAAAAAGATTAAAGACATCATTATGGTTGTGTTTGCATTCATCAAGACAGTCTGGTGAGCTCACCCAACCATGTGTGGTGAACTTCACAACAAACAGGTGGCGTCTCAAACAAGTTCTTCACTTTGGATGAAGCATCTCCCCTGTGTAGAATTCTGAGAGTTGACTAATGAACCAACAACAAGACAAGAAAATAATGAGACCAGGACTCAGAACCATAGTCTCCATCATTTCTCTGCACCCAGTCAAACACCACCAGTGGTGCAACTCAAAATAAACTTGAACTCAAACATTAGCTCTCCAGTAGCCAAAGCATTTTTTAATATACGGCTTACAGCATGTCTTCATATTACTCCACCAGATCATTATCTATCATATTACTCTTTCAGATTGATTTCTGACACTTGGTTGTGTCATGAAAAATGTGCTGAATGAATCCACTCTTTCTATTACGAATACTTGTAATTCTTGAGACTTCATCCCCAGTTTTTTTCAAAATGAGCTTGTCAATAAATCACAGCTCTAACCTTTATAACAGTTTGTTTGAAAGTGTTATTCTTAATCTTTAATGCCCAACCTCTAAAAATCCACAGCCAATTCTTTTTTTGGTTTGGCATTGAAAGGGAACATTTAAAAGCCTGCCACAAAATTTGTCTTAGGTCGGACCAACATAAGAGCACAACTCGGTTACACAGAGCTGTAACTGGACTTGATGTAACTCAGAGTCTATCCTTCCTATGTAATCATATTGTTGATAATGTTGTAGAGAACTCTATTGAATAGCTAAAAAGACAACAAACAAACAAACAAAAATGGTATTGTATTAAATTGTAGGAGTTTCAACTGATATGGCAGGACAGCCATAAGAACTACAATGTGTTCCTCTGTTTCAAAACTATTTATTTTGGTAACTCTACATCTTCAAAAAGACATCCTAACAGTTTATTCAACACTTTCGATCAGTAATAATTGTAATTATTTCACAGTTGCAGGATTTCAGAAAACAACACATTCAAAACATTTTTTCTGAGCATCTCTAGGGAAACGTCCTCTGATGCAGATGAGTTCTGTCTGTGGTAGCATATTATAATCTTGTTCATGGATTAAACATTTTACGTACACGATTGGGAGAACATTACCAGGGTCAGTGTTAGTATGGTTCTCCCCACCTCCTTATTTCTGGGACACCTTTTATTCTCTTTAGAGTTTCAGAACTTTTGAGAGCATTTAAATATCATTTGTCAGTGATTTTCCGGTGATATTTGATGGTACATTTTTCAAAGGTTGCGAGATGCTCAGGTTAGTTTGACTTCTAGCCTGTCTTACTTCTATTGGGCACAGCAATACAGAAAATTTTTTTACAGTTAAATATTGACAACGTGGAGGCTGTGGTTTTTGCGTCAGACGGGGTCGACCCCATAATCATGCAAGTTTCGGGCTTCTTTCCTCTGCTGCCTGCTTCAACCTGTGCAATTTAAGAAAATAATTTGATCATTCCTCGTCATTCAACAGTCTATCTAAGCATGCATATATGTCTGTTCTTGATCACCTGCAGGCTATCCAGAATACTTCTATGAATACTCCTCTAAGACTCCTCTCACAGTCCAATAAACACATACAGTATAACTTATATCTTTAGATCCCTTCATTTGCTCCGTGATGCCATTAGGATCTCACACTCATATTGAATTGTCCAGGCAGGCACTCAGATTGTGTACAAACGGCTCCAAAGAAGAAACAACTCCAGCAATACTTAAAAAATCAGGTTGACATTGACAAACATTTTGTATTACAAAATTGTATTGAGATCAGCGATTTCAGGATTGTGGCCTCATAAAGTAATTCAACCTTTGACAGTATTTTATTTTTTTCTATTTGGTCAAACATGATATATTTGCTGTGTGTATAGAAACACCTTGAAATGCATGGAGATCAAGCTTTTGAGGAACTAAACTATGGAATGCTCTGCCTGCTCCCTCATGGTGCCTTCGGAGGCAGCTAAAGACATACCTGTTAAGACAGGCGTGTGAGTAACGTGTTGAGCATAAAATTTTATGTACTTCATACTTTTATCTCTTGTTCAGTACAGTTTTATACTGCCTGTCATCTTTTTCTGTTAAATCAAATACATATTCTATGAATGTTTTCTCTTCAACATGCATGTGTAACATGCTCCTCAGTGGTGTCGTGCTCAGAGTGTCCCCCGCCTCTCGACCGCAAGTCAGCTGGAATAGGCTCCAGCAATGCATGTGACTCACAATAAGTGGAACAATTAGTTAAGAATGAATGAATGAATGAATGAATGAATGAATGAATGAATGAATTTGTGAAACAATGGGAAGGATTACAAGGCATTACATGCTTAACTTTAACACTGTGACATTGAAATAGTATTGACGATACACACATTATGAAGTTTTATAAATGATTCACAGTAAATATCATGCCTTATTGATACTTCATTTCATTGAGTCATATTTTTATTTCTTAATCATAATTGTTTTGAAGTGAGGCAGGTGAGAGATGGAGGAACGGTGAGCTCTGTTCACCTTAATATACTGTATGTCAATATAGAATAGAATTTACTAGTATTAATCATACCACCTCAGTCAATCTGTTCTGCTAGCAAAACCAAATATCATGATCCCCATTGATTTAGTTAATCCAGAGTGATTTAAAACACTTGCTTAGTTTAGCTTAGTTTAGTTTAATTTATTTGAAAGGGGACAATGCAATTTCATAAAAAAACATGATTATACATGGCTAGAAAAGCCAAGAAGGCTAGTTTTCATCTGTAGTCCCCTGGCCATGATGTATAAAAAGCAGTAAAAGAAGTAAAATAGTAAATTCAATAAAATACATCTATAATATAGTAAAAATATAAATAGTCAAACACGTACTGTACCATTAAAAGAGAATAAGACATCACACATATCAACATAACATTTGATCACAACATCAAAACATCACAACAGGCTTGTCTTTTAGTGTTGGCAGCTCTAGGTGTCAATAAGCCACCTATAGCTGTTGATTTATTAGGCTTGTAAACATGGCCAGCACTGCATCCATTCATGTGCTCCTTGCTGCATCACACTTACTGATGGAAACAACTTTTTCATTCCCAGGCACTTTGTCATTCCATTGTAAGGCTGTTGCTAAATCTACACTTAAACATGCATCGACCAAGCAGGGAGTCACCAAACATGTGACTCATTCAATCCACTGTGAAAATGGTGTTCACACATCAGTTACCAATTTCTACCTAACCTCTGTAAATAACCAACCACAACAGGCAAAACTGGTGTGAATCCAGAACACATCCAAAGTCAGAATTCATGTTCTCAATCACTGTGCTTTTAGAAAAATGAAAATTAATGAAGGGTTTATTTTAGCCAATGAGCTTTCAATGTTATGTTATTTCTTTATGCTGTTATGACAATCCTATATTTTGTAAAGGTATTATATAAATGTATATTTTGTTGATAGGGAGAGCTCACTGGATTAAAACTATGCTACAAAAAAATGAAAAGAAAAAAAAACCATAATGTAATGCATTTGATGGTGACTTCACCATTTTGGCATTGATGTTTCGAAATGCTTTGCAAAGTTCTCAAAAAAATGTCATTTGAACTTTGACCTTGGTTGACCCCCAAATGTGCTGTCCTCTAAAATGAGTGCCCCCTGTGGGATTCTGGTATTAACAAGACGATAAGTTAAATTTTGTCTAATATCTTGGGAGTTATGTAACTACGACTGACATGACACAGAGTATTGGAGGAAAACTAAGATTGTAGTTGTGTTGTGTCGAAAAGCCTATGGTGGACATAGCACTGCTAATAATAAAAAGCAAAGATTAACCAGCTCATGTCACATGACTTGACAGATTAAATTTTGTGTAGTAGGACCGGACCTCTGCATTTCCAACAAAGAATAACATTTGATTGATCTCCAGATGAATACCTAAAGATGAATCAATCACAACAAATACATTCGGCATGACAGGGAGTCACAATTCATTCGCTCCTTTATCAACACCCCTCCCTTCCGCGGGCAATTCTCATCTTCTCTTCAGCTGGTCCAAAAAAAAAAAAATCACTGTCAAATTTACTAAATGCTGATTTGCATGACTTGTTTGGTTTTCATGCTGAGGCCACTTTGTGTCTCCATAGCTGGACCGTGATCATGTGACCGACAGTCAGACACTGGACATCCACCTGCGTCACAGTGACAGCGCTAAGGATGTGCTGAACAGCTCCTCTGATGCACTGTTGTGTATCATCTCTTAAGAACCTTTACCCTGAACAATACTACTCTAACGTACACACACTCACAACATGTGGTCACACATTCAATTGGAGCCAAATGGAAATGTTTTTAGAGGTGAATGAGAAGTGTGTGTAATGATTTAAATTGTGTGTATTCCTGTGGGTCAAGTAGGTTAGGTATAGTTAACATTGCCTTTGGCATGAAAACTATTTGCTTTGGATTAGGAATCATGAACTGTGACTTAGATGATAAATTTGAAGTATTACTATGAGTTTCACACAATTCACAAATGGTCAAACTTTCTTACTCCTCAAACAACATAACCCGATCTTTTACTTCAATAATTTTGGTACAATTTTTGGATGCCACTGTAACCATTTTAAAAAACAGAATGAAACAGTTGTTTGCTTTTTCTCTGCAGAAGAAAGGAGGTAATATACATTTCCAGGAATTATGACTTTGCAATATAAGTGAAAGCAATTAACTTGTTTAGTCTTGTGCAGAAATAAACAAATTTTGCTACACTACCAGTGCCAAAAGTTGACTTTAAATAATTATTCAGATGACATTTCATTGACTTTTTGATAACATGTTTTCCTGTTGTGATATTTAACAGACTAAGCTATTGATCACATAATGAAAATGATTAAAAAACATTACATTTTAAAAAAAAAGGCTGTCAGGCTTTATGCCACAATATTCTCACAGATCAGTTCACAACAAATTGCTATAAAACATTTGTGAAAGTTCCACCACCTTAGTTAGTGCCTGAGTTTGGGAGGTGCAGACATACTTATCTGTTCAGATAATCATCAACACACATCATTGTCAACACACACAGAAGCATGGGTGTAGACACACAGCTTTGAGGGAGCCAAATTGCATAAATCAAAGATCCAGTAAAATTTATATGATATTTTTTTATGAACAACAATCCATTTTTAATTGCATTGGCAAAAAAGGTTTCTCATTTAGCTTTCTTTTCAAATGTGCACATGAATGGCATATTCTGCAAAAGTCATGAGTTATAATGGGGAATTTTCAGAATCCGTTGATTCTGAAGATGCCAAAAACACAACCATTGCAAAAGGACTACACAATAAATACTGTATGTACAGTTTAGTTCACGTTTAACCTCAACACTCAAACATAATGTGTCCTGTTAAGCCCTAAAGGCAGCATTGCCCATACGCCTACAGGGTGAGTGATGACCACTACCTCAAGGATGCCTCAGAAGACCCAAAACTCCATCCCAGCCAGAATGCTGTATGAATTCTGTTCATTATCAGGACCATGAAGATCTTCATGGTAACTTCAGCCCACGCTAATCTGATGTCATCACTCTGATTTCATCATTCTCTTTGTTACACTAAACTGGCCACTGACTCTTCTGTTTCAGACCAGAGAAACTGTCTTATTGATATTATTTTCAAGTTATTTGACCACAACATTATGATTTAGTTTTAATATGAATTCTCTTTACCAATGTTCACCAATGTGTTCCCAAATTCACACTTAATCTTTCCTCTGTAAATTTTCTAAAGTACTAGTAGTGCGTTTAAAGTCATTTTTACCCATAATATGAAAATGTCCAGCACAGGAGAGTACAAATACATTTACAGTATAGTCAAACACCCCCCCCCCCAAAAAAAAAAGAAGAATGCATATATTTATTTATTACTTTTCAAAAATGTCAAATGTGAAGAACTTTTTAATCAAAATTGCAGAGCGAGTCTTCTCGAGTATAATCATCCGGTACATGTCAAAAATGCAATCATTTTGTTCAACTCTGCTGCACACAGAATTTGAGAAGAGTACCCTGCAGCAAGCTCCTTGTTTCCAACTCAACATGTCATACACATACAAAACTCTACAGGAATGCTTTGAGAATATTTCCTAGCCCAGGGAGACAAGTGCAGGTCTGATTGGAGCTATTGTAACCTGATGAGCCGAAAGCTAAGCTTCAACAGTTTCTCATGGGATGGGAAACGTGGTCAATTCCTCATTGGGTCTGATCTTAAACACTAAACCCACAGTTTCTGTCTGAAGCCTCCCAATTTTATTTTCATTTTACACATGAAACTAACATAAAAATGTGTTTCATATAGAAGTTTATCTATTTAAAATCTTTGTTTCTCACCTCCAGAGTTTTATCTAATATGAAAGTTGCTCATATAAAACAATAGAAAATTGTATGAAATTGGTTTTATGTAAAGATAATACAACTTTTATATATATATATATATATATATATATATATATATATATATATATATATATATATATATATATATATATATATATATATATATATTACTCAGTACTGTATATGGTTGCAATACGTTGTATGAAGACAAAATAGTCCATTACCTCTGCAACAGTTGTCTCTTCTCTCCACTGATCACTGAAATATACTCCAGTTTGAGTGCACAAGGCGCTGGGGAAAGGCAGAGCAAATTCTGGTCAATTATCCCAAACAGTCCTTCTGAGTTTTGCACTTGTTTGAAAGTGTTCTGAAAGTCAGTGAGATGCGTCCCAGAGGCTGAGGGCTCCGTCTGACCGAACAGTGCTACAGGTCCTAGTGCCTGACGCTCTGTTCATCGCATGCTTTCTTTCTCTTTGCTTCAGCCAAGGGAGAGTTGATAAAAAAAATTTAAGCTGGATGCAAATCCTGCTCTTTTTTAAAAATATTTTGACAATATTATTAAGTGAACTTCTTCTGAGATTTTTCATGAAATTATGTTAGACTGGAAACTATTATCTGGTTTTTCTGTTAGTTATAGCGATAATGGCGATGGCATGTGCTCTGTAGAACAATGCTCTCCAATTTGGACACTGAAAAATCTGATTGCAATAACATTGAAACCATGATGCATATGTATGTAGTATGTAACTATATACTGTATATAGTATGAAGTCTCTTCATACTATATACAAGACCTACACTGACAAACACTCTACGCGGTTCTGATGGCAACTACTAATAGATTGCACACTTCACTTTCTCCACAGGTGTGTTTTATAGTTTTTGAAACTACAATTGGCTCTCATTTTTATACGTGTTGAGGAAAAAATTATTAAGTAAAATTATAACTGAAATTATTTCCCAGTGTTGGCATTTTTGTGATTTTAGTTGCAGTAATTAAATCATATTTGTAATCTATTGCTTTCTAGCTTTATAACAGAAATAAAATACTACACATTTTAACAGCCTTGCAAAAAAAAAAACATCAACAAACTGCATGATTGATTTTTTTTTTTTTTTTTTTTTTTAGGTCTGTACCGAGTTTAGGAATATCCTCAGGCAGTATGTATTTATCCAAATCCATGATGTAACATTTTAAATAAATTACTGGAAAGCAAAGCATTTTGTACAGTAAGTCCTAATGAATTCCTATTATTATTCCTATTATCTCAAACGTTTAGTCCTATTTGATTTAATTTTTTTTTTTTTTTTTGTCAGAATAAACACCAGATGTTGCGCAGAGACAGATGTTTATGAGATCACCTTCTTGAGATTCATTTCCAAGTGTGTTTTATTACGATGTATTGTTTCAGTTCAAGTTATACGCAGTACTAATGAACCTTTGAACTCTAATGCTGGAGTACAGACTTGTTTTAAAATTAGGCTTTTAACATTTTGCAGAAACTGAGAAGTTTTTCAGAATAGTCTTTGCATTATTCCCCCCAGATGTTTAATTGTTGAATTTGTTCAGCTATTTTTCTTTCATATTCAATTAGTGTAATTGCTGAAACCACTTCTAATAGAGGATAAAGAGCGCAGTTGTAAGTGAAGCATGTAGTGTATGTGTGTGCATGTGTGTGTGTGTGTGTGTGTGTGTGTGTGTGTGTGTGCATGCATGTGTGTGTCTGTGTGTGTAGTGAATAGTGAATAATGTTTCAATTTGAATTGTTTGTGTCGTAAAGCACCACAAACTGGAGTGTAAAAAAAGTACATATGTGGCCCTAAGTGGATTTTTACTGATCTGTGCTCTTTCTTGTGATCTCACCCACAAGCAGATTTAACACATTACTTGATGGATTGCCTTTTATTTTATTATGTAATTGTTAAAAAAAAAGGGCTTTTCATTATGTTCGTATTCATGTCTCTAACAACCTCATACATATGGATCATGACAGGAACATATGAAAGCCAAAGCTTTTTACAATACAACAAAGATTAGGCTCTGGCTTTCATTATCGCTCTCAATGGTCATGGCCATGTTGTGAGAAGTTAGTCTTTTCCATTTTTGGCTAAAGCAGTAGGACTAGCTCTATTTTATAATCCTCAGACACTTGTCATCTATCAGATTTACCTTACGTGAATCCAAGTAGAACCCAGTTACACCAGTGGTCCGTGGCCTCCTATTGATCCGCTGCTGAACTCATCTGCTCCATCCCATTTCGTCACTGAGGCCAGACCGGTCTCTTCTGCTGTGTATCAAAACATTTTGACATCTTTACACATGGCCAGGAATGAAAGTAACAGAGCATGAATCCTTACTCACTCCTGTTTTTACATTTTTGTGTTCTTTTAACTGACAGCTAACATGTGATCAGTGTTTCCATCGTTCAGGTGTAGCTCCACATTTATGTGAGGTTTCCTTGAGGGAAAGTAATTTTTTTGTTTTTATTTTTGTTTTGTATCATATTATATCATGGTTTTGAATTCCCAATTTAACAATAACACACAATAAATTCTTGACCTTGACCTTGTGTTGCATTTTACTCAACACTATGAGCCTTTCTAACTCAGTAAATGTTGTTTCCTGAAGGCCAAGGAGGATATACCTTACATTATTGTGTAATTGTACATTCAATGTGATTTAATCATCCAGATGATAAAATCAGATAAGATAGATCTTTATTTTCATTGTTATGAAATAACAAAACTTTCTCTAGCAACTCATTTACACAGTGCATTGAATATAGAGAGTACAAATGAAAAATAGACAATATTTACAGGACACAATATATAGAGTAAGCAACATTGATGCACACACATTAGCGTAGTTTGGCATGGAAGGGGTGTCTGTCTTCCTATATAATTGGATGCAGGCCCTGCACAACGTAACTCTTTCTTATTAGGGTGGATAAGCTCTTCATCTTTGACTGAAGTTTTTGGTAGCTCCAGAGGAGAAATAATGGGGGATTTGTGGCAAAATGGAAGTGATCGTTCTCTTATTTCATCCTTTAGTCCGATTTTAATATGTACATTGTGTACATGTACACGGTTCAGCACCATTTTTAACTTGGACTTAAGCTAAAGCATTGTATTTACTATTTCTGTTCCGGGAACAAAAGGCCTTTTTGTTTTTTTTAAAGTGTTATACAGTTGAAACACTTACATCTGTAGTCCTGACCATCACAAAGGGGTCTGACCAGCCTATGGTGAAGGCAACAACAATGATATTCATCTGCTAGAGAAATAAGAAGAAAAATAAACAAAAGTCTTCCAAATCAGAGTAAGCTGTGGAGTGATGTGGTTTGAGCTACCAGCACCATGAATGGCATTTCAACGGGTGTCACAGTTTGTTTTGTCTTGTAAAGCAACACTACAACTCTCAATTTCTAAAGGAAGATAATGTGTGTGTTGTGGCAATCCACATGTGGTCCTCATCACCCACATCAGCTCAGAGCCAGCGTTTCAAAAGACAGCTGACTTCATGGAACTAAGCAGGAAGTAAGGGCTTAATCTGCATCCAACAAAACATTCAGACTGGATTTTTATGAAGACACAGTAGAACAAGATGCAGCACAGGTCAGCCAGTTCCACCTTCACTGGTGACCAATTATAACCTATTACACGTTATTCAGGATGGTGGGTCACAAGCACAAGTCTTGACAAACGGATATGAAACCCATGACCGAATACAGTTTAAGCATTATACAGGCTCTTTCATTTCCACTGGTTGTTCTGTGTGCAAAAATGTATATGTTTTAAGGTTTTTATTTTATTAATTTCCATGGGTCACCACAATTAGGTACCAGGAAGAGCATCAAATCAACAGCAAAGGAGAAAAAAGAAGTCAGATTTTCATCAACATGTGAATTCCATGAGAATTTTATCAAATCAAAATTACTGCTGTCTTTAATTAAAGCACTAAACTTATTGGAAGCTTGCTTCATCTTTAATATGATGTCATAATTTCTTTGTTTAATTTTATTTCTGATAATCATCTAAATCTGAAAAGTAACAAGTAACCAACACTGTTGAACCACTGTTTTGCGGTGACATATTTGTCCAATATTTGAAGGAGTAAAACTTTTCGCAGGATAAAGTGTAAGCCTCTAAATAGCATAAAGTACAGTGTTTGAGTGAAAGTATTCCCTCTTCATTCCATTGCACAACTGATTAGACTCAATCGCTCTTACTGGAAAAAATAATAATAGAGATTTTCTTTCAGAATAAAAAAAACTGCTGGGAAAAAACTTTTGGATGTGTCATAAACTTTAACTGTAGGAAATATCAAAGTTATTTGGAAACAGTTTTTGACAAGTAGAACAAATTTAGTCAGAAATGTGGAGCATTTTTCAAGACCGCAAGGTTTTGAACTTGAATTTGTTGATTTTTATAAGGACCGCCTTTTATATTGTGAGTGTGTTTGTCAAGAGATTCAGTTTGATTCATTGAACATATCTGGTTTGTTCTGGTTGGAGTTCAGACACCAGCACTGGT
Organism: Antennarius striatus; assembly: GCF_040054535.1. Lineage (NCBI taxonomy): Eukaryota > Metazoa > Chordata > Actinopteri > Lophiiformes > Antennariidae > Antennarius > Antennarius striatus. The sequence continues at coordinate 3,559,726 of NC_090780.1, read as the reverse complement.
ATCGCAGCCAGTGGTCCACCACTTGTTCTGAATAAAGAAACAAACCCATGAAAGGTAAAGAAGCACTTTTGTCATATTATCTCCAGCAAATTGAGCACCTGACCTAACAAGGGGTCCTGGGGATCTTTGCTCAGACCACCAGTCAAAACCAGCCTAAGTATGTGCCCTATGACCTCCAACCAGCGTAGCCTAGTTTAGCCTGGGGCCACCAAGCAGATAGCCTTTCAGGAAAAAGCTTCCCTTCTCTGGAACACAATGGCTGTGTTGTCTTTGATAGAAAGGGCCATTTCTGCATCACATTCAATATCTTATAGAAGACAAGAATCTAAAAAATGTCACCATCATTTTGTAATTTCACGTCAGACTGTTGGGAGTCTTTTCTATCCAGATAGTTGTAATGTCTCCAACCAGCAAAGTGATTTGTATTATTTCCACTTTTATATCTGATTTTTACATGTTGGCTTTCATTATAAATGTACAGGGCTGCCAAACACTTCACTCTAGAAGAGGTTGAGGTGCAGTCAATAGTACATCTGAGATGGCATGAGGGGGATACCATCAGATAAAAGTCATTCCTCGAGTCACAGTGGTCAGTAGATCTGATGTTATGAGTGGAGCAACAGTGAAACAGATAAAAGATTTGTAGCTAAGAGCTTGTTTACAAATGTACATTATATAAATGCAGAAATAGTTTTTCAATAAGTTAAATTTATTTTCATCAACAGCAGTTTTTAGGCAATGAGAGCTGAAATCAACCTGCATAATAGCTAACTGTCCAGGTGGGAAACTTGCACCAGGTAAGACTTCTCAAGCTTCTTAAATGGCATTTAACAACTTTTGACAATTAATGGTTATTAATCAATAAGTGACTGACAAACTGACCAGAAGATATTGTAGTGACAGCAATCAGGATAAGAGATTAGGGGACGATTCCAGTCGAGGGGTGAAGTGATGGTAGAGGAGTAATGTAAAAATGAAAAGAAACACCCCTTTTCTTTAATGGGTCAAAAGCATTTGTATATTCATCGGTTAACTACAACAAAAATTAAGGATTACGCAAATATGCATATAATTCAAATATTACAAATCTACTGCAGTAGCTGACTGACATATTCGAGTTTGACTGGCTGCATGTATTTGTTGAGGCTCCACCAGCTCCTTAAATGTGAACATGAATAGTTGGCGATCTGACAACAGTTCCTGTTCGTCCTGATCTGTTTCTGTTACCTGACAGGATTCACAGCACATCTGTGTTCACAGCTGGGCTGATGACGATCAAAAGACGCAGGGATTTAACTTCCTGATGCTGGAAGATGGAAGCTCCGAGGTGGGACGCTTAGCGCGTGTCACACAGGAGGGACACGAGAATCGGACTGAACAGACAGAAAGGTATAATGTCTTCATTTAAAGTCCTTTTACATTGATGTCATTCTGTTGTTCTGAGTGTGTGTATATATATATATATATGTGTGTGTGTGTGTGTGTGTGTGTGTGTGTGTTAGTGTGTGTGTGTGTGTGTGTGTGTGTGTGTGTGTGTGTGTGTGTGTGTGTGTGTGTGTGTGTGTGTATATATATATATATATATATTATATTTTAAAATGAACGCTCTATCTCACAGGCCTGCTTTAAATATTATATTAAAATCCACTTGCAGCACTGCAAGTCTGTAGACACTAAATGTGACTTTTAAGTTTTGTGACTTTTAACTTTCTTAAATATAACTTTCAGGCATCTGAGAGAAACTGCACACATTTTCACGTGGGAAACAACCAATTTTTTGATCTATTTAAAACCATTCCTGTTTGATATTTCACTTTGATTTTTAAAGATAACGAATGGAGTGCTGAAATGTTGGATGAGGACATGAAAGGTTTTTAAGTGGCTTATTTAGCTATTTAACTTTATTTCACTGGCATGATAAATGATAATAGTTAAAGACCCAAAAGGAACACATGGTAGAAGTGAGGCAAAAATATGCTAAATAATCTTTTTTTTGATAATTGGCCAAAAGAGAACCATCATCATCTGCCAGCTCCATGTGTCTGAACATACGTTCATACTGTAAAGTCTGTGTGTGAGTAATTTCAAGACAGTAATTGATGATGATTGAGATCTCCATTCCAGAAGATGTATGTGGGCCAAAATGGCCTTCTGCCACAAGGAGGTTTTGTGACGGAGTCTGCCAGCATCTAAAAGGCGCTATGTCTTCAGGTTGGCCCTCCACTCACGCCATGCAGTGTTGATTCACTGCCACTGACCAGCAGTTATGTGCTGTGTGTGAGTGTGTGTGTGTGTGTGTGTGTGTGTGTGTGTGTGTGTGTGTGTGTGTGTGTGTGTGCGTGCGTGCGTGTGTGTGTGTGTGTGTGTGTGTGTGTGTGATAGAATCAGGAGTCTGCCATCACACATACCAGGATTTCTCGACCATTGTTGCTCATTCAGATGGAATGTTTCTCTCTACCATACTTTAAAATCCCATAATAGTCTGGAGTATATTCTCCTATCGCTACTTTGTGCTTTGCATTTAAAAAAATCTCTTAAGAACAAATCACGTTTGTTCATTTCATCTGATGAAGGAATGACTTTCCTTGACATCCAGGACAACAAAATGCTGCTGAATCAAACATGTTAGTTTTATTTATACATTATATGACATTATTACATGATAATATCTGATTATGAAACCAATAAACCCTAAAATGTAACATTTTAATCTTTTACAAACTCTTATATTTCCTTTATAAACTACAATATTAGTCTGTCAGTGAAAAGTGTGGAAAGGAATATTGCAGGAGTCCAACGCTCTCAAAGATTGGTCTTTGAAATTATATATCATTGAGGGAGGCGGGACACAGTTTCTAGGGCTGATGGGGTTTGACTCCTGGGAGTCAAATATTATAGTATCGCCCCAAGGTATTGTGCTACCTCCCCTCTCATAAACACACACACACACACACACACACACACACACACACACACACACACACACACACACACACACACACACACACACACACACACACACACACACACACACACACACACACACACACACACACACACAGTATCAGGTGACCCTCCTCCGTTTGAGATGAAACTTTGAGATGAAACTTTACTTCTCTGCTTAGAACACATTGAGTGAAACACAGACGTGCGTTTTAGGACAGGAAACTCTTCTCTCTTGTGCTGCAGCTACAGACACTTGGATGAACAACGTTCATCCTGCAGGTTCAATGCCAACAGAATGTCTTTGATTCTGTCTTTTTTACTTGGAAGCTTCAAACACAAGCAAAAAGTAATATAACCAAAACAAAGTCAAATTGGACCTAATTTCTCTGAAGTGCACACATATTTGCTTGTCTAGTTTGTTTTTATCTGCCTGTTCCTCTCCTCAACCTTTTTTTTTTGTTTTGTTCATTGTTCTGTCTTGGCTCTTAGCAGAGACTGTAATTGTCTTTTTCTGCTTCTCTCAATTTGATAACATGTGTTAGGTTAATTAGAAAATAATCACCTCCTCTGTGACAGTTTTACATAGTTCACTTAGTTTTTTAAGCTCTTTCTATTACTTTCCCTGTCAGACTGGTTTCCAACGAAAGATGTTAAAAATGGTTTGAATTCAAAACTCTCAACTAATATCCAGCACCAACATACAACAGCAAAAATGGAGCAAAAAAGTAATGTAAGCATGTGGAACAAAGGGATCAAATTCATGATGAAAGTATGTTATAATGAGGGAGCTCAAATTTAGATTATTTGACATATCTGCATGTAGTTGTCTTGTGCATAAATGTATGGTGATGGTCTCAAAAGCGGTGTGATGGTACGGATGTCACTATAAATCTGATGATGACATGCTAATTATAACTGGAAGCCTTTTTTTTATGTCATAAATGCTGGAGGCACTCTTGTAGACAGTGGCTTCCTGTCCCCTGGGCCGCCTGCTTTATATCATTCTGATTGGTTGAGCTGTAATTCAGATTCATAAGTGCTATACGAGTGTGGCGTGCATGTCGGATTCTTCCTCGTGCAGTGACACGAGGTGTTTTGCATAGATTTTAATATATTACTCCTAGAACTGCTTCGTACTTTGAAAACTAATCTAACAAGTATTCATTTTCTCTTTGAACTATGTACAATTCTGTCAAAAAAAATCCTTCCTATGGGACTTTCTGAGGAGTGGAAATTAATTCTACTACATTAATCTATTGCTAAAATTAATTAACATCATTGCATGACAACTGATAGGTGTCCCCACTGCCGTTGTGCCATTTGAATTAAAGATTCAGCTGGAAATAGAACTGGTGGTGGTGGTGTTCTACATATAGTCAGTATTTATCAAAATAACTGTGATTTCTTCTATATACACTAATATCCTTATTCGGAACCGTTCCTTTCAATCACAACCCCTTTTGCAAGCTAAAATGTAAGTCTCCCTTAATCACCTGACCTGGTCTTGAACCAATTAGACCCAAGTGTAGCATGAAAACCAACACGCAAACACTCAGCAATCTGGACTCCAGATGTGTGTGATCTATATCTGTGACTGTCAACAGCGCCGTGCTCACACAGTCTGGTTTATAATGTGTTCTCAAATCAATATGCTGTGAATGATTTATTGGAAACCATTGACAACTAATAACTTATACTTAATTTATAGCATCCCAGCGGTCATAAACGAATGTGTGTTTTTCCACAGCATAATCTGCCAGATTATAAATAAAACTCCAATAGGTGCAGCCACGCAGTGAATATTGATCAAATGTTAAAATGACACATGTTCACAGCACAATTTTTTTCCCTCAGGGAGAATTTAACTAAAAACATTTAGCTTTGATGAACCAAACATGTCCTTGGCTTCTGGTGACCCCGACTCTGAGGTTGCAGTGAGTGAATGATTCTCACTCTAAACATCTGTAGACAAACCAGTGGGTCATTTGAAGGGTTAAGGACAACACAATTATTAAGGTGTAGCTGTCACTTTCAATCATCCGATCAGGTACCTGCGTCAGTGCCACCAGTGTTGAATATTGTCCAGATTGAAACAAGATGAATTAAAACAAACCTCCACAGTCTGATGGGAACACGAACAGGAAAATGTATCTGCTGCCCTCCTGTGGAGCCACGGTAGCACAGCTCACAGTTTAACCAATAATTTATTTATTTTTAAAAAAAAAGCTGTCATGATTATATTGTTATGATGTCGCATTGTGGTCTTTGTAGTTTATTTCTCATGGATGATGCAAAACAATGCTGTAAGAAAGAAATAACACAGTAAATAATAATAATAATAATAATTAAAAAAAATAAAATAAAAAATAAAAAAATAATAATAATAATAATAATAGACCAGAAGTAGTGATGCTTCTAATGATAATAAAGAAATAATCTGGTAAAATTACAGATGTGTAGCACATAGATTTGTAGCCCAATATAAGTGTGGCCCTCGTCCCTAATTGAACCTTTTTGATTGTTTACCTGCTGGTTTGGAATCATAAACTTTGATGAGTCTCTATTTCTCATTGACTGATCCCTAAAGCAGTTCCATTATCATCTTATTCTCTCATGCGTGTCTCTCATCTGCACCCTGGATGTGCTGTATAGCACAACACATTTTGTTTTGATGCCTATATCCTCAAAGGAGCAGCGACAGGGCAGGTATGCCTGTCCAAATGCTCATTAGAAGCATTAGCAAATTAATCCTCTTAGGGATTTCTTCACTATGCGAGACCAACAACAACAGATGCACACATCGACTAATGGAAAATTCTAAATTATTGGTTAATTAAGCTTTATTTGTGATGACCTACAGAAGTAGACAAAATGTCAATAGGAAGCATCAGCAGTGTGGCAGAGAGAATGAACCCCCTAAGGCACAACTGACTTCATCTCTGTGACAGTCCAAGACAGAAAAAGCATTTAAGTTTGACTGGATGTTGACATGCTATAGGATTGTCTCTGATCACAGTGGATGATTGTTCAGGAATTGACAAATGCTTTTCAGAAAACCACTTGAGAAAGAATTCTTTATTCATGCTCATCCATAAGATATTCCTGCATAATAATGACAACTATATATAGACAGCAATGCATCTTCCATGGTGCAGCGCCTGAGAAAAGTGTAACGCAGTGTGGGATGGAGTGTGTAGGAAGCTGTGTTGTAAACATAAACGCTGACAGATCCCTTTTTATTCTGTCAGTTTGTTGTGTTATTTTGTGAGCTGCTTAAACAGTGCGATAGTACACAGGTGATGAATATTATCCTAGTGGGAAGGTGCAGAGCTGTAAATTATATGCTCATTTTATGTAATCCCAAAGGATAAAAAATAAATATATTAATCACTTTAAAGTTTTAAAAAAAAATTGTAAGTCACTGTGATCAGACTTGTTCAGTCTTCAAAGCAAACTTTGTTCTCACACCTAACTGAACATGAACTTTCCTGTAATTTAATTTTAACAGCCTCTGAACGTGCAGTAATGTCACTTATGCAAAGATGCAAAGTGAAAAGTAGGTGTAATCCACTATGTGGAGCGTCAGCCTCATGTCGGAACTGCTCCAGCTATCACTCACACCCAGCGACACCAACAGACCACCTGTCTTGAAGACATTGAAGGGTATGTGTGTTAATACATAAATAGTGGTAAAAATAAAATTCAGTAGTAAAATAAAATTCAGGATTGGTAGACTGTATATACGGTTGCAGCACTAACACAAAAGGATGCAAATGCGTTCTCCAGCCCCCCTGTGATGAGTCTTGAATTCCAGGGGGGATGTACCAACCTTTCATCTTTTACAAGTAACCACCATTTGTCTTTACAAGTATTGTGTGACACATTTACGTAGTCAATCCATATAGTTAGTTAGAGCAGGAAATACCAAATACATAGTTAGATGAGTAGATCTGATAGAAAAAACACCATTCCATATAAGCAGCTTGATCTATTATCCGGAGTTCCCGCTTTGTGATTGCGACTGAGTGTCACCAGAGCAGAAACCCAAGATCTCGTATTCTGTATTCAACTCTGACCACTCTACAATAAACCATTTGTTTAAACTCTGAGGTAAGTTCTACTAATTTTTGGTATGTAGTAACTCTATGTACTCTAACAACATGATGATGTGCACGTCTTACTGATCTGCCCAAAACAAAAGGAGAAATTATTGTCGTTGGCCCATCACACCTCAGACATAAATTATTGAATGGGGTAGACCATACTTCCCACTCCCCAGACACCTCTTCCACCTCCTCCGGGGGGGATCCCAAGTCGTTACCAGGCCAGCCGAGAGATATAGTCCCTCCTACCTCTTCCCCGAGGTCTCCTCTCCATAGGACATGCGTCCTAGGAGGCATCCAAGCCACGTCAGCTGGCTCCGCTCGAGGTGGAGGAACAGCAGCTCTACTCCGAGCTCCTGCCTGGTGACTGAGCTCCTCACCCTATCTCTAAGGGTGCGCCCAGCCATTCATTGCAGCCGCTTGTATCTGGGATCTTGTCCTTTCGGTCATGACCCAGAGCTCATGACCATAGGTGAGAGTAGGAACGTAGATTGACAGGCAAATCGAGAGCTTCGTCTTGTGACTCAGCTCCTTCTTCACCACGACAGACCTAAACAACGACCACATCACTGCAGAAGCTGCACCGATCCGTCTGTCAATCTCACGTTCCATCCTTCCCTCGCTCATGAATGAGACCCCAAGATACTTAAACTCCTCACTTGGGGCAAAGACTCTCCACCGACCTGAAGAGGACACAACACTCTTCCCCAGTGGAGAACCATGGCCATGGATTTAGAGGTGCTGATCCTCATCCCGCTCACGTCACATTCAGCTGCAAACCGTCCCAGTGCACGCTGAAGGTCCAGATCTGATGGGGCCAACAGGACAACATCGTCTGCAAAAAGCAGAGATGAAATCCTTTGTTCCCCAAACCAGACTCCCTCAAAATAATGTAGAATAATTCATTTATAGATTTCTCACTTCCATGTTTGACATTGGTAACCGCTTGTTGTCAGGTTGCATTAATACATCTACTGTATAAAGACCCACCAGCTTCTCCAAAATGCTGAAGCTTGTGTACTGACTGGAAAAGACGCGGTATTTCTCCTGTTTTAATTTTAAATTCAGAATAGAGCTGAAGGATCTTCTGCTCACATACAAAGCACTAAATGACCAGACACTTGAAAATCTGAAGGAGGCTTTAGTGCCTTATCATCCACCTAGATTGCTGCACCTCCCAAAAAACAGATCTATCGATAGTTCCCAAGATTTCAAGAAGTTACCTGGGAGGTAAAGCCTTCAGCCATCAAGCCCTTTTTTTTTTCCTTTGGAACAACCTCTTAGTTCAAGTCTGTGGGGCAGAAATCCTCCATGTTACAGCTTAAATCTGTCCTTTTCGATAAAGCTCACAGTTAGTGCTGCTCAGGCCAGTCTACAGTTACACTCTGGACTAGACTGCTGGGCGTCTTATCATGACACACTGTCTCTACTCCTCTACCTACTTGTCCCTCTGCTTCTACTCTACCATACATGTACTTAAACTCTGTTTCAGTGTCAGTAACTTCAACCTGGGGAATTTCCTCCTCATAGTTCCTCCGCTTCACAGTTGTCCTACTTCCTGGTGTCATGTGTGTAACGGTTCCTTGACAGACCTGCCATCCATTAGAGATGTGAAAATGTGTACCTGGGTAACATCTAAAGGAACAAGTGGCAATAAATGCTGACCAGGATTACCATTTACTGTAGTTCCTGGGCTGTGCCTGTGTACCCCTCTTCAGTGAAGAGTTTACTGGTTCTAGACAGAGGAACCCCTTTTCTGTGGTTCACCCAGATGTTTCTTCACCCTGTTAAGGGTTTTATGTTTTTTGGTTTTTTTGCAGTTTGAAGATCAAAAGGGTCGAGGTGTTACTCTGTACAGATTGTACAAATAAAATCAGATTGATTGATTGATTGATTGATTGATTGATTGATTGGTTGATTCATTCATTCATTCATTCATTCATTCAGATCATTTCCAGGTCTGAACATCTCCTGAGATCCAAGTCTTGTCTGAAGTAAGTCTGACTTTGCTGGATTTTAGCATTTCATGCCGTCGCCTCCCTTCAGCTTTGGAACAAGGACTGTTCCTGGGATCTTTTGATCCGTCACCATATCAAGTTCACGTCTCACTATTGATTTGAAGTGAAGGCAGAAACAAAATACATCAGTGACAAAGATGCTCTTTTCTCCAACATTGTCTGACTGAATGATTCATTGGGTATAACTTTCTGGCACATTTGTTCTTCCTTCTTCGGTCAATGTTTAACCCTGAAAGGCCCTTTTAAGACAAGACCCACCTTTTTTATCTTTAACAACTAATTAATGGTTTAATTACAGAGATCAAGGAAGCAGCTTAAATGACCAGGTAATGTTGAACCCACAGACTATCGTTGCATTAACTCACTTTTTTGTGCAGGTTCTAGTTGCTTAAATTCTCTACACCAATATGACATATGACAAGTTCAGTTGTATCATGCTATTCAATATATGAGGTGATGTTACATCACACAGGAAATGTTAATTCTCTGATTTTTTTAAAATCTATCCTGACTTTACTTAACCATAAACTCAATGTTATAATGACACAAGCATATTTTTTTTTCGTCACAGAAAATTGCCTCCTGTCCTCCAGGGGACCCTCAGAAGAAGAAATATGCACTGATGTGTTAACCTTGCTGACTGGATCAGGTGGCTGTATAATCAACTGTGGCTGTCCTGAGTGGCCACATATTAAATCCTATGCTAAGTAGGCTAAAAGGAAAAACATATGTTGTCTGCATTACTGAATAACACTATTTTACAATGTTCCAGTTAATGGTCTGAAGCAATAACACACAGACAACTCCATATTTGTTTTGTGTGTTTTTTGCACTTTATTCATCTACTTCTCAAAGCAGATTGATATCACAATCACCAGAAGCCGGACACACAGTAGCCTGGCATCCTTGTGACAGGTCAGAATAATTTTATGCTCATGCCATCTGTGCATAGATTGTTCTCCTTTTCATAAATCATTGAGCTGAGGCAATTACACAGGCAGAAAGGAGTGAGATCTCCCCCTGTTGTGACAAGAGCAGCCGCAGCGTCCAATAACTCTTGTTTGTTTAGCGTGTTGTGCTGAGAGAACAAATGTGAGCGCTATCAAACACAACACATTTATCTAAGCGGATGTTTGTGAATAAACGTGTCACTTTGTGCTGTCTTCATAGTGTGCATGAATTACCATACATGTGTGAGTGCTGTGTAAGTGCTGCTCGCTTCAATAAATGAGCACAGCATGCCTCATATTTTATCACATTTGCACAAATATGTTTGGTCAAGATAACAAATCCTTAGCTTTTGTAATTTTCTGTGTTTGAGTGTTTGTATGTGGCTTCAAAAAAGTTTGAAATCTTTTCAAGTTGATCAGAAAATGTATTTGTTCAAGTTTTGTTACAGGATCTTGGCTGTGTTGGTCTGATTACATTATTTTGAAAATGTGTCAAAATGATGTTTAAAAAATTGCTTTTGAATAGTTTGTAATAGTTTGTGGCTTGGTAGCTCGCAGATCAGTCAGTCATTCATAATAAAATAATGCTAAATATTTGTGACACCATAATATGGTTCTTTAGCACCAGCAACAAAGGTGAATTTGAATTTGAAATTTTTTAAAAACTTACAAAGGTTTATTACCAATAAGCATAGCACAACACATGCAAATATGCATAACATAGAGGCAGATAATACTGATTAAAAATGGCTACAATAAAATAAAATAAAAAATACAGACGGACAGACAGACAAGACAGACCAACAGACAGATAAACTACGGAAAATTACAAAATCCAACTAATGGAGTAATTGAAAGTCTATACAAAAAAAAAGACACAGGATAACGAACCACCCTGCATGACTGATAAATGACTGGTAAAATCATGTATATAAAACACAAGAAACTCAAATATAATGCATAGCAAAAAAAAAACAGACCAAAGAAATGCAGTCAGATAAATAAGGAAGGAACATTGCCAAAAATGAAACATGCCCCAGCTTGACAATTTGCCCCTTCTTTAAGACAGGTCTGCCTCTTACTACGCCGTGGTCTGCATAGTACTTGTGATTATCTTGAGAAGCCATCAGTTGGGGAATGGAAGCGGTGCTGGCAGCTCCATTGCTACTGCCACTGTGCCGTGAATGAGAACATCATCATCTGGAAGCGAAGATGACTGCTTGGTCTGTTACAACAGACCTATTCCTCTTGCTGCTGATGTTGGCTGTGATTCCTCAATGCCTCAAAAGCAAAGCTCAATACTTTTTGTTGCCGGTCTACCCAGCCTTGTAGGGAGTGGGGCCTCACTGCAGTCCATCAGTTAACAGGGAGTTTGGTATGACTCCCAAAAATAAAATACTGTGGACTTTTTGTCGCGCTGTGAACAGTGGTGTTATTATAGGATATGAGAAGGGCTGGCAGCCAGCTGGGCCGGTCTATCCAGGGAACTTAGCAGTCTGCAAAGCAGTCTCTCTATTGGTCAAGATTCAGGGCATCCAAAAGTCTGGCTGTGGTGTTGACAGACTGGACTTTAGTGCAATAACAGCATTTCAGTCATCACAATGATATAGGGGAATCGATCACCTGAACAACCCAAGAAGAAGTAATTGACTCCAACAATTTCAAATGAATGAGAGATAGAACCTCTTTCCAGCCATGGCGCACGCGCGCGCGCACACACACACACACACACACACACACACACACACACACACACACACACACACACACACACACACACACATACACACACACACACACCTTGAGCAGGCCTGTGTCCACTCTTTATGTCCAAGGTAAGATCCCTCTCATTGGAACAGGTGACACATTTTGGGTTGCAGCTTCAATCCATGCTGGTGGAGCCAGCTGAACACCTCTACCAGGTGGAGCACAAGACTGTGGAAAATCAGAGGAGGACACAACCGCATCACCAAAATAAATCAGCAATGACTCATTAATATGTTTTCCCAAGCAGGTTTGCATCAGCAGTTGGAATGTGATTGGAGCATTGCCCAGACCAAGTGGCATTTGCTCAAACCCACAGAGGTCAAACGGGGTGCTCATGGCAATGTGCTCTCTATCGGAGGGGTCCATTTCCACCTGCCAATAGCTACTTGGAAGATCCAGTGTGGGATACTATTTCACAGGTTTGAGATAAGGTAAGCCCTTGTTATGGTCAAACCATTTATTCTGACAATTATTATAGCCGGGGAAGGTCAGGAAGAGTAGGAAAAGCATGGAAAGATGTCCTGAAAAATGTCAATTCCACAGTTCAGTACTCGTTTTAGTTAGAAAAAAACTGTTGTGCTGTTTCATAGGAGGGACAAATGGTGATGGTCAATGTGGTGAACTGGGCCTGCTTTGGGTTGGTGTCCTTCTCAACCTCCCAACCAGGCCACATGGACCACTGGCCCTCCTCTTAATGCAGTTCTGAGGGGAATTCAGAAGGAAAGTCTATAAAAAAATAAAACAATATAAAATCAGACATGCAGAAAGTAACATAAACTGACTGAAAAAACATTTTTAAAATCTATAGGTGTTTCACCTTGACACACTGTTCAAGGCTATAGATGCATATCTAAAGATAGCACAAGTGGCATGTCAGATTTTGGAGAAATCTCTTTGATGTATTGCAAAGATCTCTAAAATAATTCAAATAAATTCAGTGGTGCATTCATAACAATGGGAAATCTCTGATCTGCATATTTCATTCTCTTTAGTGAAGAAAGTTGTGTTTTAAGGGACAATAGAATTAAGCTGATACAGAATTTATCAAGTGTCAGATCTTCATCTGAAAGGTGAAATGCTGGTGCATGAATATTAGGGTAGAAATATGTTAGTCAGACAGATCTGTCTGTCTAACGGGGGCAGGAAGGGACAGACAGACAGATAGGTAGGTAGACAGATACATGCATAGATACAGTCAACAGTCATAGACAGACAGATAATATTTGATATGTGATACGTAAAGGATTTTTACTGGAGTTTTACAAGGGACATAAAACGGGTAAAGATCCAAGGTTCTCTATGACCCTTTTAACCTAATAACATACAGTACATTTCAAACATGCACATGTTTGCTACCAACCACTCCTCTAAATGGTGTGTATAGTATTTGGCTGAAGCAATTGTACCAGAATCAGTTGAAGTACCAAACATCTTTAAAAAGCCAATAAACAAAGACATCAACAGGATTTATGAGTCCAATCGGACCTCGCAATGCCTGTCAGCAGCAAACTGTTAGCGACCAACCAGTGACAACATGTACATGTGTAACACTGGAACACTGCTTTGTTACAAATATGCAGTCCATCTAAAGCCAAAAACATTGCATTCAACCAATGTGTTCGAAATTATAAGATGCCTGGAGGAAGAAAAACGGGTTTTACTGAACTCATTCTGGTCACATGTATAATGAGAACTCACACTTTGAAGTTAGTCCTAATAAAAAGTTACTGCTTTGTTTACCTTGTTTGGATTATATGAAAAAGATTGAATGTTCGTCCATTAACATTAAAACAAAACAGGGGGATCTCATTGTTGGGTTTGATTGGTTTGGTCTGATTATGGTAATAACCCCTTAAAATTACACGGCATGGATAATGGTATTACCCTACACTTGCCTGCTCAATGAACTTGCTGTGCAGCACATTTAGATGAAACACAGTGAACAGCACACAGAGCAGATGCTAATGGGTGTTTCAATACGGCACTATTATATCATTGTTTTAGGCAGGCATTAATACCAACTAATGCAGATTATTATGACTTTATTTGCACTACAAACACTCTCTCCACTGTCATTCATAATATGAGCTAACACCACATGGGTTTTCTGCTGGATCTCTTCCATCAGCCATGCACACGCTCTCTCATCATATCCACTGACCTGTTTCATTACCTCAGTGAGGCCTCACAGCACTATCAGTAAATATTTTAATACAAACTGGGAGTAGAAATGGGTCCTCTAACACAGCAGAGCTGTGAGGATGTTGCCACAATCACCATTAATATGTGGTTGTGGTTCCATATCAGTCAACCCCTGTGAGTGGGCTGGAAATGAGATGTATTTGTGTACTTTTTGGAAATACTGTAGTCAGTACGGACAAAAATCATTTGACATGATTGTTTTAGATTTTGTCAGTGACCCATCCTGTCCCACCTGTCTGTAGTTAGTATCTGGTTGATGTTTTTTCTGCTGCATTTATCTGAGGGAAAACCATCCAGCCTTCACACTTGATAATTAAACCTCTTTATTAAGAAGTGACTCCATTTGGCAGCAATAATCCTTTAATTTAACAGAAGTATATAACTTGAAGCCACTGTGTTCATCTTCGTTCAAGTGTGACTTCAACAAATTTTTGATGAGAATGAAACTGTTATTAATATGAAAGAGTTGTATTTTTTTGACAACGTGCCCTTTTACACACACAGTGTGCTGCAGGGACCAGAGAGGAGAGGGCTCCATGGAATATTGGTGATTCAGTGCGTAATGTGCTGACGCCGAGACGGTGAAACACAAGTTGCAAGTTCTTTGTGCGTGTGTGTGTGTGGGCGTGTGTGTGTGCAGAAAGATCGAGTGAAATCACATAAACGCGATTTTTATTTTTCCATGTATTTTTTTGAAAAACGATGTATGATTGAGAACAACTCAAAACTTCCTGTACATATTTATTCTATTCATATCCCTGTATTTTATTTTATTATGTGTTGTTTATATGTGCTGTTATTGTTTGTGGTAAGTCTTAGGGAATAGTACTTTCATATTTAGAGTAGTAATGGAATTTAAATGACCTCTAACGGTAATTTTAAATTGAATTTAATGAAAAACAATTTACAAATAATTCAGCTTATGAAAAACCTCTCAGTCAACTGAGTTTGTACACTATGTCGAGGACTCCCTGCATATATAGAGTGAAATTTTTTCCCCACTGAGGGATTAATAATGGAAATCTTCTTAATGAGACCCTGCCGGAGACTGCACACCAGCATATTTTTTTCTAATTTAATTTATTTATTTTAATTAAAAATTAAAATTTAATTTTGATTGTAAATCTACATTGCTAATGCATGGACCTATCATATGTGTGAAATCTGGGCATTGTCTCTATTCTGCTTGTGTGTCTGTCGGTGCATGAAAGCATGTGGGCGCATGCAAATTTGCATTGATGCACGTGAACATGTATGTGTGCCGTATGTTTTCGCATGGCGCTGGGATTCCTCCTGCCAGGAAATGAGAGCCAAATAAGCAGGGTATCTGTAATCCTGATTTGCATATCTTCACATGAGGGAGCGTGGTCAATAATGTGTTCCTGTGCGCGTGTACACATGTGGGGGTTCAGCTGTGTTTAGTGGGCAGCAGTGTGTGAAATTTAATCTCAGAGTTAATTTCACAACCTGGAATGCTGAGGAGGAAATTTCCAGTTGCATCACTGAGGCGCTGGAATCCCCCTCTTTTTCCACGGTTACCATGGTTACCACCAGCATGCCAAATCTGTGTCCACACTGATAGTTTTGCTTGGCCTTATAAAGCAAAATGTACGCAGTAACAACTGGACAGGGCTGATAGTGTATGTCTTCAGCTGATATATTAACTTTTTTTCCCAGTCCTTGTCCTCTTATTTGTATGTTGATACTTTATCTGTCCAGCTAAATCAGCTGGACTCTGCAGTTCACTGCACAGCAGGAATGGATTTTTAGTCAAGTAAAATATCCCAGCAAACAGTCTCGGCAACACAGGATGTAAGCCAAGTTCATCCTGAGGTCACTGATAATACCAAAGTACACACTAGTATGGCTGCAGAATTTATTATTTGGATGATCACTGTGTCATATGTAGTATTTTGTTTAATAAATCATCCCCAACGAGACATTCAAATCTGTTTATTTATCCATAAGCAGAGTAAAATCATCTGTAATTTAAAAGTTATTAATTGTTTCAATGAAGTACCGGAAACCTCGGTTTCCGATGTTTGTTCCTGAAGGCTGTTTGAATACCGATTTGTTTGAACTCCAAATACATTTTTCCCCATTACAAATAATGCAAATGGTCTTAATCCGTTCCAAGACGCTAGAAAACTACCTTTTTTCAAACATAATATGTTATTTCATAATGTCATTTATGTATCAAATTGTGTAGGAATGAAACATGTCAAAGAAATATAAAAGAAGGAAGCAAACACGAGAGAGAAAGAAAAAAACACATCAACGTAATCAGGTTAGCCTAAGGTACGAGTTACCGTCGTCTTTTGGACAGAAGTTTACGGTACCGTAACTCGTACCATCGGCAATGGAACGCAAATTAAGTGAAAAATTACTGAATACAGTAAAGCACATTACAATTAAAGCATAAGAACAATAAAGATAAGAATTTTTACCTTTGTGGTCGTTCGAGTTGGCGTTCGACTTCCAAATTTTGTTAGACTTCTAAGACAAAAAATTTTCCGAATTTTTTGGTCGATTTCTGATTTGTTCGATGTCCAAAGCGTTCGAAAACCAAGGTTTGCAAATAATTCATTTATAATTTATACTCTAATTAGCATATTTTAAAATCAGGTTCCATAAACTGTGTGTGTGAATTTAGATGTTGAGTAGGCAGTAGCTCAGTCCATCGTGGACCAAAAATCTGGTGTATCACTGATCACTCCCGAGGTGCCCTTGAGCAAGGCACTGAACCCCATAACCTGCTCCTGGGGCTCTGATACGTGGCTGCCCTTCACTCGACCAACCCAGCACACACACAGTGCACACTGTTATCATAACTAATCTTTCTGAAGGGGTCAGACTGCCTCCAGTGACTTTTCCCTGTGATACATATTTTCTAGCTAAATGGCAGTTTGACAGGGTTTTCCAATGCATCAACTGTATTTCCATCAATATGCATTTCCTGACAATGTCAGCGTTTAAACTAGCACAGGGGGTCATACCGCCTCGCATACTCTAAATAATTATCTCTAAAGTGACTGAAACACCAGCATTAGTGCGCAGACATGGATGAGATCACCCAGGGAGAATGAAATGCTCATCGAAGAGGTGACAACATCAAACCGCCAGATAAACGAGAGGTGAATCAGCAGCTGAGAAGAAATAAACATATGTCTGACGTTGTTTATTGTGATAAGCCCTCGTGTTCCTCTCCATCCTGGTGAATCCTCTTGCAGCCGGCTTCATTCCCAAATGAGTCGTTCTGCCATCTCTCGCTGTGATTTGGCAGTGAGATGCACACAGCACCAGTCAGGAGTTCCATTAGTCAGCCCATCTGCTCCTTAAAAACTGGTTCACACTTCAAAGATGCCTTTCTCGCTGGCTTGTGCAGGGAGGTGTGAGCCCGACAATTTACTGAAAATAATGCGGAAGGGGTGTTATTTCTGAGACGCGAGAAAAACGTTGAGAGAGGAACATCTGTTTCAATTTTTTTTTTCTTCATTTATTCAGTTTACTTCATACATTAATTGTTGATTACTCACAATAATTGTTTCATTTAAATAAATATATTCCCACTTAATACTGACACTTTCAGTCCTTGTATTCTGATTCTATTTTGACCTGTAAAAAATGATTCAATAATTGAGCTGTGATATTTTTTGACTCGGCTCTTCCTTCCCTCCATCAACAAAATATATACAACTCGGCTCAGGTCACAATCAACTAAAGAGACTTCATTTGAACCCAAGCCCATGCTTGTGATCTTTCTGCTCCTGGTCCAATGCTCTGGGGGGTCCTTCTGTGCAGCCCCACCAATCTAATACTGTGACAGCATGGCATCCAAGGGCCAGGGAGCTTGTACTCCCCAGGGATCTCTAATCCAGGAGGCTGGATCTTTTCCTCCTTCCTCCTTGCCAACGACCTTCACATTTCCCTGCAGGGATACCATTCGGAATAGCAATGACATATGAACCACATCGCATGCCCTGTTTGGGGCTATAATTCTTGACTTACGTGGTTTCGCCCCCAAAGGAATGTACACCTCTTCCCTGAAACGTACCTCAAACGCCAATTTGGACCTACCTTCAGTTGAGAGATAAAAAAATTTAATTTGATGCTGTCAGTATTGCTAAAGGTCAGATAATGTTAATCGGAAATATGTATTATTCACCTGTGGGGGTCGGATTTGTGTGAAAAGGTTTATTCTTTTGTTTTCTGTGCACATTTCACATAAAAAATTGATTCCCTTTGAAAATCCATGACATCTGGCCTGTATGTGTGTGTGTGTGTGCTGTGTGTGTGTGTGTGTGTGTGTGTGTGTGTGTGTGTGTGTGTGTGTGTGTGTGTGTGTGTGTGTGTGTGTGTGTGTGTGTGTACAGACATGATAACACACTATATGAGAACGGCATGTCTGTCTTTTGTGTTTGTTTTCTGAAATGCAGTAATAACACGAAGGAGCAGAAGTTGATTCTCGGTTTAATTCCCTCGACACCCCCAGTGTGTGCCACACTTATTTTAGGCATCACTGTGGCAGCAGCTGCTCACTTTTCCTTGGCGGTCAGAGTAACTGAAGCATGCAACGTGCAAAATTCCAAATCTTAGGATTAAGTGAACAAATATTTTTTTGTTTGTCAGTGATGCAGCATGACTTCTACCAAATGGCTTGGTGCAAAATACTGTAAAAGTGAATGATAAGAGCTCTTACTTTAATGACACCATGAGGATAACCTTTCGATGGTTCTTTGTTTTCTTGTTTGTTTGTTTGTTTGTTTGTTTGTTTTTGTTGAGTAAAATAAATCCACAATGCTTGGTTGGATTGCTGCTAAATTTGGTCACATTAAATTCCCCCAAGATAACACTATATTCAAATGATTCAAAATAAATAAATAAATAAATAAAAAAAATAAAAAATAAAAATAAAAAAAAATATATATATATATACATATATATATATATATATAATGTATGATTTTAATAAACTTAGGATATCGACAGAAGCAGGCAGGATGGAGAACAAAAGATGTTTGAAGTAAGTTTTAACATTATAGTCTAACAAAGGATAATCCAATGAGAATAATCCAAAGAGAGAGACTTCAAGGGAAACCAGATTGAATACACAAAATCAGGAACCAGCACAACAGTTTCAAAGGAGGAAATAAATAAAAACTGACAGCGGACAGTGTGAAAACATTGACTGCCGACACACAGAGAGATAACAACACAAGAAAACAAAAAGCAGACGCTAAGGAGAAGGTGAAGAGCAGACATGGGGGTACGGCACTGACAAATGAAGAGGTGGGAACAAAGGCAACACAGGTAAAGCGAAGCATGACGTAAGACACGCGTGTGGCAACAACAGACAAGGAACAGGTAATGAACAGACAGAGAGAGGACAGACACCTAAAAATATAGAAGACTATATGGGAACAGGAAGTGTAAAGAAAGAAAAGCATGACTTTCAAAATAAAACAATTGAAACAATTACATTTCTTAGCCTCTCCTTTAGTGTCATAATTAATTTCTGTCTTCAAATTGATGACCACATACCTACAGAACAAATAGCAGATCCATCATCCCTCACTTTGGTTTTCTGCAACCTTGCAGTTAATCTTTGTTGTTAAATGTAGTGAATTATTTACAGCTAAACCGCATCAAGTTAGCATCGTTACACTGGACATCCTATAATCCTCATATTAGGGCTGAGTTCATGGAATCACTCATATTTTGCGCGGGTTGTTTTCTATTTCGGGATCGTACGCCCTTAGCAAAGAAAGATGCTGCACGATGCTTCTCACCAACGTAGAAATGTTGTCTGACAGATTTAGATTGAAATCCTTCTGGACCTGCACGGCTTTATCTTCATTTGAGCTCATCCTGAGTTCTAGTCCAACTCTGTCAATATCTCGATTGTAATGCATGTGGTCACGTCGGCCATGTATGCCCTGATGGGATGAGGAAACAGCCTGGTTTGATACACTTTCCTCCAACCACCAACCATCATTTTTGGACAGAACTTCCAACACACATAAGAAACATTTGTAATTTTGCAAAATACAGCACATAATTTGTTGGAGACAGGTTTTTAAAAAAAAAAAAAAAAATCAATAGATTAATTAGTGAGCCCTTAACTGCCTTAGTTGATTAATTTAAATGCCTTTTTTAAAAATATATTTACAGACTATTTGCGAAATCAGAAATCAACAGTTATAGTGGTTATATAACCACTCATCAGCAACTACAAATCATGGATAGAGATTGATTAGGTCAAGAGATTGATTAGAATATTTATTAATTGCCGTGACTTGATTGGGCTGGTCAGACTGAAAAGAGAGATCAATAGATAACTTCTCACCAGGCTGCTTCAGAGTGTGGCAAGAAATGCGTTAGCACCATTAATGACCTTGGCCTTCACCTTGAGTCACGATAGCGATGTGTGTAATGATTCCACGCTGGCAGGGATCACGTCCAATGCATGACCAATCAATAGACACTGGTTTCTGTCTCTCTGCCTGCATTGATCGGCGTGTGTGTGCCTCTGAGCAAGGCCGAAAACAGATAAAATGTTGGCTCTTCATGACTCAAAGGGCAGACCATGCTTTGCCATAAAATGATGGAAATCAGCCATCTTCGCCCCGGCGTGATTTAAATCAGAGAAGAATGAGGAACACAAGTCAGGATTATTAAATCAAATGCTTTACCCTCACCCCAACTTGACCATATATACACAAAGTTGTTTGTAATGCCCCTTAAAATGGAACCTCATACCAGAGCTAATACATCATGTTAAACTTCCCAGACTGACAAAAAAATATCTATGTTTAGCTGCTTTCAGCTCCAGGGATTTGAATCCAACAGAATGTGGAAGAAAATGTTAATGGTGTAGAAAATAGACTGGGTGACCTTGTAAAATAAATTTTAAAAAAAACAACAAACTCTTGCATTTGAGAAAACATGAGAAATAGCACATAAAAGCTCGCGTGCATCTCGGTCAGCATTCAGGGAATGTCCTTTTTTGCTCATGTTTACCGAAACGGTAAATCACTTGTAGCGCAGCGGCTGTTAAAAAAATAGACACGATGTCGAGTCTGACACCTCAGGTCTCACGCCGATGCTATTTGCTCGGGGGGAATTTCATTAAAACAGCGGCATTGCTGAGATTTATCCCTCTCTATCTGTCTGTTAATCCCACAGAGGAATGTATGCATTCAGTCTCACAACAATGTAATCAGGAAAACGCTTTAGAGGGTACGATGCTCCGGTGTTCCAATCATTACTTGTAATGCCACAACCTTATATCATTGAGAGCAAATCAGACAAATGTTCCTCTGATTCTGAATCACATCTTGTGTTATCAGCGTGTGTTTACCATCACTACTTATGTGAGACATATAAAGAGACATAAATGTAATTCATTTCCTATCCTCTGTGTGAAAGCGGAGCATGTGTTCGATAAAAATGAGAAAACGGGAGTCCCTACAACCAAATCTTTAAAATGAATGTTGTCATTGAATCAGAGTGTCTCCAGCCCAGTGTGTAGGCTTTATAATAATAATCATTTCTGTATTTTTATAAATCTGATGCTTCTGTGGTTTTTTCGACACACATTACAAAAAGAACCAAGAGCAACAAGTCTCTGTTTCATCCTGATATATAACTTATCTTTCCTCTGCAGGAATATGAAAATAGTCTGATATTCTCTCCTGCACGAGTTGGACCGGAAATTACATAACTTCTTAGACTTTACTCCTATTCTCTTAACAAAAACATTTTATGTTTTGTTGCCATGGAGATTGCAACCCAGACAAAACTTCCCATGCTTGCTGAGATGCAGCCACTGGGGTGGTTGTTAATAGCAGCGTGACTTTTTCCCTGCAGAGGACTAACTTTCCAATGCTTATTTACATGCTATCACTGAAAGAGGCTGCTGTGGCTGTGTGTTGATGCTGATGGAGAAATGCAAGAAACTGTCATCACCTAAAAAAACCATAACCAGACAAGCAGGAAATAGATTAAGCTACATGTCTCCTTTTCTGCATGGTGCACAGAGAAGACGATCGATGCTTATAGTGAGGAGTCTCTCTTTAACCCCAAGATTACCATTCCCAGCATTTATTGTCATGCATTTAAATTACCGACCCTGACTTACTGACACACATTATTTTAAAAGCTATGTAATATGGATCCACTCATCACATAGATGCTCCTGCTCAGGTGTGGTCACAATGGATTAACCACATTTTTTGTCATCATTTTGTGCATTTTTATCACAATTTAACCACTGATAATTTAAATTTAGCACTTTAACATCATAGGGCCTGTTTGCCCTACAGGTCAGCATCCCAGAGCTCATGACGACCGTATCCCAAAACACATCATTCATACACACTTTAACGTCTTTTGTATTCTGCTGTCTTGTTTTTATGCCTTCATGCATAAAGAATTGCCTTTTAAGGACAAATAAAGCTGAAGTTGAGTTGAAATTTCCACTGTTGCCTCACGCCTTTCCTGATGCAATGATCCCCAGGTTCACAACCGGAAACTAGTGCAGCCTGGTTTGTGCGCAGCTGTGTTGATTTAAGTATAAAAATACCTGATGAAAATGTAAAGGAAATGACATCATTTCTTTTCCAACTTGTAAAAGACTGTAATCATAATGCACATTTATAGTTCTTCACAATGAGTCGAGAAAGATGATGAGCTGCACCTGCAGTATTTGAATAAGATAGCAGCGGCAGTGTGTCCTTTGTGTGTGTGTGTGTGTGTGTGTGTGTGTATGTGTGTGTGTGTGTGTATGTGTGTGTACTGCAGATGCAGATTGGAAGAGTGCTCCACATAACAGCTTATTCATTCTCAGTCAGTCTACATGTTGTTTTCTCGATTTATCGCTTCATCACGTGGAAGAAAGCCAAAAGATTTTTTATTTTTTTTATTTTAAAAGAAACAAAAGAAAGAAAGATAACATTATCGAAGCTGTAGTCAGTGAATGGATGATATCTGAGGTTGGAAAAGAAATAAAGTGATTACAAGTCCATTAATCAAGTAATTGTTTCATGTCTAATGTGAAACCTTATTCAGGTCAAGAGTCTTTGAGGTGGGGTGGAAGCCAGACATCAAGTGCTCCTTGTGTGTGTGTTAGCGCGTGTGTGTGATCATTTCCTGATTAAATTATTAGAGTGCGCCCCAAGGAACAATCCATTAGATTATGATGGGGTGGGGTTAGTAGGTGGGGGCGTACAAGATTTTTTCTTGTCTAATTTCATGAATAACACCCAAACATGACCAACATATTTCTGACAGGCCTCGCGTTCAGTGATGAGAAACCTTTTCTCAGGTCGTAGGATCAAACAGGGAGCTGGTATAGGGTCCTTCATGATGAAGGAGTGGAATAAGATTGGATTTCCTTCTGTCTTTGATATTTTTAAATCTATATAGTTTATTCCAAACGTTTATTATCTTTAAAACTCCAATATTTTTCATAAATCATGGTAATGTTTCAACATGTTCCATTCCTACATGTCCAATTGTTTCACAAGAGATGCAAACCAGTATTATGGGTCTGCTTTGAAGTAGACGTGTTGAATTAAATCACATTCACAATTTAAATAAATAACGTGTTCATTGTGCTTTAGAGCTGCATCCAACCTGAACTGATTAGTGCTGAGACCTGAGAGACTCCTCTGATGAATCCGAGCGGCGTGAATTACAAACAATCACCGGTTTGAATTTCCCTCGTTAATCACGGAGCGAACAAAAGGGCAACGTTTGTGTGTGTGTGTAAGTGTGTGTGTGTGTGTGTGTGTGTGTGTGTGTGTGTGTGTGTGTGTGTGTGTGTGTGTGTGTGTGTGTGTGTGTGTGTGTGTGTGTGTGTGTGTGTGTGTGTGTCTGTGCCTGGATAAGAGTTGGTATCAAGAACATCTTCAGATTGAACCCTGAACCCTGAAGGAGGAGCGCACGTTGATTTCAGAACCTCGGAGAGCAACAACACCTCAGTCACACAAACAATGGGGACTCATTCATTTTCTGTTTCATCGTTTTAGAACATCAGATATCCTGAGAATCACGACGCAACAACAGATTGTTCAGCTCAGCCCGAAAACAACAACAACAACAACAACAACAAAACCACACGAACGCATCAGATCAGCTTCATTTCCAGTGTCCGGAGACATTATTCCATCACAGCGTCATAGATGGAAGACTCACTGTCAGTCTTTATTTACTCCAAATAATGAAGGACTGATCTTTTGACAACATTCATGTCTTTATTCAGGGAATTTACATCCAAATAATCCAACTTGGATGAAACATGCATGGACCTGATTCGTTGATGTGTTGCGCGCTTGGATCAAACTGTGTCCATCAGTGATTAACTTGACACTAAGTGTGAAGTTCATTTCCGACCGGACGGGTTGTGGACGTATGTCCGACATATGCGCGCCGTGGGCGGTGTCAACTATTTTTTTTAAATTTATTTATTAAGGAGGAATCAGAGTGGAGCGCGGCGCTTCAGTGCGTGGATATACCCACAGAGGAGCGATGGTTAAACGACATGTGAGTGGCGTCGACTCCAGCTCTCCAAAGCGGTAGGCTTTGGCTTTGGAGGAGGCGTGGCGCGCACACACACACCGCCGCTCCAGACTCGACAACCACCTGTATGGATGAGTCCACATACAGTGTGAACCACTCGCCCTCGTCCACCAGACACAGGGGCAGCAACTCCACAGACATCCGGGGGTATGTGGACGCAGAGACGGGCGTCATGACGGTGGAAAACATGCTGGAGGAGTCCGCCGTGCTGTCGGCGCCTCACCTGTCGGTGGATCGATACGAGCGCAGCCGCCAAGGATGCTGCGAGAGGGTGGTGATCAACATTTCGGGTTTGCGCTTTGAAACGCAACTAAAAACTTTCAACCAGTTCCCAGACACGCTGCTGGGGGACCCCAGGAAAAGGATGCGCTTCTTTGACCCGCTGAGGAACGAGTACTTCTTTGACAGGAACAGACCCAGCTTCGATGCCATCCTTTACTACTACCAATCAGGGGGACGAATACGGAGACCTGTTAATGTTCCCATTGATATTTTCTCAGAGGAGATCAGGTTTTACCAACTCGGCGAAGAGGCGATGGAGAAATTCCGTGACGATGAAGGTTTTATCAAAGAAGAGGAGCGCGTATTACCCAAATGTGATTTCCAAAAGCAGGTTTGGCTTTTGTTTGAGTATCCTGAAAGCTCCGGGCCAGCAAGGGGGATAGCCATCGTTTCGGTGCTTGTCATATTGATTTCAATCGTTATTTTCTGTATGGAGACCCTCCCGGAATTCCGGGATGAGAGAGACCAAGCCACGGTGGCGCCCACTCTTGTCAATGGCACTGCGCCCCATGCGCAAAGCCCATTCACTGACCCGTTCTTCGTGATAGAGACTCTGTGTATCATATGGTTCTCATTCGAGTTGCTGGTGAGGTTTTTCGCCTGCCCCAGCAAAGCCTCCTTCTCCAAAAACATCATGAACATCATCGACATCGTCGCCATCATCCCTTACTTCATCACTTTAGGGACCGAGCTGGCGGAGAAGGAGACCAACAGCGGCCAACAGGCGATGTCTCTCGCCATCCTGAGGGTGATTAGACTGGTTAGAGTGTTTCGCATTTTTAAACTGTCACGACATTCTAAGGGACTTCAGATTTTGGGGCAGACCCTCAAGGCGAGCATGCGGGAGCTCGGATTACTCATCTTTTTCCTTTTCATTGGAGTTATTCTCTTCTCCAGCGCGGTTTACTTTGCAGAAGCGGACGATCCATCGTCCAGTTTCACCAGCATCCCAGATGCGTTTTGGTGGGCTGTGGTCACCATGACCACGGTGGGATACGGGGACATGCATCCCGTGACCATTGGTGGGAAAATAGTGGGGTCGCTGTGCGCAATAGCAGGGGTGCTGACCATTGCCTTACCCGTGCCAGTGATTGTTTCCAATTTTAATTATTTTTACCACAGGGAGACTGACGGAGAGGAGCAGCCTCACTACATGAATGTAGGGAGCTGTGAGCACCTCCCCTCAGAGGAGCTGATGAGGTCGTGTAGCTCCTCATCCCTCAGCAAGTCTGAGTACATGGTGACGGAGGAGGGCATCACCAGTGCGTTCAAGCCCCCCAACTTCACCACGGAGAACAACCAGAATTGCGTGAACATCAAGAAAATCTTCACGGACGTGTAAAACCGGATCATGTGTGAAGCATGACGGGAAAAAAAGTAGCTATAATATATTATTTTTATAGTCTTAACGTGTCGGTCCATATCTGTGGGTGAAGGTCTGCATAGATGTTCGTTTAAACAAGTCGTTTTTGTCTCATTCAAACAGACGAGAATTTGTGATTTTTACTTATTTCCAATGTAGATTTTTCCACCTCTAAGTATTTCTCAGAGATCCAGAAGTATTATTATAGAGCACTGGCAATGGAAGGTGTATTTATTTTGACACCAGTGTGTTGTCAGAAGGAAACAGTTCATCTCAAATCAGTGGCTTGTTGAAACAGTTTTGTTGTGTGTTGTGCCACATTACGCCTACATATCTAGATGTTAAAGCCAAAGCTGTTGGTGTTGATGGCTGGAATACACGTGTAGAGTATAATCTACTTTATTGCATCTATCCGCCAATCCTAGAAAAAAAAAGAAAGAAAAAAAACACGTCTTGTGCTTCGTGGAAAGAAGATTTTCCTTGTCCAGTACGGTAATTTATATAGACAGATGTCTGTTTATGTTTTATTTAATATCATAACCCTTCAAGATGTTAGACTCTGAGTCTTGTTCGGATTATTATTCGGGTAGTAACACACAGAGTGGTGTTGATATTGAGGCTTATCAAAAGTTATGAGTTGGAATTCTTGTAGAATTGTATTTTTTATTATGTCTATACATCCTATATTAAATAAATACAGATGAAGTGACGACGACTCGACATGTCCTTGTCAGCTGTGACTAAAGGTGCAGTCCACTATGTGTGACTCGCTGTGTTGTGTTGGAGCACATATGATGGGATGACGGGATGAAAACAGCGTGGATTTAGAGAGGAAGCACGTGCAGAGCATCCCGCTTCGTGCTCGCCCAGCCCGCCTTGTGAGGCAGTCTCCATGACGACGATGGTTTCCAGGGTAACCCCCTGTAATGTTTTTCCACAAAGACTTTCTGTGGTTCGTCATCACCTTTGTGTCTTTGGGGAGTAGAAAAGGGGGCAACATTGAACCAATGCTAGAACCCGAGTAGAATCTTAACCTGTTATCTGATTTTTTTTTTTTTTTTGGGGGGGGGGGGGGTTGACAAACCTCCTGATAGAAGAAATAGACTGCTTTGTCCCGCCTCCATCTAGCGCCACCAACAGGCGCCAGTGCATCAAAAATAAAACGAATGCTCTTGTTTAGGAGACATTGAAAAATTTTGGAACCTTTAAACCAGAAACTTGTTTATGATGATCTTGTTTTGGTAGTTTTTAAAAAAAAAAAGTAGGTTAATAGGTTATTTCAAGATCAACGCAGTGAGAGAAATTAGTTATTAACTTTAGAAAATGAAGATTTCTTTTTAAATCAGATGCTGAATAGGTCATAACCTCAGGTGATATTGAATCAAGCTCAGTAATAAATACCTGTCCAATCAGCTCTTCTCTTTTTTATATTCGTGCACCCCATAATTCAACTGCTCTGTTGCTGCTCATTCTCTGATTTGGCGTGCCAACAAGGTCTGATGTTTACTACCTTTCATTCCCTCCAGTAAACATTTGAATGTGTGCCTTTAGTATTAAACGGCTTACAGCTCAAGGGACACATAGAAAGATCCAAACTCAAAGGAGCCCACTGAGAATTAATCACAGGTCTGCACGTCTGGTTCATCCACGTATCATGATGGTTTAAAACATGAGTGAGAATTTCTCAGAATAACATGTTAACAAATATATTTTTTCATCATTATCATGATCTGTTGATTTCTTTGTCAATGATTATGAATTGCATCTTGAATTTCACAAAATAATGATTAATTCCTGCTATAATGTAAATTCTGTATCCAAAATCTAAAGATCAGTAGCACTATAGAAAAAAGTAATCATTGTGCAAATTTTGCTCTTTTTATTAAACAAAAAAAAAAATCAACACCAAAAAAGTAATACTGTAATCATAAAAAAGTAACAATAATAATAATAATAATAATAATAATAATAATAATAATAATTTTATCTTAAATTCTGTTAGTTGATGAAATAATTAATGTGCTGTCATCACCAGATCATTACCAGTATAAATTAAGATTGTAACCAGCAGTTTCTTACCTGACGTTGAGATGTTCTGCTGCTCAGCTGCAGACGGAGTGATTGTTATTTCTAATATTCTTTAGGCAGCTCAGTACTGCCACCAAGTGGACGAATCGAGTTACCACAACGTGATGGATGTTAAAATTCAACCAGTTCTGATTGCATTTAGTCCTTCTTGAAGACTTGTGTCACTCTATTGATTTTATTTCTAAGGGTTTTATATGATGTCAAACTGTTTCTAATATAATAAGATTCTCTGCTTCTTTGTTAACAACTTGAAAATACACCATAATTGTTTTATTAGCCTATTACTCAGTTATTTGTTGATAAAAACAACAAGTCCACCGCAGTAAATCATGCATTGTGATTGTTGAAGCTTCATGTCACCAGTTGTGCAATAAGGTCAAGATAACAGATTTTAACATGCTGTGTGCGTGGCTGTTGTTTTCAGAGGAGCTTCAGCAGCACAGCACCTCATGAATCCCTAATTCTACCAGTTAGTTTTTCAGAGCTCTCTGAGGTGTGACTGCTCTTCAGAAACTCAGTAAATAAATTCACGATGTAGAATCATACGCTCTACACTCATTTGAGCCTTTGAAGAGTGTAAAACATTCTGTAAAATAATGGTTTCTTAGGAGGTGTGAGAACAATTTGTCGTGGTGGGATTCATATTTTTATCTCCATTGAATGTGTATAATGTGTAATTTACGTCATAGGGTAAGGTTACCACTTTAATCCACACGTGTAGTCTGCTGACATTTCACAGGGCAAAACCTGTACCATTATACTTACTATTTTTACACACTGCCTTGTGGAATTGGCCCTGTACCTGTCTGGGATTTGTCATGCATTTTAGGAAACTACCGTGAATTCCACCCAGAGGCTTTTAGTCTGACCCATAATTCTTGTGTATCCCAGGAGGCAAAGGCAATTACAGGTTGAGAGCTGGAGTGCTAAAAAAAACCTCACTTTACTTACAAATTGCATGACGTTGAGGAGGCATAGAAATGGACATGGCAGCTGTTTAAAATTTGCTTTGCAGCATACATGGCTGTTACGGGGGTGGGGGGGGTTGCTGTTGCAGAATCACGTTAAAGCTCAAATAATCTCTCTGAAGTGACTAAAAAAATGTGTGGATTTATTTTCTACAAAAAGAGAAGAAACCCAATAAGATTCCTCCGCCTCCCTAAAACAAAGTGTTTACATGATCTTTAGATAGATAGATAGATAGATAGATAGATAGATAGATAGATAGATAGATAGATAGATAGATAGATAGATAGATAGATAGATAGATAGATAGATAGATAGATAGATAGATAGATAGATAGATAGATAGATAGATAGATAGATAGATAGATAGATAGATAGATAGATAGATAGATAGATAGATAGATAGATAGATAGATAAGGTCCAATGCTCATATCTGGTCTTGATGCAATGACTTGAATGTCAAACGTCAAGAAACCCACAGGTTTAGGAAGAAAAGAAGATTTGAGACGACTAAAGCTGACACACAATACGACCATAAACGTGATTGTGATCAGTGCAGCGCTGATGTGACGACTTGTCCTTGCTGAATTGTTTGGTTCCGCAGAGCGGGTAAGAACCACAGCGCTGTAACCAGAGCCCGGCTCCAGGTGCTCTGGCTCAGAACTGCTGAGTGGTTTTGTTCCCTCTGTCACCCCAACTGGAATTCAAGTCCTTCTTCCATGTATTTTTAACCAGGGGAAATGAAAACATGTCTGCAATTTATCCACTACTGTTAATCATCTCCTGCAGAGAACAACGGCAGCGCTTGAAGGAGACACCTGCGGTTCAGTCTTTTTCAGGTGTGTGGAGAGCTCAGAGTATAATGTGGCCTCACGGGGAGATCCGCATTGTTGTTACTGTATTTACATATTTAGAAGATAATATCATCTCTTTTTGTGGGTCACACCAGGATTAAAGGAAGCATGACATCTAAAACATGATTCTATATTTATTCAAGATGAAGGATTTTATATCACAGGTAGTCCTCACATTACAAACACGTTGGTTCCGTGAGGCTGTTTGAAAGCGGAATTATTCATAGGTCATTATTTACAAATTTTCCATCTATAATTGTCATTTGAGTTCATTTTAATGCCATTAGTACTCTAAATATGAAAGTACTATTCCTTAAGACTCACCAGAAACATTTACAGGACATAAAAACAACACATAATGAAATAAAATACTGTAGTGCCATAATGTAACTTTTACATCTCTGTCTCTGCTTGGTTTGCATTGTCTGCAGTAAGTCAGACCTGTTCCAGGCGCATGTTGGGAAATCCTCAGGACTGCCCCCTATCACCGGTTCTGTTCATAATCTTTGTGGACAGAATTTCTAGGTGCAGCCAGGATCCGGAGAGACTCCGGTTTGGGGACCAAAGGATTTCATCTCTGCTTTTTGCAGACGATGTTGTCCTGTTGAGAACACATCGAGACACCCCCCAGAGGAGCTGGAGGAGGTGTCTGGGGAGAGGGAAGTACGATATAAGCAGTTGAAGATGGATGGATGGATACTCTATTTTATTTCATTTAGTTTAAAACACTATTGGTGGAGTTAGTCACTAAACTCGACCAATAGTGAACAACAAATAGCAAAACATTCAGCTTTCAGCGCTAGCATCAGTAAATGTTTCCTGGCAGAAACCTAACCGGGCCAGCATTGGTTCCCTCATCATTTAGGTCCCACAGGGGGACAACCCTGTTAATAATTTAAAAATAAATATGATATAACAGGCAGGTTGTGCCAAAGTCCAAATGATGCATATGGTTCAAACTGGACTCACTACGTAATGGGTTTCTAGAAAACACTTTATTAAGTGTTATTAAGTGTTATTAAGCCAAAACGTATCTAATGGAAGGATCAATCATTGTTTACTAATGGCTTTCAATAAACAGTTATTTACTTGTCAGCCAGGGTGATCATGCTGGTTATTATACTTACATTAAGTTATCCTTAGTCATCCTTATGTAAAAACCAAAAGGCTTGTTTGTAATTACAAATATTTTTTTAAAAATCAACATTTATAAGTATATTTATTTTTTCATAATATTAATGTGTCACACTCCCCATTTAGGACTGTGTCTGACTATGTGTGTGTATGTGTGTGTGTGTGTGTGTGTGTGTGTGTGTGTGTGTGTGTGTGTGTGTGTGTGTGTGTGTGTGTGTGTGTGTGTGTGTGTGTGTGTGTGTGTAAGAGCATGCAAGAGTGTTGCATAGCTGCAAGCTAGTCACAGCTGGTCTGCCTGAATGCACATCATTGTGGATCCTGGTTGTTACTGCAGAGGCTGTTCTTACACTGATGGACCTCACGCACAAAACGCAAAATAACTAAAGCTGCAGAAAACTGCATTCAGCTCAGCTGCTGGTTCTTCTCTCACTCCACACAGACGTGAGTCTGCAACGCTAGGATGATCGGTTGAGGATGGGGGGGCGGGGGGGCTAGAGGAGACCCTGGGCATCCTCTTCCCCTCATGCTTCCTCGCTGCCGACATTCGCCGCATGAGAGGAGCGAGGCCTCGCAGCAGTGAACCAACAGGGGAACTGTCGACCGAGAGAAGTGCTGCCTGTCGTCTTTGAACTTTACATCAAGGTCATCTCAACTCATCAATGAAGAGAAGAGAGAAACCGGCGTCGGCGCGATTATTCACAGTGCTGCACACACGTCTTTCCAATCCGATGATATTTTCATGCGGTACAGTATTTGCCCTAAAACTGTGACTCCATGTGGCCTAATTCAGAAACCATAAGACCATATAGCCATTATTTCTCAAGGTGCCATTCATTCATCTGCTCTTTCAGAACATGTAATGGCACTCTGGGCGCTTATTCATAAAGTTCAGTCTTCTGCATCAAGAATCAGAGCTTTCAGTGAGACAGAGAAAAGCCCAGAAAGCATGTGAGCGAAAGCATATATCCCCCCCCCCACCTCCCCTCCCCAGAGGGAAGATATATTTAAAGCTGACAGTGGATCCAGTTTGTGTTTGTTTCTTTGTGTTTTTTTACACTTGTTCTTATCACCCATTCGTCTTTAAGTATTGCAGCTGACTGCAGGAAAATTATAAGTGCTTTGTCATCTCGCTCCAAATTTACCTGAAATATCCCAGTGACATCAGAGGTACTGTAGGAGTGATGTCATCAGCCAGCCTCCTCCTGCTACCAGTTAGAGATCTAGGCCAGACGACCAAGGAAGAGCAAAATTTTGCACAAATTCTCGGGTTCTTTTCTGGCATCTTAAAGCTGAACAACCTAGAATGTTTGATGTGGAAATTAAAGTTTCATCGTAACGTCATGTGATTCTGGAAGTTGTGCAGCTCTGGCTCATCAGCGCACCAGACTGACTGACACAGAAAGCTGAATGTTCTCTGACTCAATGATGATCAAAACCCGAAGGATTGCATCATGGCTGTGACACAGGGGCTGTCACTGCAAATCCAACAATCTGCAGCCCCACTGCCACACAGACATATCACACTTTTTACCCTCAAATGGTGAAACACAGGCCTTATGTTTGAACTGCTAAAGGAAATTATATCCCAAAACCAGATTTACATATTCAGGGAAGAGCAAAATGATGCTACAAGTCACTGCAGTGAGTAATCTATAAAAGTATTCCCCTCCGTTGACAGATTTGTGCATTTTAAAAGCCTGTCAAAGAGTCAAAGTCATTTTTTTTAGTTCTCTCCCTCCAAACAAAAGGGATCTTATTCCTCGTGTCACCTTGGTGTAATATATCCAGGTGTTCCTAAAGTAAGCACCTTGACTTGGATTTCACTCACACATACAGACACATTGTATGAAACAGCAGACGTGCAGTTCAGTATATCCTGCTATGACTCCCCGACCTTCAGTTTAACACGGGGACAGCTCGCTGAAGTGAATAAAGTGCTGACAGCCGAACAGTTAAGCGTGCAGCGTTGTGTCCGTGGCAACTTCTGACTTGCAGATCAGCAGCATTAGTCATCATAATGTAAAGTCACTTTTATAAATTCAACCTATAGCTTCTTCATATTTCAGGACAGCAGAGCACTAAAAACATCAGTGAGGCCCTCTAGCTGCTCGTGGGTAACTGTCGTCCTCTCCACTCATCCCATTGGGCTTCAATCTGACCATTCTTGTCTTTTCTTACCCCCCCGCCTTTGAACAATGGACTCACTTCCTCACACTTTTAGTTTTACCTCTCTGCCTTAGATGTCCTTTTGCCTCCAGGGGGCAATCAGAAGGCCACAAGCAGCTGCCCTGCTGTACATTCTTGTGTACTTAAGCCACTTGTTTTACTTCCACTCTCTTAGCCTGAGTTTTTAGTTATATATATAACGTGGTCTCTTTTTTC
Organism: Antennarius striatus; assembly: GCF_040054535.1. Lineage (NCBI taxonomy): Eukaryota > Metazoa > Chordata > Actinopteri > Lophiiformes > Antennariidae > Antennarius > Antennarius striatus. Next base: position 3,526,089 of record NC_090780.1, on the reverse strand, counting down.
TCCCCTAAGCAGTGACAGTACAATGACTCATCTCCTACAACATTCAATAAATAAAGTTTCAGAAGAGCTGCGTTGAGGAAAAAGTTTAACATTGAGGTTTTAGGACATCAGATACCCTGATGAGAAAACAGGAATGAAACGTGAAATTATCAGAAATGTTTGTTAGTTTTTGTGGCAAATTATTTGAGGTGAGATTTAAAAAAAGTTAAGGAGAAGGGAGTTTTAGGGCTAAAGATTAAAACCACAAGAGGACGAGGATGATGATGATGATGATGATGATGATGATGATGATGATGATGATGATGATGATGATGATGACGGTGTTCAGGCAGGAGGCTGCCTTGTTCATGACCTTCATTAAAACAAGTCGCCAGATGTTTTCCACTTACAGAACGATACGGTTCAAGTTGGAACAGTTTTCCGCTCAGGATCTGAAAGAAAAGATGAAGGCTGGAAACTCAAAAGCTGGAGCTGCTCCGATCTCGAGCAGCTGGAAGAGTATATAAAAAAAGAAAACATATGTTGGCCGTAATACAGTCTATGGGATGAGATTCTGACCGTATGATTTTCACCCAGTGGGCTGATGGGTGTGCATGAGATAATTCACTAATGAACAATGATGCAGAGCAAAGTGTTGCATCATCATATATTTAAGCAGGACATCTCTGTTACTGTAACAACGCATCAGAGTGAAGACAACATGTGGAACAAAGCTCATCTCCTTCATCTCAGTGCGTTACATCGGTCAGAAAAAGAGGAAGAGGAGTCCTTCATCCTGTTGACTCATGGGAGAACCTAGACCTTCTTTTCGCAGGACTTTCTATACAATGTGTGTGTGTGTGTGTGTTGTGTGTGTGTGTGTGTGTGTGTGTGTGTGTGTGTGTGTGTGTGTGTGTGTGTGTGTGTGTGTGTGTGTGTGTGTGTGTGTTTAAAAACCTGTGGCTGCTGCAATGCAGCATCAAGAAGCAAGAATGTACAATTGAATTCAATTTTCCATGGAATTTTCCAGGGAGCGAGCTACACTGTCATCCTGATGAACATAATGAACATGATCAGAACTATTTCTCTATTTGGTTAATTTTACATGGATTTTGTCAAGTATTTAGTAATATTTTTGTAAATATTGTTAGAATCATCAAAACAAAGTTATCACACTGATGCCATGGCTGGATTAATCTGTTAGGGATGCCTCATTGCATTAAGGTAGCCCCTACCCACAATTCTCTGTACTATGTAGCGTCCTGTATGTAACGTGTTCCCTCCTCCAGCTAAGCTCACTTCAGATTTGCTGCAACCAAGACTCTTATTCTGGAACAACATGGGACTTCCTTTAAATCAAACCTGTGCAAATATTATGAAAACAGTGTCCCTGTATCAGCGAAGCTGGGGTTCAGCATGAACGCTACACATCATTAGAAATGCTGGTCATTTGTAAGTTTAAATCAGCAGATGTAAAGCTGGTAATATATGAAAGTGCACTGTAAAATTTGGTGCAATTTGGAGCTGAGACATGTCAAATGCTAATAAATTGTAAATGATAAAGCAAGTGCTGTGTACAGCAGCTGAAACTTAATTTATTAAATTTAATTCAATTCAATTCAATTCAATTTTTTATTTTATTTTAATTTATTTAATTTAACTTATATAATTTATGATGCAGATACTCTGGGAAAAAATCAGCATGACACCTGATATTCACATAAATCAAGCAGTGTTTTATTTTAACATGGGAAACCGTTTGGAACTTCACATTGCATTGGCGATAACCCAAAATGTCCTTAATGTTACATTAAAGAAGCTTCCGTTTGTCACTCTGTACAGTCAGGTTGTTCACACTGGTGCTCAGTGATTATATCCACAGTCCTCAAGTTCATTTCCTCTTCTCCTCGTTCAGGAGCCAAACCAACATCCGATGGAGACGAGCCCTGAAATCAATACCTCTTGAAAACAAATTCATCACTGATACCCTCATTGGCCGAGTTGCGGAACCCATTTTCACCTCCCCATATGATTGAAACACACGGATCATTTAGAGCTCTGGGACCCTTCACGTTTAATTAAAGCAAGCCGGATAATGCAAAGTGAACTGAGCTTTGGAGCCCGCATTAACGGTCTTTGTAACGGCCCCCGCCTCATAAATAATGACTCCGCTGTCATGAGGAACCTGGGAAAGCCATTAAGAGATAGTGAGAGGTATTCAAATGTGTGGCAGCAGGCAGGCAGACTGACAGAAGGGATGGGCCCCACACAAATCACCCCCCCCCCCCACAACAACAACCAAGTGATTCCTGCTGACCTTTGGCTTCTCCGAGGGTTATTTCTGGCCACCATGCTTCTATTCCCAGCAAAGGAACTGATATTGAGAGGAGAGGATTGATTATTGATCAGTTTGTTCTTTCTTCTGAACATAGCGAAGCACAAAGATGAGGTTTTGTTCTATTTCAGTCACCCACCTATCTATAATTAATAAGGTGTGTTGCCAGGAAAGGTTACCAATATAACAGCTGGGAGAAAAATAACAAGGCAGAAAGTGACTTTAGAAATTAGGTTGATGTTGTAATTTAATCTAAGAAAACTCATTATGATAAGAATGACAAAGTTGTTTGCTCACACATGTATTTGAGGTTGAATGTTTGCAGGACAATTTCATTTTACCTGCTTTAAGAACACATCTGGACACTCAACTGTCTGATTCTTGTAAAAGGGGACAAAATGAGTTTAATGTCATGGTTAATCTCCTAAATGTGGCCTTTGCAGTCAAAAGATGAAGCCACCTGAGCATCAGCAGTGGTTTTTTTTAGCAGATCCCTTTAAACTGCCCACACTGCAGATAAAGTCAGGACTGGTGGAGTCCAGTGCGCATGGAGACACCGTCGCTTCTCCATCTCCAGCGCGTCTCTTAGTATGCATGGCAGTGCCCGAATGCAGGTTTGCCTACGCTTTATAAACCAGCCCAGCTGCCACTGCTGGCTGCAGAATTATCACACCCAAAAAAAAAATCTTTCTCCCACGAAAAAAACAAAACCAAACCCTTAAACCTCTCAACACCTGCGGATTTACGCGCCCAATTAAAGACCGCTCTCTTTGCGCGTGGGATTCGAGCTGTGGGTAATTGCGTAATCTACGTAGGGAGACTCTCTCATGCATGTCGTCTCAAGTCAGCGTCTGAAGCCGCTGCTCTGCTCACCATGTAGGCAATTAGGAGACTCGGAACTGTCTTCGCGCACTTGACTGTTCCCGAGCAGATCAACGGATTCCTGGCGCGATGATGTTTTACGCGACGAACGCGTCACCGAATCAGAAATAAACATATTAATTATCAGAGGACATTTTCAGGTTGGTCGCATGCTGAAATGAAAAAAAAAAAGGGGATTCGTTTATACCAGGAGGCGTCTCACTGTTAAAGCCTGTTCATAAGATTATTTTTGAAGCTTTCAGCCTCCTTTGCGCTCCGCCTTTGCCTCTTCCTTTTACAGATGTTGTCTCTCTGATCAGGATCACGATCAGGATCAGGATCTGGATCTGGATCTTCTACCTTTGCGGCTGTCATGCAGGGCAACAGTAGAGGCGGATCATTCTGCTGATCCCAGCACCTTTGCTTATTGAGGGAAGCACCGCCACCTCCTCGAATCGGTTCCCTCCTCCCTTTTTGTCCATCGCCATCCCACGACAGCTTACCCGAAAGAAAGGAGTCGGGGAGGAGAGAGGGAGGACACACCCGCACACACTGTACTGTACCCGGTGAACGCGGCAAGGATGCTGTGGACAACATGAAGTGAAGACCATCAGCTTCCCCCAAATTGGACATTATTTCCCTCCCCCACCCCCACCCCTACCCCGGTGATTGGAGACCTGATCGCCGCAGCTGGTTTGTTCACCATCCCGGTGCGACTGTCCAGCAGGAGCATCACCTCACAGCACAGCTGAAAAACATGTCTGCAGGTATGTGTGTTATCAAGATAGAGCATCCTGCCCACAGTGATCTCCATTATGTGTGTTTTAAAGTCCTGCTATCGTTACACTCAATGTCTGATTTGTACTTTAATGGAAAATGTGAAGAGTGAGCCTACCGTTAGATATTTGTTGGTTTCATAAAGATTCCATTTGTTGTAACTGTGCTCCTGTGAGTGGAGATGATGCAGACAAGAGAAACTGTTTTTTTTCTCTCTCTCTTGGAACCTATTTCCTTCTATGGATAAATTATTTATAGATGTTTTTGAATATTTCACAGACAGGCACCATTTGAAGTCTAAAAATGCTCCAATAAAACTAAACAGAAGTCAATTAATGGGAAGCATTTGTTGAGTTAGTTTGGGTGCAGCGGTAACTCTGAAAACCCCCCCGTACATTTGTGTTTTTAGACTGCAGTGGTTTGCTATGATATCCTGTCTGTATGAATTTGGAGCCTGCTGCATTGCCATATTCATGCATGGCTTCACCGCAATAGGTAGTCCCATTTATGTCCGTGTATGCTGTCCATTGCAGCAGATAAGTGCCTTTTATGAGCTTCTGAGTGTTATTTATGCCTGTCAGCCCCTGAGTTTACCTGCATTGAAGTATTTAAATACGCAATATGGTTTGTTTGCATATTAATTGGCTCCAGTCAGGAGCAGGAGTGTCAGTGTCACATTTCATCAGCTGATTCATTTTTGCATTTTCATCAAATAACTTGAAACCATCAAATGTTATGAAACTCTGTGTGACCACATTTTCATCCTCTGCCCTGCATGCTAGGGCAGATTCTTGACATCTGTGGACTGATTGGCAGAACAATCGAATGCTGAATCATGTTTCAGGTTACCTGACCTTGTTGTCCGTCTGTGCTTTATCTGTCCTACATGTAGTCGGATCCTAGGTGACATCCTGTGGCCGTCAGGTCTGTACAGTGTTGAGCCCCCTCCCTCTTCTGGCCCCTGCCTGCAGTTATCCAGGCTGCAGGACCTGGACTCACTGAAAAGTGCAGGCGTCCTCCCCCTGCAGAATGACTGTTGCCACAGGCGACCCCTCTGACGAGGCAGCCGCGCACCCGGGGAACCCGCAGGACTACGACCCGGAGGCTGACCATGAGTGTTGTGAGAGGGTGGTCATCAACATCTCAGGACTGCGCTTTGAGACGCAACTTAAAACCCTCTCTCAGTTCCCAGAAACTCTGCTTGGCGACCCCAAAAAGAGGATGAGGTACTTCGACCCGTTGAGGAACGAGTACTTTTTCGACAGGAACAGACCCAGCTTTGATGCCATACTGTATTATTACCAATCTGGGGGGCGGCTAAGAAGGCCGGTCAATGTCACCCTTGATATTTTCTCAGAGGAAATTCGCTTCTATGAGCTGGGAGAGGAAGCCATCGAGATGTTCAGAGAAGATGAGGGTTTTATCAAGGAGGAGGAGCGGCCCCTTCCTGATAACGAGTTTCAAAGACAGGTGTGGCTACTGTTCGAGTACCCAGAGAGCTCCGGTCCTGCTAGGATTATCGCTATCATCTCTGTCATGGTCATCCTGATATCCATTGTCAGCTTCTGCCTCGAGACTCTCCCCATTTTCCGTAACGACGAAGACGATATGCACAAGTCTCACGCAAAAGTTTTTTCACCTGAGACCAACACCACGATCATCAGCTATACATCGACTTACTTCACCGACCCCTTCTTTATCCTGGAGACTCTTTGCATCATATGGTTCTCCTTTGAGTTTTTAGTGCGTTTTTTTGCTTGCCCTAGCAAAGCAGGCTTTTTTGGTAACATAATGAACATTATCGATATTGTCGCTATCATCCCTTACTTCATCACTCTTGGTACGGAGCTAGCAGACAGTCCGGAGGATGGTCAAGCAGGTCAGCAAGCCATGTCTTTAGCCATTCTCAGGGTCATCCGCTTAGTGCGAGTCTTTAGAATTTTCAAGCTCTCACGTCACTCTAAAGGGCTTCAGATTTTGGGTCAGACCCTGAAAGCTAGCATGAGAGAGCTAGGCCTGCTCATCTTCTTCCTGTTCATTGGGGTCATCCTTTTCTCAAGCGCTGTCTACTTCGCCGAGGCGGACGAGCCAGAATCCCAGTTTGAGAGCATCCCAGATGCGTTTTGGTGGGCCGTAGTGTCCATGACGACGGTCGGTTACGGTGACATGGTCCCAACTACGATTGGTGGCAAGATCGTGGGCTCCCTCTGTGCCATTGCCGGTGTGCTGACCATTGCCTTGCCTGTGCCTGTGATTGTGTCCAACTTCAACTATTTCTACCACCGTGAAACTGAGGGTGAGGAACAGGCGCAGTACCTGCAGGTCAACGTGGCCAAAGCCGATTCGGCCGAGGAGCTGAAGAAGAGCCGGAGCGGCTCCACCATCAGTAAGTCAGACTATATGGAGATCCAGGAGGCTGTGAACAACAGCAACGAGGACTTCCAAGAAGAGAACCTTAAGACGGCCAACTGCACACTGGCAAACACAAACTATGTCAACATCACCAAAATGCTCACAGACGTGTAGTCCTCTGCTGGTTTGCAGGAAATGTGGAGTTGAGCACCTGGATGGGAAAGCCGTACAACCTCCCACCTCACATGTCCTGGAAAAATCAAGGCAATAGAATTCAGGATGTTTAGTGTAGAGGGGGAAGGGGGGCATTACAAAGACCACTAGCTCACTCTGCTTATTGTGTGTTTACACTTTACTGCTTGCCCTTAAATCTCCTGACAACTATCAGGGTAAAATTTAAAACTTTGCATTTCTGCATGGAGTTGATATCATGTGGTTGTTGGAAAAAAAAGAAAAGAAAAAATAAGAGTTTCCCTTCTCACAACTGAGTAGTGATAAAAAAAAGTATAGCAGGGTGAAACTCAACAAGCAGAAAAAAAACTGAAATTATGGCTTTCGAGAAAAAAAAACCGAACGAACAAAACTACAAGCACAGACTTTGTTTTATTCCCTTTCCCTTGGCCCTCATTTCTCATGGCACACCGCTCTGCCATGCGCTTTACGAACAGCCCCACTTGTGCGTTACATATGCTGCTTCCAGGAGCCAATGAAACTAAACAGTCTTATGCTTCACCATTTAGAAATAAGAGGATGTGTGAGCATAAGGCAAAGCCAACCCCCGCGCTGCTATGCCCAGTGGGTGATTTGTGACGAGGTTGGTGGTTAAGTACATCGCTTTATTTCAAGGATGAATGACAGCCATCGGCTAAGCTTGTGGTTTGACACCTTCCTTTCCTAGCGGGTATCAGTATCTGATGAATGACTGACAATGGCCTTGACTTTTCACTGCTTTGGTCTTACATGTACTGTATGTATTGCAATGCGAGCTTCCCCCCTTGCATTCACCCAAAACTGGTCTTACAGCGGAGAGTTGAGGACAGCTTGAATGTTTATTCTTGTTTGGTTTGTTTTACACAGTTCTCTCTCTCTTACACAGACACACACACAAACACAAACACACAGAGTACTTATTCACATAGATCGGTAGGTTAACTTTGGCTTAACCGTTACCCGGTATGTAGGTAAGTTAGTAGTAAACATAGGTGGTAGATTATTGCATGATATTTTTATCTGAATGAGAATTTCCACGTTTCTTGACTGACTGCCACTTGCTACATCACACCACTGTATATTTATGTCTACACTGCCTTCTGTGGGAGTCCATACTTTTTTAAGGATGCTTGCAGGTTGCTAAACAAAAGAACTTAATTGTGTTAATTGTGTTTGTCTTAAGGGGTTATTGTAAGGCCAAATCTGAAACATACAGAATTTGGTGTCCTAGTGAATTCTAACATTCCATGTAGAATCATTGCTGTTAAACTTTAAATGTATCACAGGCAATCAGTCACACTCTAGTTTTGACCAATAATTCCAGTTGCAGATGTTATAGACTTGCAATAATTTTATTTTATTATTATTATTTTTTACAATTTTGGTACATAATCACATCCGCAAGATCAAAATAGTTACTTTTAAGGAATAATGCTTCCCTCAAACTGCCTTCTATCTGGGTTCACACTACTTTCCTACTGTTGCATGTCCTGAAAAACATTCCTAGAAGCATGCATTTTATTCTCAAAGAAGCAGCGTCATAGACTGAAAGAGCATAATGATTATAGTACAGTAGACAAATTACTTTCTTATACATATTTATATATAAAAAGTACAGTACACATATACTTTTATTGGAGAAAATAGCTATGTTTAAGAGAAAGCAAAAACCTTTCCACACACAAACTTATTTTAATCATGAAGATAATTGTCCTTAGCAGTGTTTTCTTGTTATTTTGTTTTCGGACCCCGACCAGAGAAACAAAACCAAAAAAAAAAGCCTGAAAGTGTGTTTTTTGAAATAATTCACTTCACTTGTGACTTTTCCAGAAACATCAAACGTGTTGATTTAAAACAGCAAAGCTTTACCTTCTGTGAAATGGTTGTTAAAAGAAAAGACGTTTTCATTCGGGTTAAATTGCTCGGATTTGAAATTTAAAGTGTTGTTGAGAGGATCTCATTACATCTTTAAAAGTTGGGATTAAATGTGGTTTAGATTCTGGTTTTGGGATTGTGTCCAGCTGAGATTCATCACAGTTTGCTCATCACTGCCAAGGTAACGGTAAAAGGTAGAAACATCAATATGGGATGTGATAATTAGCAGCAGTGTATCAGATACTGTCTAACCAAGGGACTGATGTGATTGCATGTCTGGGTTTCTTGCACTATCCTTCTTTTTTATGTTACAATCAAAATGGTGAAAAGGTTCATAAGCACTGTAAATCTGTCTTAGTTATTTATAAGGCTTCATCATGCTTACTAGTCCTCAACCTGCAAAAAAAGGCTATTTTTTTTGCAATGCCTACCAATATGTTGTCAGAATTCCTCAAGTAAATGTCTGGTATCATGCTTCTGACATCAACTCCAGACGCATGTCTATTTTCATGTACTATTAAAGTTTTTTTAATATCTTTTTTAATTTATTTTTTTTAGCAATAAACTGGAGCTGTTGTATTTGGGGTCTAAAGTAGCATAAATGTGGAGGTAGGGCCAGATTAAACCATTTTCAGCAATATTCCATAATCATTTTGATAGAGCTGTCACAGTGGAGAACAGATATTTTCTTTTCTTTCTTTTTTTAGACATAATTTACTTTTATACAACCTTGTTATCTGTTGAGTACTGATGTAGAGCTATGGAGGTTTTGTCTGTGTTTGGGTGTATGTATATACCCAAGAAAGAGAGCAAACTGCTGAATGTTGGACTGGCCCACTTGTATAGCTGCATTTATGGGACATCCTTTTGCATACATGCATATGTGGAAAAAAAAAACCCACAGTCTTACCAAAAATAATTGTCTATGTATGTAAATGCAGTGCATCATACTGTCTTCATTACATTTTCCGGACAGCTATTTCTGATAAATGCTGCAGGCACTGCAACATTTATCTACCATGTGTGAAATTAGGAACACTGCTGTACCTCAGCTGAATTCACTGTGGCAACTCGTACTGGAGTACATCTGTCCACCTGCAGATTTAATCTGTAGAAAAAATTTATTTCATGGCAACAAATTCAATTTGAATGATCTCGTATTGTTTTATAAGAAGCACTGCAACTTCGAAAAATGTCACAGCTCACCTGCTGAGGGATCCACCAGCAAAGTTAATCCAGGAGAACGGTGCCCCAGTGACGACGCTGAGAAATCTATGCACAGAATGATAATTGTCCGCTAGTTAAGAAAATTTAAGTCGTTTTCTTGTGTTTCATCCGACTCATTAACGTTGATCCCGCGAGCTGGCTTGGCTTTTGATGTGACCCTTTAAGAAGAAGACAAGTTGGCTTTATTCTGCTGCTACCCACTCAGTTATATGTAAATAAGAGCTTTCTGATCTTTAGGGATTGTTATCACTCCATGGTGTCAGTTCTTTAAGGGAAGGCTTAGGCTGCTATTAAAAAAAACAAAAACAGTTACACACACAAAGGACACACAATGATCAATATGCAATCTGTATGCATGTTTGTGTTAGAGGATGGAAGTTTTGTCTTTCATTTGACCCCAGCATCTGATAGTGTGGTATCTAATGCAACTATATCTACAGATGTTGACCCCCCACCCATTTACCCCACGTATCATAGAGGCCTGAAGACATTCATCAACACTGGTGCAGTGGACAATGGATTTTCTTTCTATGAAATGAAATGTGACAGAATAATGTAAATAAATTCTAATGGATGATTGAGTAAGATCCATGTATTATATCTTGTGTGTCATTACTGTATTAATTTGTTAAAAATGAGGATGATCACATCATGTTCTTTATTGTGGCAATATATTTATTTAGCAAATGATTTAAGGAGCTTATTTTAGATTAACAACACCTGTACTGATAAAGAATGCCATAAATCGACGCGAGGCCTCTTTGTTGTTATTCTTAGGACATCCAGTCTTTGTAGCCGTGAGCAGCGTAGAAGACATTTTCAAATGTCTCCTGGTATATTCAGTTTCTTCTCTCCATTTAAGAGCACAGTATATGGTCCCTGCAGTTTAAAAGAGAGAGCAGTGTGTTCTATTAATAGCATTTTGTGGTGATGGAGAGAGGAGGAGGAGGAGGAGGAAGAGGAGGAGAAAACGTGAGCTGAGGAGGAGACAAAGAAAAGGGTAGAAAGGAGCTGGCAGAGGAGGGGAAAAGCAAAGTGTTTCACGGTTAACTTTTGATGGTAGTACAAACCTGACTTCCATGAATCACAAGCCATAATGACACTCTTTAATTACTATATATCCTATAGAATAAATTGATTTATTTTTGATGGTTATTTCACCAAATTTATAAATTCTGCTTCTGCAGTTTGAGGTATTCCAACACGAGGTGTGACCCTCAGGCGGTGTGTTCTTCTGAATAACCTTTCATCACCTCTCACTCTCACACCTGCTGTTATTCTAAAGGCGGCTGACTTTGGTTTTCTGCTATCTTTAGTCCACCCTGCCCAGCGAGCTGAAACACTCGGGGGCCTCGGTGCTGTAGCTACATCTACAGCCGTAGTTGTTCGTCTTGCTTTCATCTGGAGATGCTGCGCTGCACCCTGCAGCTCTCTCTGCTGAATCCAGGGCAAACAGCGAGAGGCAGGTGGCAGGAACACGGGCCTGCTGCAGGTTGCCAGCGCTTTCCACAACATCGTCCCTGTTGTTAGGGAGAAGCGTGTGTGGGTGTGTGTTGTTTGTCACAGTGCTGTGCCCACAGGAGCAAGAACGAGCAGTTGTACATGCTTGAACTGTGCATACCGGCTTGTAATAAGGAGACAATCGCCATGGGATGTAGTGCTAATCCAGCAGGACTGTCCTGGCACCAGACCTCACCCAGTAAAGACAAGGAGTTTGGCTTCTTCCACTCATTAACTCCCTGTCCTCACCTGACATGTTCTACAGTAACAGAGTTGCTCTTCATCATATGGCAGCAGTGACACCGTTTTAGTGTTCAGACTCTAAATTGAGATTTGAATAATGGAGATGGTTATTCACCTTTACTTGTTATCTTGGGTTTTTTTTTGGGGGGGGGGGGGGGGGGGGTTAAGTGTGAAGGGGAGGAAGGTAAAGGCAGAAACAAAGCAGAAGGCAGGAGTGCCCTCTAGGGGTGATGCTGTGGAAATCGCAGCAAGAGATACAAGAAAGATTGAAATCAGTGATTGAGGAGATTTCCTGAGAGTACACATTACGTAACTGATGAGTGCTGATGGTTTTTTTGGGGGGGGTTTATTTGTTTTCCTTTCTACTTAGGGTTTTCAATCATATTATTTCTTACTTGGAACTTAAATTATCTTCTCCCTTTCAGATATTTATGAAATTCTGATTCCAATTTTCTGGAAAGCAGACATTGCTCTTTATACGTTCAGTGGGATTCTTTCAAAAGCACTTTTTTTCATCCCATATTTTTAGCAATTTCTATATTTATTTATGTGTTTTATTTTATTATTATTCACCAATACGTTATATGATAACAGCAATTCATAGGTAATATCTAGTAAATTTACAAAATAAATCTAATTACAATAACTGACTCCATTGCACTGGTCATAATTATTAATGAACACTGAAATAGGCCATATATTCTGTTATGTCAAATAATCCTGTGAGCAACATTAGATTAATTAAAGTTGTTTAAATAAAGAATATCAGAATGAAAAAACGTTGATGGGCCATAAGAACACACAGGTTCAGAATTTCATTATACTGCATTTCTGTTATCCTGCATTATTTTTATCTTAATATGAAAGAAAATACCTGACAAAAGACTGCTTAACATACAGAACATCACTTTGAAATATGATGCGGTTTCAATGTAAAGTGACATGCATTGGAAATGCCACCCAAGGCTTAATTACTTTGTACTGCTGCAGACGTTCTGTGTAGATTTTCATTGGTCTAATCAGTAACTGAGTCTTTTCTGGTGGAGAGATAAGTAACAGTAGTGTTGGGTTTCCAGATACAATAGAACACATGTCCACATCCCATCCGTCCAGAGTCATATGGAGGGTCAATACACTCGTACTGTGTGATGGCCACATGAGGTTTGAAAACAAACATACTCACCAGTGCACAAGTACACCCTCATCTAGCCATGTGTGTGTGACAAATAGGAATAAGGTCAGTAAACTGTATACGCTATCACATGGAGCAGTGAACCTGTTAAAGAAAAAATGATGGACAGATGCGCCTGAGCTCATGGGACACATGGAATCATTTGAAAAAAAAAAAACATATTAGTATGGAAAGTAGAGAAAATCCGCTTTATCACAATGACAGTGTGGGCTAAATAAAAACAAATGTCACAGAGGTCACAGGAAACCAGTGATTATCAGGCTATAGGTCTCACTAAGCTTTAAGGTGGTGTTTGTGCAGGACATGATGGCCCTCTTACCTGACATGGGGAGGGAGTGATCAGTGCTGGGAGTCATCTTGGTGGTAGAAGGGTATGTGATCTACATAATGGACATGTGTTGGCCATTCTGTGTCATCTGACACAATGATATACGAAGTGTAAATGAAGCTAGGGTCATGTTTAAGAGCCCTACAGCTGTCAGTACCCCACAGAGAGCATTTTAGTGTGGTGACATTTATGAATGAAAGACACCAGTGCTGAGGATGCTGGGCTTACGGTGTTCAAGGTTTTTTTTTTACAGGTTAATAATTTATTTCTTAATTGTAAATAGATGTAAACTATTACTAATACCCACTTTTTCCTCTGATGGTGTTTTATACCTGACAAATGAGCATCTCTTCTTCTTTTCACTCCATGAGCTGCATATATAAGACAAGATCAATCCCCATGATGCTAATGGGAAAATGTGTAGCTATGCATAAAGAGTGGAAAAGGGCTAGCTGGCGAACTGTACCAGATGGTGACAGATGATCCACAGTTTTGCACATTTCTGTTCTGACTGGTCAATATAATTAAAGATCAGAGGAGCTGATAGGAAGATATATTTAATGGTTGGAGATAGCTAAGCTAGCTGTTTCTTCCTTTACCATGAAATTATTTCAGATGTAGTCCTAATTTTATTTACCCCAGCATTTGTATTTGAAGTCAGGCCTGGCCAAATGAGGAACACCTAAATGTCCTTTAACTCACCACAGATCACGAACATACAGGAACATGACAGACGCTGTTTAATGGGAGTTTCTAACGGGTGCAAAAGACTGAAATCAACAAAGAAATCACTCCACTCTCCATTGCATTTAAATTTACTGATACTCATGTGATGACAAAATGTATATGCAGCGTTGTCGGTTACCCAAACATTGAATTCCCTAACATAGGAAATCCTAACATTGGTCCACCAGACCTTTGATTTCTCGTGGTAACTTGACATAGCATGAAAACTGCACCCTTGCTGCCGGCTACATCTGTTGGAGGCAATTTCCAACATGTCGACGAAGGAAAGAATGTCAGAGGCTTTAAATATCCTGTTTGAGTTAATATTTTATCATCATCGCAGGCCCAGGCTCTCTCTTCCTCTATTCCACTGCCAACCCAGATATTGTGCACACAACAAGAACAACAGATCCATGATGCCTCCATTCCTGCGCATTCTATTCTGACCTGTAAACCGCCTTTTACCTTTCCTCCTCCCTCTTATAACTCTCCTTCTGCTCGCTCTGCTACAAATAATTCACCTCTTTTAATGCTTATCGGTTTATTAATGTATGTTCCCAGTGATTTTATCACAGCTGCTATGAAACACCATTTTATCTGGATGATTAAAACGATAGGTATTCATTTAAGACCATTAAATCTTGGTGAAACACGGGGGACACTCATATGTGCTTAACAAGCAGTCCAACATAGACACTGTGTTCAGCAGCAGAAGGAAGGCAAGGGCTCTATGTTCTGGTGAATGTGTCCCCTTGCACTCATTCATTATGTATGCAGTGATCTCTCGATGACGAGAGGACTCTCGCCTTGAACAAAGCATCACCATTGGTGTGCAAATGATGCTGCTTGGGTTCCTATAAAGATAGATGGTGAGCTCTGCATGTGTTTGTTTAATGAAGTGTATCCAGGTCCTTGAATGACCGTACCAAAATAGCACTGCCAAAATACTCCATTACAACCAAAAGGTAAATTATTACATAAGTATGGGCAACAAACATAGATCATGTACAAATATACAAGTCTGAAATAAAACCCTGTGAGATAAGGAAGAGCCGATAGTACATTAGTACATACTGCAGACATCTTAAATACGACAAACCAGATAAAGGAAGCCTCTAAACCACAAAAAGTAACCTGTGACTATACAAATGTCGGCTCATGTAACAATTCTCTGAGTGGAATTGTTTGACTGCACAAAAAAAAGAGAAAAATAATGAACTTTAGTAAATGTACTGTATGTCAGAAAATTCCACCACTGAGTGTCTCAAATTCATTGTGGGCTGTCAGGGTAATCTACATGAGCTGCCCTAGAGAGCTTCCTGCCTTATAGAATTTGTCTGATCCTTTACAGCATGGATGTTATCTCTGTTGTGTCTGTCAGTCATTTAGAGATGAGTGAAGCCTGCTCACTAGTTCGATGAGGAAGATGGTAAAAGAAACCAAACAGAACAAAAATCAATAAAAGATACATCATTACAAAAGACCAAACTGAACAAATTCAGAAGACCCAAGGTGAATGCTTTAAGTTATCATCCATTCCTTTTAAGAACAACTTCCTTGCAAAAGCTCTAACAGCGTACAGTATACTTGCTGTTATTGTGCATGTCGTTGTAATTTATGGATGCTCTACATATTGTTTTTTAGATTCACTCATCTTCTTGATGAGGATGATCATCTTCCTTTTCGCTCCGTAGTGAAAGACGGATATCTTCCATCCATCCGTCCGTCCATCCAGCCATCCATCCATCCATCCATTTTCTATAAGACAATGCAGCTTCTTATCCACCTCTGCCGGAGCCTATCTCAGCTGGCCATGGGCAAATGGGGTACACCCCTGATGAGATGCCAGTTCATTGTGGGTCCACACGAAAGACAAACAACCACTAACGCTCTCACCTATGAACAATTTGATGTGACCAATTCACCTAAGCCGCATGTTTTTGGAGGTGGGAGGATTCCAGAGAACCCTGACAGAGAACTCACACAAGCACAGGGAGAACATACAAACTCTATTATCATCCATCCATCCATCCATCCATCCATCCATCCATCCATCCATCCATCCATCCATTCATCCATCTTCTTCCGCTTATCCTTAGTCAGGTCGCAGGGGCAGCAGCTTCAACAGGGTGCCCCAAACTTCCCTTTCTCCAGGCACATTCACCAGCACTAGCTGAGGGATCCCAAGGCGTTATCAGGCCAGTGTTGAGATATAATCCCTCCACCTGGTCCTGGGTCTATCCCGAGGTCTCCTCCCTGCTGGACATGCCAGGAACACCTCTGTGTTCGCCCCGGAGGCATCAGCACCAGATGCCCAAACCCCCTCAGCTGACTCTTTTTGAAGAAGCAGCGACTCGAGTCTGAGCCCCTCGTGAATAGCAATGTTTCTCACCCTATCATTAAGGGAGACACCAGCTATCCGCTTGAGAAAGCTCATTTCTGCCACTTGTATCAGTGATCTCGTTCTCTCAGTCATGACCCATTGCTTATGACCATAGGTGAGGGTAGAAATGAAGACTGAACTGAAGATGGAGAGCTTTGCCTCTCGGCTTAGCTCTATCTTTGTGGCAACAGTGCAGTAAAGGGACTTCCCAAATTCTCCGTCCAATTTCACGTTCCATTGTTCCCTCACTAGTGAGCAGGACCCCAGGATACTTAAACTCCTTCAGTTGTGGAAGGACTTCATTCCCCACACGGAGAAGGCAGTCCACCGGCTTCGTGCTAAGGACCATGGTCTCATATTTGGAGGTGCTAATCCTGATCTCCTCTGCTTCACACTCGGCTGCAAACTGGACCAGCAAGTACTGCAGGTCACAGGTCGATGACGCAAACAGGACCACATCATCTGCAAAAAGTAGCGATGTAACCTTAGCCCACCAAACTGTAAATCCTCCTCACCACAACTACGTCTCAATATCATGTCCATGATAATCACAAACATAAGTGATGACGAAGCTAACCCAACTCCCCACCAGGTGAAACAGCTCTGCTCCTCTCTTCACCCGAATGTCCAAAACACATGTTCGAGGGTCAGATGATACAATCACAAGATTGATCATGGACCTCCGACCCAGGGTGCTCTGGTACCAGGTACACTTATGAGCATCCTTGTGTTTGAATATGGTGTCAGTTATAGACAATCCATGACTAGCACAGAAGTCCAACGACATAACACCGCTCTTGTTTAGATCAGGGAGGCTATTCCTCCCAATCACGCCCTTCCAGGTGTCTCTCTCATTGCCAACTTGTGCATTGAAGTCCCCCAGGAGAACAATGGCGTCCCCTACAGGGATCCCGAGAAGGACCCTATTTAGGGATCCCAAGAAGGTCAAATACTATGAGCTGCCTATGGACTTTTCTCTCCCACAGCCTTAAGGCATAGGGAGGTGACCCTCTCATCCACCGGGGTAAACTCCAACACAGCGGCGCTCAGCCGGGGGGGCTTGTGAGTATCCCCGCACTGCCCTGCATCTCATGCCTGATGCAACTCCAGAGTAAAACAAGGTCCAACCCGTGTCCAGGAGTTTGGATCCAGAACCGAGGCTATGCGTGGAGGTAAGCCCCACCAGACCCACCTCCAGCATAAGCTCCAGCTCCTTCCCCGCCAGTGAGGTGACATTCCATGTCCCCAAAGCCAGCTTCTGCCGCCTGGGTCTGGTCCGTTGTTACCCCCTGTCATCACTGCCCCCCATATGACAGCGCACCTGACCGAATTGATCTGCCGCGTGGGTGGTGGGTCCACAGTGGAGGGAAAAATCCACGTTGCCTTTTCGGGCTGAGCCCAGCTGGGCCCCATGACAGACCTGGCCACCAGGCACTCACTGACAGGCCCTCCGTCCAATCCTGGCTCCAGATGTGTGGCCTGGGCTTTCTCCAGGCAGGGTCACTTTTTTCCCTTCTTTGTTTTCCATAGGGTCTTCTGAACCATTCTTTGGCCCTTCACCTGAGCCCTGTTTGCCTTGGGTGACCCTACCAGGAGTACAGGACTCCAGATAACATAGCTCTCAGGATCCTCAGGGCATACAAACCTCTCCACCACAATAAGGTGATGGTTCCTTGGAGAGGACTGTTAACATTAGCATTTAAAATTCTACTAACTAAATGAACAATATTAATATTCACATCAGTCATCTGACATACAGTCCAACATGCTCTCTTTCTTTTCCTGACTATTAGGTCTTTGCCAAGTCATGACAGAAATGCCCAACACTTTAGTTGCTAACGACTCTACTGTGTTCAACAACTAGTTGCTAACGGTGATTTCCTGCTATTTGGTGCTGGGCAGGTAGTGGACTGACAATTTATCCTGTTGCCACTGGAAACACAAACACAGAGCTGAAGAATAAAATTACAGAGTAGCTTTAAATGTAATGAAATGAAATATTTTCTGTGCTACCTGAGACTGGAGTACAGTAATAAAAAGGAGATTTCTATAAGGAAGTGAAGTTGGTTGTTAGTCAGGGAGGTTCCTGGGTGGCTTATATCAGGACAAGGATGGCAAGAGTTGTGAAGCCGGATTCATTCATTATTAATGTTTGATTAAAAAAGTGACACAGCATGCTCTCTGTGGTTAACTATGCCTTAATGTAATGGAGGAAATTATGGGTTACCAGATATAACTACCTGAAACTTTTCACACAAGAGAGTGAAATATAATTTTAGTTCAGTGGTTTCTTTGTAGGAATGTAGAACTACCATTAAACTGCTTTAGTGGGGGAAGACAACATTGCTATTGCAATCTAAAAAATTTATTAATGCACTATTTTCCTGAGGCAACAACCCATGCTGCCACAGCACAACAGCAATGGCCGACAACGTTTCACTGCATAAAGAGATACCCAGTCCTCAGAGTTGAATACCAGCCTGTCTTCTGTCACCTGTAACGTGGCAGCAGCAGGGCTTTACGGCTCCTTTGTGACTCACATGCCAGGGTATCTAATTCCTATAATACTATAAGGCAACCAGAAACCTCACAGGGATTAACACAAGGGTTTGGTGCAGGAATATTTTATGAACCGGGAAGAAATGATGTTCCGTGAGAGCATATCGGCAGCAGGGAAGTACATGTTGTGGGTATTAGAGCTGCACTCTAGTGATAAGACATTCATTGCCCTCATATGTGAAGAGACAGCATTATACAGGAGTTAGAGCCTCAGTTTTAATTATCTTTTGGAGAAATGAAACAATTGTTGTTTACTATGTGCATTGTTTAATGGGTATTGGATATTGACCTGCCAGTGTCATCAATCACGAATACCAAGTTATGTTAGACATTTAATGTTATTAGTTTGCCTTTCCTGTTCACATTTGTTAATTGTTGGTTGCTTAAAGGAGGCGATGTGTTAGAACACTAGCTTGGTCTTCCTTTTAAAATTCTATACCTTGGCTTAGATAAAAATCTGTAGCTCTAACACGCAAATCCTCAGAGTTAAGTGCTAATGCCAATGTATAATGATGTTTTGCAGCTGTAATGTTTAATATGTTCAGTTTGAGTTTAACATAGCATGATGCTCATACTATTGGTAGTAAAAATACTTGTGAGGTCGAGTTAGTTGAGTGCATATTTTCTGTTGGATAAATTAAATTTGACCTGTTGGAGGTGCTAGAGAACAAGTCTCACTAAAGGAGCTGCCAATATTTCCCCTACAGGTGACAAATACAGTTAATAAAGTTGACTTCATTTCATGACAATATGGTCAAAACTCCTTGTTGATAGAAATAATAAATATGTATGATCATTCCCAAAATTATCCATGCATCAATGCATAGACAGGTGGTACATGTCAAAGTATCATCCACAAGGATGGCAGGACTCCAGGTTTTCCTGCAAGACATTGTCCAAAGCATCAAACCGCTGGCTTGGCTTCTTCCCATAGTGCATCCTGGTGACACGGGTTCCCCAGATAAGCAACACACACCCGGTTATCCACATGATGTGAAAGAAAGAATGGTTCATTAGACCAGGCCACCTATTCCCCTGGTCTGTGGTCCAGGTCTGATGCGTACCACCCATTGGTGGCTCTTTTGGCAGTGGACACGAGTCTATGTCTATGACATACACATACATACACAAAGACCCTACATACTGTATGTTTGGACTTTTACTATTGAATCTCTCCTTATCCATTTGAACTCATTGGGGCACTGATACTAAAATCCTAAATCTAAAATATCATGTTTAAATATTCACCAATTAATCTTTGCTTGTTTGAAAGTCCTGTAGATTTTTTATTCCCCAAGAATAACTATAGCATGAAAAAGAATAAGTATTTGCTTCCAAAAAGCTGGAATTAATTGATGTGAATAGAGAGCAGCATAATAAATTGCTCATGTTGGTGCTATTCAGACTCATTGATTCGAGTGAAACAAGTTGTTGGTCAGAACATCTGTCTTGTTTATGGGGTATTTAACTGTAAATTCCCAGCCTTCTGTCAAGACACTGAAGAGATTTACAACCACTGCTTGAGACTCTGCCATGGGATCAACGTAACAGGATGCGTGAGGAAATACAGGGGCGTCTTTAGCAGTTGGACAACAAGGTATATTTAATTCAATGATTGTATTTTATATATATTCAGTGAAACAGTATTAAAAAAATCAGATTGATGCATTGATTGCTGCTGTAATTCCCTTATTAGTGAAGCCTGTGATGATAATTTGACTTCTGTGCATTATTTCACACGTGTTTGTGTTATGTCATCATTACAGGGGACTGTGAAACAACAATAGCAAAGATGTATCCAATGGATGTCACAGGTAACTGCTCACTCTTACTGTTCTATCACTAAAGGCGTCCATATGGGAACATACAGTATGTGTACCTCAGGAGGCTTTAGATGAGCTCTGACCGACAGTTGCATTCACCCACCCTCTCTGTTCGACAGTGAGCCACACTGATGTCAAAGTATGGTTTGTGTATTGGTATTCATCTTCAAAGGAATTATTCATCTCATTGCATGTGATTTGAAGGGATTTGCAGAGGTATATGAATACTTAGCGCCCATTGGCTGAGGAAGAATGTTCCTGTACTCCAGCAGCAGAGGATGCACGGAGACAAGGGATGAATGTTTACACAAATAAGGTGTTTTGTAATCAGTGAGCACGATCCAGTGTAAATGTTGTGGCTGCTATCTGATTGGTTTGTTGTCTCCTCCCCCTAACTTGCTGGGTCTATAGAGTTATTCAAGATTAGCATTTGTCTTTTGATTAGTAGGGCTGGAAACGATCCAGAAATTTCAATTAAGTCTGTAGTATTTGGTCCACACTGTTCATCTCTGAGGTTGATTCTCTTGGCTGAGCTGCTGTGTTGTATAATCTCCTTAGCTGAGTCCTCAGAGTCAGCGTAGCCATCTCTTTAAATTACAAACCCTCAAGCTCAAATAATGATGCCGAATCTTTTTAGTTCTTTGTAGTTGTTATAACAATAACAAAAACAACAACAACAACAACAACAACAATAATAATAATAATAATAATAATAATAATAATAATAATAATAATAACAATAACAATAACAATAATAATAATAACAATAACAATAATAATAATAATAATAATAATTTTTATCTATTTCTTTTTAAATGCCCCGGGGGTTAGATTACACCGTACTGATAATAAGATACTAACATATCCCAGATTCCACTTCCAGTCCTTTTTATAATGACAGGTGAAGCAGCGTTATAGAATAACTGCCTGGAGAAAGACGTGTACTTATTAGCAGAATTTTGTGACATCACAACTTGTCTCAACGGAAGTCCTGGTCCAGTGTGTAACTGACACCAGTGTCGTGTGACGGACTGAAACCTTCTGTACAAATAGATGAGAGGATTTCTTACAGTGAAAGTTTTTAACTTAAAAAGAAAAAAAAATACTCTGAAGAGATTTTTTATGGTGAAAAAGATATGAATTTATACCTTATCACATGTGTTAAAAGACGCTTTAAGGACATTTAATATGTGATTAGCTATGATGCAATAAGGTTACTTACACTCATTCCACTTTAATGAAGTATTTACAGTCTTCGTATTATGTTCAGTTGCACCTTGTTAAAAGACTTTAACGCGAGGGGGGGTTTCAGTCAGTCACATGAATTTGAATGTTACAGTAAAAAACATGGTGAGACAGAAACCAGTAATGACATGTAAAAGATATGCGTGTGCCGCTTCAGCTTCCTTTTGCAGTTTTATGTTGGAAAAAAAAAATCTCTGTGTGATTGAACATTTATGATACATTGCTATCAATATTTGTGGTGTGTTTTAGAACCTTGATTTAGCAAATTTAATTGTTTTCATGTTAAGTATTTTCATAGATCTATGTTTTGTTTTGTTATTATTTTTCAACCGAACCCAATAAATTAAGTCAAAGTAGCTGGATAATAAAGGGGAAATGAATGTAATGTAATTCAGGGAAAGATAAGGCTGATGACAAAGGAGAGGAGAAGACAGAGGACGTTTTCAGGCGGGACTGGGCTTATGGTCATACGCTGGGGTCAAGAGGGTAGATGGATAAATAATGGAGCTGGCACTAAAAGTCAGAAAGTGAGAAGACAGCACCATCAATATTTATTAAATAGCATATTACTGTATTTAAAACATTTTCAATCACTATAAAGAATTATTAAGAAAAAAAAATCTTCCAGTGGTCTCTAAACCTTTTAAACCTGATCGTGTTTGTCATGTGAGCTCACAAGTCAAGTGATGCCAAACTCCTGACGAGTGCAAACGTTGTACGTGTGCGAAGGCCATAACTCTGAATCCACTTGAACTTGTGGCACTCTGAGGTTTTTGATTACAAGCCACATAACATAATCTAACAGTGCGTTGTGAGCTGTGCGGGGGTTAGCTGTCATGCCCTTGTATCCTCCTGACCCAACCTTGCATGTTATTTGCAACAAGGAGAACCTCTGCCACAATATATAGGATTACTAGACTGGAATAACCAGCTGCCTTTACAACAGATATACGATTACCAGGCTGGAATATCTAATCTGAACCACCTTACATGCACTTTGAAATCCTGTCACCCCTAATGGATGAGCATATGGTCTTTTGAGATGGAATTACTCAGATCATGTGCCCAGGATGAATAGCCCATAGATTTGGTTACTTTCATCTCTAAAGACAGAGTTGAGGTGCTTGATCAAATAACTATAAACTCAAGTTAGATGAACACCTTAAACAATGCACTGATAGTAAGTCAAATATAATGACATCAACAGTTACTGTACATTTTGATCCAAGAGTTCTTTGATGTCATCTTCTCTAGATGAGCTTTAAAGGTGATGAATCAGTCGGTCAGTCTTACATTTGCAGCTTGTTCCTCTAATCAGTCAGAGCAGATTAGAGTCATAAGAGCGAACATTGTTTTATCATGAAGTATCTGGAAAAATTCTACGTATTATATATCTGTTTTATATTTTTGCGGACTTGCACACTCACATAAATCCAAACCATTCCAACAACATCCATGCACCACGAGCCTGTGTGAGCATTCACACTTACTGATGTACTTTTGATAAAGGAAGATATGGGATAAGACAAAATCCTAGGCTGTCGAGAAAGATGCTGTCTTTGGAAGTCGAGGTTCGACAATGTTGGTTGTTTACAATAAAGACTACAATTGCAGTGATCTAATTGAGTGATGTAGCCTGGAAGAAAATACATCCTGATGTTTTAAGCAAAATTCTGAAACTAAACATCAAAAAAGCTTTGCAGCTTTAAGAGCCATTTAAAATATTCCAGAATAATTAAATTCACTCCATTCTGCTCTTTCTACGTTGCTAGATTCTACAGATAACACAAGATCCTAAATTGATTTGAAAATACATCATTTACACCTGTTTTAAAGTCAGAAATCCCCTGACTGCAATCTGTAAGTTACAAATGCATGTCCTCTGAAGACAAGCTGGATGCTGGCACATGCACCACCAGAAAAAAAATACACACAGTTACTTGTAAAATGCATAAACTATGTTGTTAGATCCTTTTGCGGCCAATACAGAGCGTTCTCAGTTGTAACATTTGGGTAAGAAGTAACTCTGAGTTGTGTCACTGTTGTGTAACAGAGAAATTCACTTTTTAATCCCCTCTTTTTTAAGTTTAGACGCTAATTTCAGTACAGATAAAGTTTCTATAAATATTGGTGCCTTTGAGAAGTTGACCTTGCAGAAAATATTTCCCATATATTCATATCAGTGCCTGTCCAGGGATTGCAGTCACATGGCATCCCTCATCTCCCCATCTCCCTCATTTCATCTCTGTTGCATCACAGCTCTGGGTTCTGAGATATTGAAAGTTTATTCCAGTTAAAAGTTTCATTTACACTCTTTGCTCTGTTTTCTCTCTATTTTGATTGCTAATATTTTTTTTCCCTGCGTCCTCTCAGCTCCAGTTTATCGGAATATTGTACATGCACAGTATATGTTTGTGTCTCTCTGGTCTGAGTTGTTAGCTCATTGAGTTGCTGTGAATGCTTTGCCACATATTTCAGCTTTTCCCTCACATCAAAATGTCATTGAAGAGAATATATACATGCAAACATCTGATAGGAGAAATAATGGAGGATGTAGCAAAATAAAACTTCTTAAGCAATCTGAATAGTTCAGTGTTACGGTTCAAATTTGTATTCCCTCAACAAATGTTTGTATTCCTGTCAGGAACCCACGGTTCAAAGTCAAGCTTTGTAAAGGTGTACAAAAGGTGCTTGTCCCCGTGCAGTGTCAGCATAGTTCACATATAAGCACGCTGATGGAGGAACTGCTTTGTCAACATAGTTAACGGGTAAGGTGACAATGTCATCAGGGGAGGGCTGGACCCATGGGAGGAGGGATGGATGATGGATGGAGGGTTGCATAGAAGGACAGAGGCAGGGATGTTATCCATCTGGTTCACTGAGAGTCATCTTGAGAGAAGAGGCACTGCAGTGGCTGTAGTCCATCGCATGGTTTACCTTCCCTTTCCCATTTTTCTGACACAAATCGTTTCATAGGGGGTGTATTGATTGCTTAGCCATTCAGTCGGAATCATCTAGACTGTGACTGCCCCCTGGCTGTCCATCTTCCTGTCTCTACATCAAGTTCTATTATGAGGAGGGTTACAGGTCATGGATCAACAGACTGTATTCTCACTGACAAGCTCTGAAAATTTGCAGGATAAGAAAAAAATAAAAATGAAAAAGGTCCCTGTGATATATAGAATATGTCCAATTAGCTGAGTGATGTTTGCTTCTGCACATACACATACTGACATATGTCCCATGCTGTGTGTGCATGTCGAACTGACTATAAATCTCGCAAACAAAAGCTCATTCTCAGTAAGGCACAGTGCATGATGTTCCTGTGATGAAGCGTAATGAGGTGCCGGGAGGTGATGGTGTGTGATGATGGATAGGAAAGTCTCAAAACAGTTTTCTGTGACCTTGAAGCCATGTGCCTGCAGTGGTGCTGCTCGTGCCGCAATGTGACAGCGACCAGCAGATAGCCGGCTCCCTGGCTGCAGCAGGAAGATGAGGGAATAGCTTCTGATGTCAGACAACCGCTTCTTTATCAGGTAACATAATATTCAACCCGTGATGCCAAAATTGGCAGCCCTAGTGAAAAAGTAAGAGACAAACTTTGATTAAAGTTTTTTTGCTCCTGGAAAGAGTAAAGATTCCCTTTTAAATAAAGGAAATTCCCCACTTTGAATTTGTTTGTCACATTTTGTCAAAGCCAGGGAGTTAAGCAAAATCCTGCACAGCTGGACTAAAAAAAATATTTTCCACTCTTCAGCTGAAGGGTGGAAAAAAATGTTTCGATTTTCTCTCAAACAAATAAACCTCTCACAAATATATACTCTACTCCTCAAGTACCCCCAATAGGGTAATAATCATTAAAACGTATGCTAGTGTCTAGCATATGGTAAGAAAAAGAAAAAAATATTTTGTTAGCATTTGTAAAAAATTAAAATGTCAATAAAATGTAATAGAATAGTGATGTCAAGTGAACAATCACTTCTTGTCGCTGTTTATTACTAAGCTTGTAAAGGAGACGGAGCTGAAGCCTCTGGACAGATGTGTGCTGCTGCGCGTATTGAGAGCTATGAGCAGCGCTTTAACAAGGGAAGAATAGAATATAATCCCAAAGGTGAGGGGGGATTGGATGGTCCAGCATGTGGTTGCTTACTCTGCAGGAAAGAGAAGGGAAAGAGTGGGTCCCACTCTGCCTTTGCTACATCAAACAGTGATTGGCTCCTGAAGAGTAAATCTCCTATCAGAGAGCCACCTATGCCGTCCTCACTTATCCCACTGAAGGAAGAGCGAGCAGGGGAAAACAAAAGCCAAGTGACCCCCCCACATTCAAGATACAGTGAGTTTGCCTGCATGTGTGGACGTTTGCCATGTGTTTGTGCGTGCTTGCGTACGTCTGTGAGGGCATGTGGGTAACTCTGGCATCTCTGGTTTCGCTTAGGGTATTAAATTACCCAATGGTAGCTTTAATAGAGCTGGGACACTCTTGATTGTGAGTCTGAATGAGGGAGAGATTGAAAGGAGGAAGGGGATCTCAAGCAGAGCTGGAAAGCAGGGTACAGAGGGCACAAAAACTCCTGCAGATCCAGGGATACGGGTGAGTGTTCGAGATCTCTGCACGCCCTCGGAAATTATTTCTTAATTAGATGTTTGTGTGCATGTATGTCCCAGTCTGACAAGGGCAGCAATGCTAGTGAATCTGCTGTGTCTTATAGTGTACTGTAGTCACTGTAGTGTAGGTCAGTGTGAGCTGAGGCTAAGTTAGTTTGGTGGAAGATTTTAGTCCCTTAAGAGCAGCATTTAGAAACAATTAAAAGTGTTTAAGATGCAAAGGTGTAGATATAATACCTCCCCTCTGCTGTCTACATCTTCATCTCTTCTTTCTTTTTATTCGACACTCCCCCTTCCCCCCTTGCTGACACTGCACAATCAATATTTGGGGTTTTTTTGTTTTCTTTTTTTGCATAAGCCTTATCATGATGTCCTTACATAAGACGAATCAATCTTACATCAGAATGTTACATTATCAGCGATAATGCAAGTGAAAATAACACCAGGTAAGTCTCTCCGAGAGCACAGGGCCCTCGGTGTCAAGTACGCACAGACGCAGCAGCTTAAGAAGTGTGTGTCGGGATTTGGTTACCTGTCTGAGCCGGATAAATGTAACAATAAACAGTCTTGTCGAGAATCCAAATCAAACAAGACACAAGTTTGAAAATGGATAACTTTTAGTAATTCAAATAAATAAATGTGTTTCCAATGAAGAACTTTGAAACACTCGATCAGCAATAATGCTATACCCCCACACTATGTAAGCATTTTCACATACAAATTTGCGCAGTTTGTGTTTTCGTTTAGATGAGGGAGTGATTTGGGTGAAAAAGTAACTGTACAAGCACAGTATCAGATGGCAGGTTCACTGCTGATGTAAACAGGAGCTGACAGAAAAAATCTCTTTAGCAACAAAACTGCTTTGCACTGTAAGATAAAATATAACACAACTTTTCTTTTCTACCCCTCCTCTACAGATTACACAGAGGACTGCCTACAAAACCTGCCAACGCTTGCCTGAATGATTACCAGGGTGGAGGAAGCCCTGCTGGGAACATCAGTGTGGCACTGGCTGTGGTGTCCCTTCTGTCTCCTGCATTCAAACCGGGCTGAGAGAAGGAGCTGTGGCTAAAACAAAGGGATGGAGGTGCCACTGGTTAATTTTGAGAGCATGGACGAGGTTGGCATCAACCTGGGGGACCCGAGTGACTCTGGATACCCAACTTCCCCAACATCAGAGGAACCTGATCAGAATCTTTTAGTCCGCCGTCTGACTTCTCCTCACCTATCACCACATAGAGGACAACTTGGGCAACAGTCAGGTCAAGAAGGCTTGTCAGCATCCTCTCCCCTCACACTGACCACTAAAGCAAACTCCAGCTCTGGCAGCTTGATGTCAAATCTGAAGCTCCTGATCAACAGCGAGTCTCCCACTGACAGCGTATTCAGTAAGATGGCAAAGGACTGCTATGAGAATGAAGATTTGTTTGAAAAGCACTACACGGAAGATAAAGATGAGAAAATTATCATCAATGTTTCCGGTCTGATGTTTGAGACGCAGGTCAGCACTCTGAATAAATTTCCAGAGACACTACTCGGCGACCCCATGAAGAGGATAAGCTACTTTGATCCAATGAGGAACGAGTACTTCTTTGACAGAAATCGCCCATCTTTTGACGGTATCCTGTACTACTACCAGTCAGGAGGGAGAATCCGCAGACCAGCCAATGTTCCATTAGATGTTTTTGCTAATGAGATTGTTTTCTATGAGTTGGGCAATGAAGCAATGGAGCAGTTCCGTGAAGATGAAGGGTTCATCAAAGAGCCGGATGTCCTTTTGCCTACCAATGAGCTCCAACGACAATTCTGGCTTCTCTTTGAATATCCAGAAAGTTCCAGCGCAGCCAAATCTGTAGCTCTTGTTTCTGTGTTTGTCATTGTGATTTCCATCTTCATCTTCTGCCTAGAAACTCTGCCCGAGTTTAGGATAGAAGATGAACTTGTAACAACTTTAACCCAAATCATCAATGGGACCCAAGACAGTCCTGCCTCTCCTCCCTCCACTAAAGACATCATCGCCTATTTCACAGATCCCTTTTTCATAGTGGAGACTATTTGCATCATTTGGTTCTGCTTTGAAGTTGGTGTCCGTTTTGTGGTGTGCCCGAGCAAAAGTGACTTCTTCAACAACATCATGAATATCATTGACATAGTCTCCATTATTCCCTACTTTGTTACCCTGGGGACAGAGCTAGCGACGACTCCTGATGATGCAAATTCTGGTCAGAACATGTCCCTGGCAATCCTACGTATCATTCGTCTAGTTCGAGTTTTCAGAATTTTTAAACTCTCTCGGCACTCGAAAGGACTTCAGATCTTGGGACAGACCTTGAAGGCCAGCATGAGAGAACTTGGACTGCTCATCTTCTTCCTTTTTATAGGAGTCATCCTTTTCTCAAGTGCCATCTACTTTGCAGAAGTGGATGAACCCCAGACACAATTTGTCAGCATCCCTGACGGCTTCTGGTGGGCGGTGGTGACAATGACCACTGTAGGCTATGGAGATATGTGCCCCATCACAATGGGAGGCAAAATGGTTGGCACCCTCTGTGCTATTGCTGGCGTCCTGACCATTGCCTTGCCCGTACCCGTCATTGTCTCCAACTTTAACTATTTTTACCACCGTGAAACTGAGCAGGAGGAGAAACAGATCATGGATGCAGCAGCAGAAGCCGCTCAGAAAACATCTGCTGCTAACAAGTATGGAAGCACACCTTCACTAAGCAAAAGTAACAGCACCTGGCAAAATGAGAAAAACGGTATGCACTGATTGAGAAACATATACTGATTATAAAGGCATGAAAAAAAAACGGACAAATCAAAAATGCTGATGCACCAGATAATATCACTTTATCTTCCTCTGTTTTATACTCCAGACTTGGCAGTATTTCTTCATATTGTTACAGTATTAAAAGGTGCTTTCTTGCAAAGCAGCCTTTACAAAAAAGCCTGTTGGTTTGTGAATGTGTTTAAGTGCAATTAACACAACTCAGCAACAATCAGGATGGTTAACCTCAATGAGAAGAACAGAAGTGTACAAAATGAGGAAAAATGTGATGGTAAACTTGTGCAATAAATTTTTCTCCTTAGATTATAGCGACAGTACAAGACACCAAAATATGCTTAAAATCATAATAAGTAAGTTTTATGAGAAGTCTAAAGTGTTTCTAACAAATGCATAATTAAATTAGAATTACACTCGAAGCTAGAAATTCATTCCAGTTTTGTGTTTTTCTTCCATTCATCCTGTTCAGCAAAATCTAGATAGAACTTGGCATGGTTTTCAAGGTCAGGCAGAATGTGTCCAGTGAAAGGCTAGAGGACATCACTGCAGACATCGTCTTATCAGCAGATCTGAAGATGTGACTGCTCAAACTGCAGCACTTCTTCATCTGACGCAGCGTAACAATATACAGTATGTCTGATAAATAGCCGAGAGGTGAGCTCGCCTTTGATTTGTCTCACGGTAAGACAGTTTAATATAAATTAAAATGTGTAACGTTCACTTTATTATCGTGCATGCATGAGTGGCATGACTCATTCCCATCATTTAAAACTGTAAGTTTTATCTCAATAACTGTCATTCTTCTTATTTGGTATTTTCCTCATACGAAATCAGTTTGTTGAACTGCATTTCTTTTTCACACATCTGTTACCTGCTTTTGAGCGACACACCATTGTGTGTTGGCAGGGGAAAAAAAGTGTATTCAAATGTCAGCTAACATATAATGTTGTTATTAAATAGAAAGAACCCATAAGAAGACAAAACTTAACAATTTTCCACTCTTGCATTGGGACAATTGTCTATTTACTTTTGTCCTCTCATTTGTATTGCATGACACAGTGTGCCGAAATGAGGTTAAACTATTTCTATCACAAACTCAAATCTTTATCTATTTATTATTGCTAACTGTATCAAAATATTCTGTATTATGAAAGTTCTATTCTATCTGAAGGGGGAACTTAAAGGTTCAACTGAATCTGTGAAAAAAACCCCAAAAACAGTATTTGTTCCTCACCTGGAATCATGAAATAGTATTTATATATGCATGCCATATTCCAATCATTTAAAATAATCAAGCTTATGTAGAAATAGTGATGGAGGGGATGGATGGAACGATGCCTTTCTAATAATTTTAAAATATGCAATAATGACATAATGTGTGGGTGGAAAAGGAACATGTTGTGCTTTTGACCCATGGAATGAGCAATAAATGAAATTGATATCAAATGCAATAAGATAACATCAGTTAGCACTTTACTATGCTATGTCGCACTGAATATTTGAGGACCGTTGCTGTATGTGTCAACATTGTACAGTATACAGTGTCATACTTTGCTATGTTTATTTATCCTGTAAAGAGTGCCTTTCATTAAACATGTATCCTAACTGTGAGACGTTTCCTTCCTGTGATGTAACGATGACATCAGACATCAAGATTCTTTCCTGTTTTTGTTCCTTTATTCAGGGGATGGCGGTGATAATGTAGATGTGAGCATCACACCATAAGTAGGGAAAAACTTTGTTCAGGTTTTTTTTTTGCTTTGGAGTCACTGACTGTGGGAGCGGATGTTTCTGGCAAACTCTTTAAAAAATGAGTCGAATAATGTTTGGTTAAAAATAGATCACAAGCTGCAATGCAACTGACTCAAAACATTTAAAATACATTCAAAAGGACTTATTTAACTACATTAGTTGTGATCATGAATGTCAGTCTAAAAACAAACCGTTCTTTCTGTTGGCTCAACTTGGTGCTGGATGAAGATGTAGTGCTCTGAGCTTTACAACGTCCTTGATGGGGACAAACAGCGCAAAACTAGATATGCAGACCAAATTAATCATTTATGGGATTAAAGGCTGTTTCACTCAGTGCTTTCTTGTCTCACGCAGTCACATCAAGCAAACGTTCTCTGCCAGCCTGTTAAAATAATATCTGCTTTAGATGTGGGCACATTTTGTACACTTAATTTTTCTGAGTTGATTCTTCATCTACAACACAGGCTTTTAAAATCCTCTCCTGCTAAAACCTACTGTATGTATTTTTGCATTCTGCTCTGAGGCCTTTTTGCCTCTGTCGCTAGTTAATGGCTGGGTCAGTGGGCTGCCCTTTTTGCTCCACTGATCACTAATGGCACAGTGATATACCAACGATGAGGCCTGATAGTGTTTAACAGACAGGTTGCCTTGGCAAGGTCAAAAACAATCAGAGGTAGTCATTTATAATTCATCAGGTGTCCATGAGGAGATCATATTCATCCTGCTTTTGATAAAGATTTGCTAGACATTCACTTAAAGACCACCAGATCTTCACATTACTGTGACACAGCAGACTGACCTCAAACAAACCACCTTTACCCTCCAACTCAGTTACCAGCTGTGTCACACTCTAAAAGAAACAATGCACAGATCTCACAAGAGAGCCCAGTCAGTCTCATATCAGTAGATTGGGTTACTGTTTTGTCAGCATGTGTGTAAAATCCAATTTCAGACCTGTATGCACAGACAGCAACCTGTCCACTGCCGTTAAAACCTTTACAAAAGGGAAAGAAACCAGCATTTTTGTTTTTACTGCATCTCTCCAAAGTCCTGAGCCGGTGCACCCCTCCTCAGTCGACAGCTGAGGAGGTGTGGTACCAGGCTCCTGAAGGAGCCCCATATTGAAACCCAGGTTAGTGATCACCTAGTCGGCCCCTTAGCCCATTCTATTAAATGAAATGAAATGATGTTGTATTATATTATATCATATTATATTAAATCTATTATATTGCATTATATTTTATTAAATTATTATATATATATTATTAAATTATATATTTATAATTATTATATAATACATTTTATTTGACTGGTACTGTGGCACATTCACAGGTGACAACACTTCTGATCTAAATTTAAAAAAAAAAAAAATCTCTTGAGAAAAGCTCCAAATGTTGATCTAAAGATGTCCTGGGATAGGAAATAATTCTGCTTTTTATATCTTCATAAAACATGGTATTAACTGTAATACTGTCTTCTGTCTCTGAAATAGAAATAGAAATAGAAATAGAAAGCCTTTGTCACTATACATGCAGTAGTATAATGAGATTTTGAAACATACTCTGCTGACTTTGTATAATGAAAGATGACTTAGCAGTTGTGACATGTCCACAGTGATGCTAGGCAGCCTCCAGTTTTTGACCAGCAGGCTGGCAGAGCGCTCTGGGAGGTTTAGACCTTTAACCTTCAAGAATCGAATAGTTGAAGCTGATTCTGTCGCCGCAGAGCTTCACTGGTTAACCGCTGGGGCAGCAGCGCCCCCGTGTGGCTGCAGCCAGGACTTCAAACTCATCTGATACAACACTGGTGTTCGAACTTCTCTCACTGACAACAGCTGGTCCACTTTTTCACATAACATGAACACGGTCAGTCCACTGTAGTTAAACTACATCTGATGACTCAACATTCTTAAATAAAACAGAACAGCCTACATCACAACGGTCACTCATGGATAATTTTGATTGATCTGTTTGCAAAAAGCTTAACAGCACATTTTTCTAACAAAAAATTGTCAAACAGGTTAATCTCCTGAACAGGCTCTTAAATAAATGAATAGGTAATGATGTCGAACGAAAGAAGATAACCGTTTTTCTGAAGATCATATGTTTATTTCATGAATAATAAATGTACTTACAGGTTATATAAAAAAATACAGCAAGCACTAAAGGCAAATCGCTGGAAGGAGGACACAATACTTGATCGGTCTTGTGGATATAGAGGGATTATCACCTAAAATATTTCTATACAACATACTCCAGAAAGGAAGACAAAATATGTTCAGTGAATCGGCAAACAAAAATGTATGCTTTGGCAGATCCACTGGATACGACCCTGTATCCAAGGGACGCATAAATATTAGCTGAAAAATAAACTGTATGACTTACGGCAACGTCAAATGTCTCTCCAGTCAGCTAACATGTGGACCTGCATACACTATTTGCCTTTTGTTATTAGAAATCTATGGAAATAATGGACACCCTTGAGGATTATCAGTTGTATTGTATAGAAGGAAATTAGTTGCTACATGAAAGTCAAGGGGTCCATTCAGAGGATCATCAACTGTGTGTGTGAAGACTGAAAGCAGGGAATGGCCCAAATGCTCACAGTATCACTAAAGGCAGTATTAGTTAAAAAAAAAAAAAAAAAATTCTTTGCAAATGGCGCACAGTTACACGACCCAACACCATTTTGAAAATGAAGGCACCCCTTGTAGTTCACAACAACGCTGTGAATCTCTGGAGACAAATAAAAACCTTAACAAATGTCTCTTCTGGAAGGACATAAAATAGTAGATATGCTGCATCACACGTTTGCGTGAACATCGACTCGTCTTCAATATGTCGTAACTCCAGCAGCCTCGGCCCATTAAGTACTCTGCATCTCCTTGCCAACCCTGTAGCTGAGAATCTTGTTCCAGTCGATCTTGGTGCGGGTGATTGGGAGTTGTCTGCGTAAAGCTTTGAACGTGGTTCCTGACATGGTCTGATAGTTCTCACCGATAGCCACCTGAAAACACAGAGACAGGCGTCAGGGCATGACAACAGGACATTTTATGAAAAAACAAATGTGTGACAAATGGAAAAAAAATAGCTCTACACACAACAAGAATTGTTTTGTTTTTATTTTGAAGACCGATATCAATCAAGGGATGCTGCTGGTTTGTGGTGGAGAAACCCCTGAGCTGAACTAGACGTCAATCTAGCTAACAACTACTGACAGTCACTGAAAATTATTTCATTGCTTCACGATTGATCAGAAAACATAAAATAAGGTGGAACTTCCAGACACTTTTCACGGAAAGACAACATATTTTATAATTCACTTGCAAAGCTTGTATAAGCATTCAAACACTTGCTAGCCAAAATCACCATTTAATGCAGTTTTATGTTCACGCTTAAGTGTTCAAAATGCACTCTGGGAAGTTGGTATAAAGATGAACAACAATGTAACTCTAATTTGCTAATGGGTTATAAACATGTTGCTTCACCTTGAACTATGGCCTAACGTTCCTCTGGATTGTCACCACTGTTGTGTTTTCAGTACAGTATTTTTCACACTGTAAGGCGCACTAAATTATAAGGCCCACCTTCCACTCTTTTTTTTATATGTTCATACACGTGGGGCCTGTAGGCATGCATAGGAGAAGATGTTGGTAGAGCGGTGGCAGCTGCTTCATAGTGCGCCCAAAAAGCAATTCATTATTTGGGACGGTGCCTTGCTCAAATGCACCTTGGCAGTGCTCAGGACGTAAACTAGGATCTCTCTAAATACCAGTTCACACTCTAAATTTTTGGTCCACAGGTGGATCTTGAATCAGCAGTCCCCAGCCCAAGACCTAGTGGGCTGAGCAACTGCTTCCCCAAGGAGGAGGGAAACGCAGCGAAATAATAGAAACTACTGAATCACGACTGGAGGCATCGCCTTAGAGTCACACATACCTGGTATCCAAGCTCCTCTTTCTCAATAATTTTCACAAGGTCCTTTGCAGTCTGACTCTCATCCTGCAAAAAACATGTTGTTTGGTTAATTAAGTTAATGTAAGACAATAGAATGTGAATGAAATTAAACAGACTACAACTAAATGAAACTGCATAGTTTCAGGAAACACTATAGTTAAAATAGTACAAGCATTTAAAGTACTTACAGTCACTTTCAGTGTTTCATTTACATCTTTATGACTGACAAGCTGCACATTTCCATCCTCGTAATAATGAACCTGGATTGAAGAAAGGACATGAAGACTACTGTGAAACAAACTTCACAGCTTCACAGCTAAGATGATAATCATTTAATGAACCTGTATTTTCATGACGCCGACCAACTCTGTTGTAGGCTGTGAAATGCTGAACTTCCATTCAGAGCGGTAGCAACCATTCCTGGTAAAAGGAGAAGAAGAAAAAAATTACGGAACCAAACTCTCTCAGCCCCTCTAAATTCAACATAACCGTCAGGGTCAATTTGAAAAAAAAGTTTAAAATTAGATCAGTATACTCCATGAACATACCAGAAGTTTACAGGCTGAAATTGATGGCCCTCGATGCAAGCTATAATGGTTTGCTGGCCATCGATTATTTTCCCATAAACCTGAAGCAAATAAAAAAAATTAGTGGTGGAGTCGTAGTGTCCAATCCAGTACACTGTGTGCACAGTAGGGCGCAATTTTACAGTGCAAACTCCACTGGGGTAGTAGTCTTTGACGTAGGCTCTCAGGGCAGAATCACAGGCATCTCTCCATGGCCTGAGGGCTGCGTCCGTCTCGTGGGGCTGGGGGTCGCTGGCTTGCTTTCTTAGGTGGTCAAACTTGAAAGAGATATTGTTTTGAGGGTCAAAGAAACAGCCATTACCCAGGTCTCCATGCTCCGTTATCAGGACCTGCAGAAGAAAAAGATCATTATCATTACAATGTAAAATAATCGCTACATTTTATGGTGTTAAAAGTAGAAAGGAAGTTATGGAGAACAAGCTTGCCTGATCCTCATATCCATCTATTTTGGCAAGGATGAACTGATCCATATTGTACTGAGCAAAAGCACTATATAAAGAAAGTACACACAATCAGAATGTACATTCATAATATCTTAAACACTAACGGAGGTTGAAAAAAAAAAAAACCCACTGAGCTGTCCCCTCTTTGAGAAGACTGTCATTTTCAAGCAGTACTCGCACATCTGAAAAGAAGAATCAACACAAGAAAAGCTTTAACAAATCGCTTCCATACATATTAAAACGCAGGTGGTCAACCAAATATAAAACCAAACCAAATATTAAACTCACCATTGAAGACTTCATTGAATTCTCCAGGAGGAGCATGCATCAAAAAATCAGCTGCAATGCGGACCTAGAAATAAATGAAATAATTTGTCATGTAATGTAAAATCAAAAATAGAAGAAGGCATCCCATAATCACCAGTTAGTAGCTTATGGTGAGTTCTCTTGTTGCTTACAGGAACTCCAGAGAAGTAGAATAACAAAAGCCAAAATCTAATGTTTGATTTTTTTTTAAAATCAGGTTTTTGTTGCCATTTGATATAACATGATGTCTTTGAGAAGTGAAAAGTCTGCAAGTAATCACAGTTTATTAATGAGCAGTCTGCTAACGGTCTTGGCAACAGACTTGTTAGCTCTATTTGGCCACTCCTTAGATGGCAGGCGGTGTAGGTGTTCGCTGCCCATGGGCTTTTTTTAGACGCACGTATGCAAGTGTGAATATGCATCAAACTCACAAGTGAAGAGGTGAGGTATCTTTTCATCCCTCTTTTGTGATCTCGATTACTCCTAACCCATCCTGCATCATAGTGTAACTGGTACATTTTAGTGCAACTGTGCCAAAGATGACATCAGTCAAGATTATTTAGCCTCAGGCAGTGACCTACAGATGAGTTATGAAGCTGAAAGGGCAAAGGGGCAAAATAAATTTGAACCAATTTGAAATGTGCCACTGAATAGTCACTCCATCACAGCCCATGCATTCTCATAAGAGTTTAAAGTTGGTTTCTCCACAACACAATTCAAACATTTTGAGTTTCTATCTAACATTAAATAAAAGGAGTTAACCTGCACGTTTGTTGCATGAACAGCATTAAAATGATCACTGTAATGGTGTCTAGAGGTAATAAACGTGTGGCCACACCATCAGCTTCAGGAATGCAAAGCATTATTTTAAACATGTAGCAGCAGGAGGAAGAGGGGCAGCAGTCTTCATACTGCAGGAACACCCTCTCCCGTGAACCCACTGCAGTTTCAGGGGCGTTAGATCTAAACATAAACGGCTTCCAAATGTGGAAGACACAGAACGCTACACTATGCGTGGGTATTACGGGTGTCCATATTGTTAAACTACAGTGACGTCATTATCCTTATCGTGACTGTAAAAGCAGGAAGTAGCTCGACACCCTTCCATATAGCATTAGCTAACCGTTTCCTTATATTTAAAAGTGGTGTTTATGCTAAATCAGGCTTCAAACTCAGTAATACTCATCTATTAACAACAGGCAGGAGAGCCAGACATTAGTTAGCTAACACAACACTAGACAATGCATATTCATGCATGAATGATACGCAAAGCACTTAACTGTCAAATACAGCACTACTTTAACTTAGCTAGCTCCACCTAAAATGGAACGCACCGCAACTCACTCTACATTTTAAGAATCCCATGAAGCCCGGCTGAATTTCATGACCGCTGTTAAAGGTATTGAAACACCCATAACAAAGATTTTCAGGGTAAATAAATACCTTCTCGTCGTCGCCGATAGCGTCATTGTCTGCCATGTTGGTTCAACGAAGCGTTAACAAAGCTGTTCTCCGTGTTGCCAGGTATGCGTGGCCCCGCCCCGCCCCGCCCCTCGTTGAGACGAGCTCAGCCAGCAACAGCGAGTGACGTCACTTTAAATGTCTTCCGAACAGACTGAACGCGACGAATAAGTATCAACGAAATAATGTGGGTTATTGAATCACAAGAATATTATCTTATGAAGGTTTTGTTTTTCAAATGACTCATTGTCTGATATTGTGCAGTGACATGCGATACATGTTATATGTGTACCTGTCAAAATTAACCAAAGGAATGTCACGTAGCTTACATTTTCAGCATGCAATTGAAACTGCAAAACATCCCAACCTGGCAACCGTATTGCTTATTTCCGCTGCCATGCATGGACGCAGAGAAGGTTCGTCTGCAGTAGAAGAAATCTATTTAATAACCTCCTTCAGAAAATTGAATTTTACACTCAAGGTCTATATGTGTTTCACACGCATATATATATATATATATATATATATATATATATATATATATATATATATATATATATATATATATATATATATGTGTGTGTGTGTGTGTGTGTGTGTGTGTGTGTGTGTGTGTGTGTGTGTGTGTGTGTGTGTGTGTGTAAGAGGGACAAAGTGAGAGAGAGAGAGAGAGAGAGATGCTACAACTGGTCAATAGGGGGCGATATGTGTTTATGTGTTTACCATACGCAGTGGCTGAAGAAGTAGAAGATGACGTCACCAGACGCCGCAAATGAAGAAGCGAAGAAGAAGTGGCTTTGTGCGAAAGCGACGCTAGAGAACCGAGTGGAACGTAGTATTGAAAAACAATAAACGGATATAAAGCTCATATTCGGGGTGAGTTACACGTAGTTCTATTATTTAATATGTAACCCATTGTGAATCAAAACCATGCACTACAGTGTAGTGTCAGTAGCTCCGAAGATATCAGGCATTATTAGCTGCCGTAGAACTAGCTAGCTAACATGTCCGACGCAAATGCATCATACTGTCAAGTGTAGCCATTGAGAGGTACAGCCATGTTAGCTTAGCGTCTGCTTGTGTATGATTCTAGCTGCCCATGTTAATTTTTTTTTAATTAAATGCTTTCATAAGTCGTTACTGGTACGTTAGAAAGCCATTTGTAGCTGGACATGGCAGTACTTTGCCCGGCCGACAGCTACATGCTCCCCGGTGCAGCGAGGCGGTTGGTTAGGATAATCTGCTTCACCGTCCGTCCTGTTAGAGTTTCGCATCAAATATTGACAGTTGAAGTTTTGTTGCTGTATTTTGTGAGGTCGTTTTGCGCTATGAACAAGTGAGAACGCTATTATTAGTGTGGTGTCGAGACAATTCACCGGTAATCACCGGAGGTTTACGATAAAGAAACGCCTCAGCACTCAGTTGTGTTTACACTGATTGTCTGGAATCTGTCAATCAAGTTATTCAGTGAGCTTCTCAAATTCGCAAATGGATTTTTGTCTGTCTGAACTTAATGTGCTTAATGTGTAAACGCCTGTTTTAAATTTTGTCAAGTCGAGTGTTTTACGAGTATGAATGAAAGAATATGAGCTTTTAAATTTTCTGCCCAACCTTATAAATAATAGACAGAAATTAGTTGAGTGGGACATCATCCTTCATGCTTTTGGATACAGTTGTGGTGTTTTGAACATAGTAAAGATATCTTGGATTATACGAAGCGATCCATTTCTTCCCCTGGGTAACGTGGTTACCTTTTTTTGTCTTTCTTTCAGACACTTGGAAGTTTTGAATTCTGAAGACACAGAATCCAGGGTGACCAGTTTTCAGTTAAGGTATGCAAGAATGCCCTCCCTAAAAAATAAACGAACAAAAAACACTTTCAGCTGTAAATGTTATGTAGCTATTAAATAGTAGAGAGCAATTAGTATATTTTTTTCAGTAAAGAAATATTATTTGGAATAAAGGAGACTAATAACCATTTTGTATTTAAATATTTGCATTAAAAATACAGATATAAGTGTCAATTCTGAATTAAATGTGATACACAGTATATAACATCGCACACCCTTGGACTGGTATCAGCTGTATGTCTGCTCTACCGCTTTTATTTTTTTATTTGGCAAACCTTAAACACCATAATTTAATGGTAGGGGGACAACATAATGTAAATTATGCCAAAGCTCTGAGCCTTTGTGACAACCAGCTGCACCAGGGTTTATCTAACTCTAAAGAAAAAAGCAAATGAGAGCAAAGCTTATTATCAGGTAGAGCTGGCACCACTAAGTGTCTAAAGTTTATTTAAAATCTGATCAAGTGCTGTAATTACATTTAGTGTTGAGATAGTCATACTTCGTTTTTGTGTTTATATCCTTTTCTATTTCATACTTTCACTACATTTTTTGAGGTAAACCTTTACCTTGGAACATTTGACTGCTTCTTTTCCTGGATTATTTGTCAATTCAGTTTATTCAATGTTGCTAAGCCGTTGCTTATGATAATCAACTGTTTAGATTGTCGTGGGTGGGATACTGGGTGAAACCAGAGAGTGGTGGCTACTGACAACATTGGATAAAGTTTAAAAATATGTTAAAAAAAAATAAAAAAAAGATAAATCACAAGTTTAATAAAAATGTAACTTAATAGTGGAAAAAGTAAGTTATTGTACAGTAATACCTCTGTACTCGACCATAATCCGTTCTGAGGTGGTGGTTTAGCAACGATTTGTTCGACCACCGAAACCAATTTTCCCATAAGAAATAATGGAAAGTATTTTAATCCGTTCTTACCATTTAGAAAAATACCTAAAATATTATAAGAACGTGTATCTAAACAACAATGAATACGTAAATGTGCACAAGCAGTACATGATAAAGATAAAGCATTATAAACCATTTTGTATAATTTACTTCCGTTTCGGAGAGTGGTTGATGGCACTAGCGTCATCATGGAAGGGGAATCCCTTCCATGATGACGCTAGGTAACGCGCCTTCAGGGGTTTTCTCCCTTCTCTCTCTCTTCCGTGGAGGTGAATCTGGCTGGGCAGTAGCCTTCCTCTTTTCTTCAAGAAGGACCCTGTCCATTGTCATTTGCTTCTGCTTCAAGATAGTGGAAATGGTTGACTTTGCCATTTCGTACTGCGACGCGAGGTCGGACACTCGTACACCACTTTCATATTTTGCTATAATTTCCGTACGTCTTTGCGTACGTAATTTAAGTACGTGTTACTCCGCTGGCGGTCTGAGTCGAACTGACGCTTACCCGCTGGCCGAGGAGCGCGTTCGGGTCTACTCAGCTAGTTGAGTACCGAAAATCTGTTCGGGGTCCGATACATTTTCTACTTGAATTTTTTGGTCGAGCACCGATTTGGCCGAGTATAGAGGCGGTCGAGTACAGAGGTATCACTGTATTCCCTAATCATTGAGTCCAATTGTTGGTCAGTTTATAGTAAAAATGTCAAGTAACTGAAAATATCAATATCTTGACATTGTTATATTGTTACACCTAAAAACGTTGATTGACCTTGAAGACATTAATGGACATTGGTTTCTTTGAGCGAAATAAATCATTTGAATTTGTTTTTCAAGACAACTTGAAGCCCATGATGTTGTCTTTTTCTTCAAGATTGAGAAAAATTTTATGAAATACAGCCGACGGATTGCTTTTTTTTTTTACTAAAAACTGCTAAAAATTATCAGCTTCGTCTAGCATAAAGGGCCCCACACTGGATGGGCTGGGTGTTACAAAATGTCTAAAATGGAACATCTTGGACATTTGAATCTGACGGTTTCTCACTTCTTGCCCAGAATCTATTTTAAATGTGTTGGCAGTTTCAAAATATATGATTGTTTCAGAGTTGATGCTTCACACACTGCAGTGGGTATTTGTGCTGTTGATCTACTTTACGCTGTTCAGAGTTTTGTATTTTGTAAACTGACTTTCAACCCATTTTTAAAAAGAACCTCCTTTTTAGGAGTTTATGATGACACTGGTCCATTTTGCTATAAAATAAAGATGTACAGTGCGCCCTCATTCTTTGCAGTTAAAATGTTCCAGGAACCACATGTGATTGAGCAGTCCGAGATTGTGATCTTTTTTTCTTATTATTTACGGTAATTTAAACATTTATGACCCTAAACAACCTTCTATCTCTATTACCTTTTTACACACTCTTATTGACCTTTTAAAGCACTTTTGTGTCTCGCGAAAGTCCGAGACTGATGGAACTGAAGGCACTTCTGAATGCCATCAGCCAATGGAATGTATACGGTATCACGTGACTGCCTACTAAAAATCCGCAATGAGATGGAGTTGCAATCGTTGATGCGTGAAATCGCGATGGCGCACCGTATGCTTCTGTTTATGATGCAGTGAATTTGTCATGTAACAAATCCGCATTCACTGAGGGAAAAAAAAATCATTCAGTTTATATCAAGGGAAGTCGTTAGTTGTACCATTGGATTTAAGCTATCCTGTTTTATTTCACATGACACAACACCTGTTACAAGGTTTTGGCTTAAGTGGGCAGCTAACCAACAAATTATTAAAAGTGACTGCATCTTTATCAAATCAGTTAATTTGAATGCTTTCCTTATTGGATGTGCTTAAGAGGTAGCTTCGAAAAGTCTACCACGTGTTCAGTCATGTGACTGAATGACAGTGAATACCCTCATGTTTTACAAGTCCTGTTTGACTCTTTGATACATTATGGATAAAATCTTTCATGAGCACTTGACACAGAATTCATAGTCGCAATCATGCTAACTAGATTATGTAGGCCAGTATTACATCAATTAATTATGTCATCAAGTACTGTACTTATGATAATCCATCTTTTTTAGAAAATGGACTGAAGCATGAACTTTCTTTCTTGATAAATTACTGTTTTTTACTATTCATGCAAAAGACTTTTGGAGTTAATGCAGCACACAAAACCAAAACTTTATTCATGTTAAAAAAGCCTGCATTACCAGCATGTGCCAATTAATGACCATTGTCCTAAAAGTGTGTGTGTGTGTGTGTGTGTGTGTGTGTGTGTGTATAATATATGTAAGTATAATATATACACAAGCACATATACATACATGGAAATTGTTAATAGTAAGTGAGGTTTGAGTTAGGGGAATAAAGCTGGTTGGTTTGAAGTAATATAATCGGCAATATTTTGCCGTACCTGTTCTTCAAACGATGAGACTGGCACAGATTTATATACCTCGGTTGTAGGCTAGCAGTCTTTGTTTTTAAAACAAGAGTCTGGGTGATGCTTACTAGGAGTTAATTCAATCCAGACAGACACATATGGCAGTGATCATATGGGAAGTATTCATTTGTCAAAATTTTACGATTCGTTGAAACTTTTGGACCCACTGAACAACTTAAATGAAAGATCTGCAAGTGATGTTTGTGTATAATGAAGGCGGGTCGGTTCATCTGCGCGACTACATGAAATAACATTTGCGTGAAGAGAGAGAGCCCTTCTAAACCACAATGAATGAAACAAATTGTGGGTTAATTATGCAAGGCTTTCACGTTTCTACAAATGAAGAAAATGGAATACAATTCCATCGAATCTGATTTTCATTTCATTTGCATTTGCGTCTACATCAGCACCGAAGAAGCGCAGGAACCATTTAATCGAGTTTTCGGCAGGTTGTGCGATTCAGCCAGCGTTATTTATTTCATCTTTGAATTGGACACAACATTTCCATTGTCTGATTTTATGTGACATTGACCTGCAACTTTTGTTCTACTAAAACATTTTATTCCTCCAAGGAACTTGATTTCTCTTAACTCACTGACATGTTTCAGGACCGTGGACGACAATTTACAGTTCTTTTAGCCAAATTTTTTTTCAATCGCTGGAGGCATACGGCGAAAGAACCCAGTAACCTCGGATTGAATTATGTCTCGTCGAAGAAGCCGCAGCCCATCACCAGGGCGTTTTTCACGCACCTGCAGCAGTAGTGATCCAAGAGATTTGGAGAGAAGGATTTTTGTTGGGAATTTGCCGACCTCCGACATGGCAACAAAGGATTTGGAAGAACTGTTCAGCCCATATGGGAAGATAACTGGTTAGTAAATGCAATATAAGCTATAACTTTCCACTGTACGACAATAATTTGAAATAAGCAGGCCATCCATAAATGTCAGTTCATTTTTTCCAAACAACTTTGCAAAAAGTGAACTTAGATGATTTTTAGCATTTGTTTGATCAATGTCAGTCATGATTTGTCATGATGCTTACAATGTAAAGATGTACTGAATGATCATTTTGTAAAATGCGGAAATGGGTAGGTATCGAAAATATGATCATTTGTACCACTTAAAATGTTCCTCTTCCAGGCGTATCCATGTTTCGTGGGTTTGGATTTGTACAATTTGAGCGCATTGAAGAAGCCGAAGCTGCAAAGGCGGCCCAAAAAGGTCGAATCTATAAAGGTTATAAAATAGGTAAGCCTCATCCACAATACTGTAGGCCAAAAAA
Organism: Antennarius striatus; assembly: GCF_040054535.1. NCBI lineage: Eukaryota > Metazoa > Chordata > Actinopteri > Lophiiformes > Antennariidae > Antennarius > Antennarius striatus. The sequence goes on along the minus strand of NC_090780.1, from coordinate 3,482,098 downwards.
GGATAGGACTTCTGTTCGGTGTCGATCCTGACAATCCTTTCTTGTAAACTGGCAAAAAAGAAAAATAAGCAATGTTTTTGTAAGGATTAATTTATCAGTGCCTTTTTGTGAATAAAGCTCATCTGTGAAAGTTAGATGTCTTTTATCATTGAATTAAATGTAATTGTCGGCCAAAAATAAACTCTTTTCAATGCCATTCGTCATGACGTGATATGATGCCTCTTATGAATTAAATTCCTGTAATTGTAACAGATGCTGCAGACAACATTACAAATTTAAGTATGTGATTTGTCTCCATTAACCAAGAGAAGGTGAGATTAATGCTACTTATTTTCATCTAATCCTTTATTTTACTGGACATTTAATGAACATACAGTGGCTAAATTTCAACTTGAAGATGTAACTACTGTATATTGATTAATGCAAAAGGTGATTACCAGATTATCAGAAAGTATTTACTGGTTCCAGCTTTTTTAATGTAAGGATTTACTTTAACATTTGTAATCTTAAATGATGAGTCATTGTTGAGGGCTAATCTAAAAAAATATACAAATTCAATATATCATTTTGGTTCTCCGGAATGACAGATTTTCATACTTTGCGGACATTTCAAAGGCTAATTTGTCGGTCAGTCGTCTGAATTGTCAACAAATGAATCGAGAAGGAAAAGGATTTCTATTGAAAGCCCAGCTTCAAAATCGTATCACACCTTCAAGCTCTGTTTGCGTTCGTCTAATTTTGAAAGGAAAAAGAATTTCTTCAGTTCCTGTTTATCTTGAACTGGGTTTCACAAATTTGACAACATGATTTGCTGCATTTTGTCTCGTCCAGTTTGGATTTTCAAGCGTGGATATTGGAGCTCATTTTCATTTGGATCGCAATCGTGGAAGTGTTTTCGTGGCCACGCCTGCGTGAACGTTTGAGCTGATTTAAATGTCACTATTATGTTCAACGTTTGGATTGATTTATTTTCAGATGTAAATATGGCAGTGGAGCGACGGCAAGCTAAACCTCAATCCCAGCAGAGCCCTCCTCGAAGGTAAAGTAACGCAAAATGGGTGTGAGGAACTACTATCGTCTTTCAGGTGCCGGTTTAAACGATTAAAATATTTTCCTCAACTTTCATTTCCACCAGTGCTGAGGTATACTTGATGGAAACTGGTGTACTGGTAGATGGTTCTGTGTTTATGGGATAGTCAACATTTCACCCAAAATTAAAACTTGCGGAACTGTTGAAATAAAGAGAGAAGCCACTTGACTTCAATTTGGAGTGTTTTTTCTCAAAGACTATTCTCTTATGGCTTTTCAATGCTTGTGTTCTTTTCACTATTCTGTTGTGGATATCAACTTGTGTCTCATTTAATCCTAATAATACGTCCAGGTTTCCAGCTAAAGTACTGTAATGCTAATCCATGACACATAACTCATCAGGTGTGAACATTAATACTGGTGTCTTGGTAACTGCTATCGTAAAGCAGTTGAAACAGTACCCAGTGAAGGATTATAACAAAGCTAATATTGCTTGTACTGTTTCTTACCAAACCATGCCTGTGGGTTCCACCCTGAACCATAGTAGCTTTAAAAGAAAATCCTTCTGTAAAAGCATCTGCTGAGCTGCTGCTTTCTTTACATGTTACCACCAACTAATGATCAGTGGAATAATGTAAAAAAGATTTTAAAGTTTGCTCAGAAACTACATGCATCTTTTGTCGGGCAGCTTCATGACACTGTTGAACATGCTATGCTGTTCCCTCTTGCATTTTTAAGTGTCCCAAAGGTGAGTCATGTCTTATGCGAGACCTGCGGATCTATTTCTATCTCTTGACTAAATCTGAACAACAACAAAAGTCATGGTACAACAAAAATCATGGTATTCCATTGAGCTAAAATGTGCAAAATAAAGTAAAATGTTCAAAATGTTGTAGTTTGCGTCAATGGACCTCGAATGATCGATGAATCCTCGTCTCGTAATGCGCGCACGGATCACTGGAAAAGATCGTTGAAAGGACATGCAACGGAATCTCCTGGAATGAACTTGCTCCATTTCCTTTTGCGACTATAATAGCATCAATCATCGCTCTGCTTCAGTTGTGAAAATAAACTCCATTTATTCATCTCGTCTGAATTAAATGCAAACTGATTTTGTTGCATTTTATATACCAACTCTGGACCTGTCCTCACCAGTCATGGACGAAAGTTCCTGTCATTCTTTGTAGTGTTTGACAACTGGCCTTCCTTGTAATAATCCATACTACTCTTCTTAGGGCCCCGTACAGCGGCTATGGAGACGGCAAAGATCCTCGGCCTCGATCACGCTCACCTCTTTATGGGCGTGAGGGACGAGAGCCTCGGGAAGGACGCGAGTCTCGGGATGGTCGTGATGGACGAGAGCCTCGGGACGGCCGAGATGGGAGGGACCCGAGCAGAGAGCCGAGGCCCGGTCCTCATTCGCGTGACCCCGATTACCGTTACCGTAGCTCAGAGAGCAGAGACAAAGACTCCAGAGCTGATGCACGGGACTCAACATTCAGGTGACTGCTGACGTCAGTCATTATTTTGGTACCTAGATGCATTCACGTTGTCTGAGCCTGATTTTGTTTTCATACAGCAGAGATGACTTTGAAAGATATTACCGCGGTGGCGCTGAAGACTATTACAGGAGAAAGGATGAATCCTTCAGGGACGCTTACAGAGATCCATGGAATGGACGCCGTGAGCCAGAGGGTGCGTACTCTGTACTTAACCACCGTGTGTGTGCATTGAAATGTCTTTTTTTCTCATAGAAATACTGGATTTTCATGATTATTTAAATAGCAAGACCTTATGCACTTTTTTTTTTCCCCAGTGTTCATTAAGATTGAGTAACACTAGGTGTAATCTATACTGCAGATTACAATTTTCATTTTGCATCTTTAGTATTAAAGTTTTCCACAGTGGTGTAACTGAACACAGCAGGCCTAAAAATTGCACTAAACTCTATACATTATTACATTAATTAGTTCTGATTTTGGAGCTAGGTCTGATTTAGTGGCTGAAACTTGAATCAGGTATTGTTTTTTATTTTTTTATTTTTTTTTTCTAATTTTATTTTTATCTAATATCTAATCACTAGATGATCGTGTTCGACCAGAAGAGCGTCGGCGAAATGAGTTGTATCGTCAGTATTACGAAGAACTTCAGCGCCGTTATGATGCCGACCGTCCTGTTGATTGTTCTGTTATTGTAGTCAATAAGGCCCAGAAGTAAGTCCCGTCTTTGTTTACTAAATTAAACGAAGACCCAGGTCCATTACTGGCTACAAATATTTGATCGATGCTTGGAATGTTGTTTCATATCGCTCCTGTGTGTGTGTGTGTGCGTGTGTGTGTGTATACTTGTTTTTGACAAACAATAGTCGGGAGTATGCGGAGACGGTTGGGCGTAAAGTCCGTGATCTAGGTATGGTGGTGGATCTGATTTTCCTCAACACTGAAGTGTCACTAACCCAGGCTCTGGAGGATGTAGGCCGAGCTCGAACTCCCTTTGCCATCATCATCACCCAGCAGCACCAGGTCCACCGGTCCTGCACTGTGAACATCTTGTTTGGAACACCGCAAGGTAATTTAAAAAGACAGGGGATGTGGCTTTAAATAACTGAAATGCAAAGGGGACAGGATTTCACAGGTCTTTTTTTTATTCTCCTAGAGCATCGAAACATGCCAATGCAGGATGCCATGATGTTGGTTGCTCACAACTACGATGCCTACAAAGTTGAAAACCGTGAAAAAGAACGTGAAGAGATCGCCAGAAAGGCTGCTAAAATGGCGGATGATGTGCTGCTCAGAGAATCGGACAGAGAGAGTCACCCTATTTCTGTGCTCACGTCCATCACACTGCTGTCTGAAAACAGGTACAACGTCTGGTTTAATATCATAAAATCTGAGTAGTGAATGTAAGACAACGTTTCAGTTGCACTGTGGTTACCACTTACATATTGCATAAATGTGATTTTAAGTCTGACCACACACACTTTTTTTTTTTCCTGTGGGATCTCTGGATAGGTTCGTAACCCCAGATGAGTTAGATGGTCTCATTGCTTACCTGAAGGACAAAAGAGCCCGACTGCTACGAAGTACTGCAGAGCCTCTTTCAGGTATGGGTGAAATTGAAAGTACTTTCATCTTATTTATCACATTTATTTTTTAAATGTTACAACATCCAACACGTTGTTTTGGCCTGTGTTGACATGGCTGTATGTCCATTATTTTCTTAAAAAGAAATCTATAGAGTCTATTTCTGAATGGTTTAGTTATTTTCGTTGAAAAAAAATACAGTGCTTTCTTTTCAGAATATGGACATTTCTGTGACCCCAAACTTTTGAACGGTAGTGTACTTTTCCTGATCATCTATAATTTCCTACTCCTCTCTTCTCTCACTTTTGAAAACACTGAGGGCAACAATCCATCAGTGGCCTGTAGAGAGTAATCCACCTTTTTCTGACTGAGACCCTTGACTTGAAGGGGATTAATTCCCCAGTTGTGGGGACTACAAGTTCACCCACACATGTTGCCTGTCAACACAGGAACTCCAGCCTGGAACATACAGTAGAACCTGAATGAGTTATTATTCAGAACGGCCTGCTAGCTATTGTATCCAGAAGAAAATAGTATGAAATTATCAGAGATATTTACAGGGAGAAACAATTACAGCAACCAGAAATTCCTTCAGTGTATGTCTGGAAACGTGTTTTACTAACAGACTCATACCTGTCCTTAAATGTTCTTATATTGAAACATTGCTTTAGTTTTCTGTGCTGTGAAGCAGAATGTTTTTTCTGTAACTGAGGTTTTTGATCTACAGCTGCAGTCCATGTTCCGGCTCCTTCATCAGGACACCCTGACATTCCATCCTCAACCGCTGGACTTCCTCAGCCGTCCCATTCTACCCTCATGCCCCCACAGTCCAGCCACCTCAGCCTAGCGACTGGTTCAAGTGCCTCAGCCAACCCCAACCACCAGCAGGAGCTGCAGGCTAAAATCCTCAGCATGTTCAACAGTGGCTCTGGGTTGTCAGCCGCCTCTGGAGCGTCTACTGGTCCCCAGTCACAGGGCTACGGCTCTCTAGGCCTGTCTCCCGCCCAGAATCCGCCACGCCAACCCATGCCAGGCCCTCCTGCGGCAGGATCCCAGGGTTACGCCCCCACGCCGGGCCGCATGCCAGTCACGTTCGCACAAGGTGGTCAGAGAGCCCCCAGCTCGACCGCAGGAATCAATTTTGACAACCCGAGTGTACAGAAAGCTCTTGACACCCTCATCCAGAGTGGAACGTCTCTTAACCCCCTGGTGGGCGTGGGGGTGGGAGTTGGTGTGGGCACTGGTGCCTCTCAGCAGCCACCTCCCAGACCAGCCCCAGGTATGAACCAGGTCCCATCTATGTCCATGTATTCCCAACATTACTGAGGTGTAGTAGTGAATTATGAACGAGTAGTGAGCGATTCCTCTTGATGTGAGACTCACCGCTCCTTCCGTCACAGATGGCCACATCTGTACTTTGTGCAGTGAAGTTAGCAGCTCTGTATAGGTAGTCTGTAGGGATGTTTTGTAAATGATTTTACATTTTCGTTTAATTCCCATTGAGTTAACTTATATAGCTCCTCCAGATAGTTATTCAGAGTTTGTACATGTGAGTTTAAACGTGTGTGAATCACCACTGAATGAACTGTTTTGCTTCATCATCATGGACTCTTGTTTAAATGGATTCCTTTGGTATTTTCCTTCCACAAAACTGTGTTTTTGTTACATTTTTTTTTAAATTGTAACATTTCCATTTTGAAAATGAGACATTATTAAAAACTCACAACACATTTACTTTAATAAAATGGTATTGGTTTATTGCATTTTGTGCTGACAAATCTATAAAATGGAACGGGTATCGCCAGAAGCCATAGAGATATAAGCATTTGAAATGTAAGATAAAACTACTTTTGTCTCTTTTTAAATGTACCATGAAACACAATAGAGAATAATACAGTTTTTTTTATTTTAGAATATTTAACTTACACTGACACAAAAGAAACACCTCCACACTAACTGTATTTGATTTATTTACACGTTGCCCCCTCCCACCCCTGCCCCCAGCAGTTACAAGTGCACATGAACACACATACACACTCCCACAAAACTGAAGGAAACACTACTGCTTTACCATGAAACTAAGTACAGTATCAAGGAAGAGCAATGAACGTTCTGAATGAGGAAAATGAAAAAAAAACAAACTGGTACTGAAATCTGACATTTGTGTCTGTTTATGTGTATATATCATCTACATCAAGCATACATACAAAATGGTTCCCACAGCTCCAGTGAATTAAAACAAACCTCTGTATTTCTAGGTGTTAAATTCTGTATTTCCAAAGGCCTTAACCTCCTCAAACCCAGTAAAAATTTTACGTCAAATATTTTTAGGCCTGAAAAAGCAGTTCTGTTTGTTCTGTGGTGGCAAAAATAAAGTGCTCCTATTTTATTTGGAGCCATAAAAAAAGAACTAGGTACTCTATACAGTTTCAGCTGGAGGCCGAATGGTGTATAACCTCATGCACAATATACTCTGTGATATATAAACCAAATCCAATATGAGAATTGCTTCAGAAATGTGTATTTTCCTTGACCTTAGGTTTGATGTTTTCAGCCTTCGTTGTGTTAGCAAGAAATTTTATGAATTTCTTGCTAAGAAATTTTTTTTTAGTACTTTTTTAAAATCAAGTAGCTTGACTGGAAATCTTTAAAACACAATACAGAAGCAGTTATTGACTAGAAAAAAATAAATAGTTATATCCTCAGTTATGACCAGTCAGATACAACAACACTACTGTAATCAAATTATAGACTCACAGGAATCTCCAAATTTAGTTTGAACCCACTGAACCTTAAAGTTACCACTGCGACCCCAGCTCTCTGATTAGCATGAGTGAGGTGCAAGAAGAAGAGATTTTGCCACCTAACTGATAACTCCTACAGTTTATTCAGAAGATACGGGATTGGCTGGTTAGAATTCACTGGAGAACACACTTCATCACTACCATGTATGTTTTTAACTGAACTATACTTTGGTAATCAGTTTATATGGAGATAATATTTGACACAATGAGACGACCTTGTCAACAAACCCACCATAAAAATAGAATCTTGTACTATAATATTCATCTAGAATACAATGATTGGCCAGTCCTAAGGAAAGAAAAAAACATTCTACTAGAAAGAAAACTTTCTGATATAAAGAAAATGCTTTTATACCACAAACACCCAATATATTTTCAATACACCTTGTTCAGGGTAATTGCATGCATGCACTGAGTTACACAACATAACTGGAATGTAGCTCTGCTTGCACTACAATGATAGACTTCAGTTTGTCATCTGACTCCCAAAAAAATGACTTTGAAATCAACGAAAACAGCTCGTTTCACTTCTAGCATCTCCTGATGCGCCTGTGAAAATAATATCTTAGACTGTCCTCTTTTATGGGATTTGGTTTTTTTTTATTTTCTCTGTTGGTATCCTAATGGGACAACCTCCTCAACCCGGTAACAGATGTGTTTCAGAGCCCTTAATATCCATTTAAGGATGGAGACTGGGTAATGATCACCGGCAACTTTGTCTCATGCTACAGTTGTGCAGGCAAAGGATCTGATCTCAGTCCTGGATCAGTTGTGGGGAGAGGGGGCGTGCTGGTTTTTTTCCTCAGCTATCTTGTGCCATGCAAGCAGAGCCAGTACCAGTATTGGAAGCGCGAGTTTTATATTCTTTGATCATTTTTCAGAATTATACTGCAGTCACATTTAAAATACAGAGCTGGGTGCATTTAGTTGCTGGGATGGGGGAGACCAGAGATTTGGGTTGGATGGGGTGAAGAGGAGGGGAGTGAAGTGCTGCAGGGTGGATGAGAGGTTCTGGGAAGGCTCACTTCACAGATAAAAGTGACAAGCACTATAAATTTAACAGTTACTATTATTTTTTTCTCAAGAAGTTTGGCAAAACAAGGAAATAAAGTGATACATGCTAAATGTCCAAATTAATAGATGCAGATGCAATCAGCATAAGTCTCTCATTTAATGCAGTTCAAAACTGCATTAAATTGAACATTTTATCTGAGGTGACAGATCATTACAGCTGACTGTAATACACCCATACGCCACTAGAGGTCATTGTGGAACAAAATGTCAGGAGCAGGTTGGTGCTGTTGCATCCCCCCCCCCCTTCACAGACTAATCGCGTTACAGAAGCCTCTCAGTGTAAAGTGCTTTGCAGTCTCAGCCACATTTGGGATGAACACTGTAGATCTTTATTGTCCACAACACCTGGTAACAAACGTTTTGATGAAATAAGCGACTGCTGACATCTCTGACTGTTTTTAGAGAAGAAAAAAACAAAACGAAACAGATCTGTTGAAAAATGCAACCAAAGTGAGAACAATATTGCACATAATTTTACAAAACTCTAAGACTTTGTCCACAGTGATAGAACAGTGTACAACAAAAGACAACACAAGTAGATTAGAGTGTCTCTGACTTAGTGATATATATTTACAATGGTGGAATGACCAATTCTGTGGCCCATTCATTCGCAAACTCAAAATCTCTTATTACGATACATTAGACTACTTTAGCAAGATTGAAATATAACAAGTAACAATACAGTCAACTCATACTTTATCTTATTTTTTTGCAAAAGACTTGTTTTCAAGGTCGAGCCGTGAGTTGCCGACTTGGTGGCAACTTCTGAGTTCTCAAAATGAGAACGTCTGACAATTTTTTACCCTACAGAGTACCTTGAATATGTAAGTCATCACTATAGAAACCACTAAAACAAATATTGCCACATAGTACCATGCAAACAATTATAAAACATTTAGAATTGCGTAAATAAATTCATCTCCAATAGACTTCTCCAATAAACATTAGATGTCTTCACTTTTGAATAAATTTTAAAGGCTCAGTTGATGCAGGCAATGTAGTGGAGACAATCCCAAAACATGTTCTTCAAAAACCGATTTGAGCATGAAAGAACCTCTCGGAGTTAAGTATGACAAGCATATTAAAGAAAGTCTTAATCACTTGGCACCCTAAAATCTTTGAAAACTAGGAGCAGAGTGTTACAGGTGTCATATACTGTATAGGTGTAATAAAAACTTACAAACAGGTAAATATATTTGATAAATTTTGGCAATTCCTTTAGTTATAGTATATATTAATTATTTGTTATATTAAAATTGGTTCAATTTTTGCGAGGTTTTAATATTGCATCATGGTATTCAGGAACAGTTTATAGTAAAGCAGAAAGCTCACCCTGTCCAGAAGCCACAGGCTTCTCTTGTTTGACACACTACCACTGATATGTATATCTATACCCTTTCTCGCTTGATCTTTAATGTTGCTTTAATTATCAATATTTACAGTACAAATACTAGCAGCATTCACAACATATGGTCAGACATTCAAGCAACACTAAAAACATTTAATACTGTCTTTAAATAGTTCTAGAAACTAATTTGTTTTGATTACTTAAAGTGTATACTCTGTGTGTGTGTGTATATGTATATATATATATATATATATATATATATATATATATATATATATATATATGGATTTTATTTTTATATTCATATTTCTACTATGAGTGCAAATGACGAAAAAAACGTATTCTTCAAACAGAAACCAAATCATATAAATTGTCGACCGTCCCTGGTCAGAATAATAATTCTTCTTTTCTTAAGACTTACGAAATCTACATATACAAAATATATGAGTAAAAAAATAAATAACATGATCACATGGGTCCAGATTTTCAACTATTGCACTGTCCTTCCAAGATGCACTTTTTGAATCATAATGTGATTTTGCTCATGTAGGTCAGGGACACGTGGCTCAAATCTTAATCAATCTAGATGATATAAAAATCACACTGTCTACTGCATAGAATTCAGTCTCGACGACAAAGTTTGTTTCCTAGCTACAGAAGCCACTGTCCTCTATTTGTTTGGACTAGTCCCTATAAACAATCAATTAATAGACAATCAATATACCTTTAAGCAGGTCTGAACATTATTTTATCATCTATAGGGTGATGGTGACATTCTCACCATCACCTCAGTTTCCTTTTTTGTTCTCTCTAACTTTAAGTAATATAATTTGATATTTCTCTTTGAAAAATACTTTGATATGGCACATTTAATGTCCCTAAACTAGACAAAACGACAACATATCTTTGAGTGACAAAAAAAAATAAAAAATGACACATTCGATATGTGTTGCTTTTGCTCATTAACATAAATATGTCTTTGTTCTCTGGATGAAAAAATAAAATTTACTATTTCTTAATATGAATGAAACCGATGACTTCATCAGAGTTGTTGCACAGTGGCGGACAGTTCAGGTGCAGTGCTTGTCGAGGTTCCGCTGACATTTACTAAGTGGCAGGAGCCTATGCCTTCCAATAAATACATAAATTAATCGATCATTTTGTTTTGTTTTTTCAAAAAAACAGCTTTTTCCAGCTGTCCCTCTGAGCAAAGGAATGTTTTCTCTCCACAAGAAGCATTTTTAGTAGGATGTCACAAAAATACTACACTCATACTGAACAACGCGTCAGAGCTTTTACATTATTTACAGTGATCCACATGTGAGTAGAGGGTGCTGGCAATGATTATCTCCTTGGGTTGGCGGGGATTTGTACTGCATCACCATTCTGCTGTCACACCAGCCTTCTGCTAGGACTTTTCACAGTTTAATTACGTGTCACTGTCTACAGACTAAGCTAGCCTTGTATTTTTTTGGCACGAACAGTGGCTAGAAAGGATAAACAGCCACTAAGAGATGGGGTTGAAATGAGGAATGAGTAGAAAGACAGTGATGGCAGTAGACTGACAGGTGAAATAAGAACACAGTGTTAATGATGTCATGCTAAAACTTGATCCAGTTAAAGATAATACTGCATGTTTGATCCACGTGCTTTTCCAGTCTTCTTCAGACATCATTGTGAATTTCACAGTTCGTCATTCCTCACCGTGAGTAGCAGTGTCTTTTTTTCCCCTCGACAAGAAATTGCATCAAAGACTGACAAGCCGGAACGCCGTGGGAAGAACCTGATCCCGACGAGAGTGCTAAACAGACAGTCCTACATTGAGCTCATTTCAGCTCGCTCTTCTTTCTTCGGAGAAGAAGCTGCTGATATGTGAAAAAAAAAATCTGCAGATATTTAGACTAAAACGGACACTTGCATGCATGTTAACACCTCAGCTAATAATCCACACACACCACCACCACCTCCTCTTCAGACTCAAGTACAACAGTAAACTATAGACGGGCAAAGTAAAAACCTCTCAAACAAATCTAGATAGCGTCTAAAGTATCCTAGAGCCTACGACAATTCTAGCTACTTGCTCGAACAGAGGATGTGGTAGCGGGGTGTGGGCTGCTCACTGGGCTGCTGAGGATGGAGCTCAGGGAGAAGAGCAGAAGCTGAGCTGGGCTATTAATTGTGTGTGAAAGGACTATCGTACAGAAGTGAACGCAAGGGCGACGCGATGATGAAGCAGCGCTGATGAGAGAGAGGGAGTACAGGGGACGAAGGAGCAGGGATGAGGGAGGGGAAGGGCTTGAGGAGGGGACAGCTCTTTCAGGAGTAGATAGTGATGACCTCACGGCCACCTCCACGAACCAGGAGGACCCGGTTGAGACCCTCGGTGAGGACCTCCAGGAACTCCATGTCTGAGGGAGGAGGGTTAAAGAAACTACAGGAAGCACATACATAAAAATCTGTTAAACAGCGCTAGTTAACTTCATAGATCTTCTTGTTTGATCTGAATTTACAAGTGGTGGTTATGTGCCGGACTATTATCTGTCAAGAGCAGTCACTTCCTGTTATGTTCCAGAAATTGATGTGTGGATTTTATCTAGCTGCTATCCTATATTTCATTTTATTACGCTAAGCTAACCAAGCAGCTTCATGTTAAATTGACACATAAGAGTTTGTGTCATCTGTCAAAAAACATTGGAATCAAAATATTTCCCAAAATGTTGAACTGTTATCGAAATAAGATTTTCCCCATCAGGATAAATAACAGCAGTAAATAAAATCTCTTTGTTTTGTCTCTTCCATTTTTATTATGACTAGGAGCATTTGTCTGACTTTGCCACTGGCAATTGATGGAATGTTTACTCTCCTTTAAGCTCTGTTTTTGTCTCCATATCTTCATGACATATCTGTCATTTCCTGCCTGTTGGCTGATCGGTGCTGAAAAACTCAAATACAGTCAGATTATCAGATGTTTTTTTGCTGAGATCATATGAACGCTGTTGGAAAAGCTACAATTGATAGAGAAGAGTCCAAATGACATCTGCCTGATCTTGTGATCACTCCCTTCTAATTTTACACTGATTAGTGCAGGCTTAAAGAGCTTTGCAGCTCTTAGAAACAATTTCCAATATCAACATTCTATAAACATTACGTACTGTAATTAGATTTCGGGGAAAAAAATGCCTATTTTGCTGAAATTAAAAAGTTTAGAAGTATTACCTGCAAAGGTAATGAGGTCACAGTTTATGTACAAATCCTGATATTTCCTGATAACAAACCACATTCCTATTCTTATTTAATAAAGAGAGCAAATTAACTTAAACTGTGTAATGTTTTAAATATAATATTCAGGTTAAATGCGATTCAAGGGCTTATTTTTAAAAATTTAATTCCCAGAGCCTCTAACTTATAAATTCTACTAAGAAAAGAAAAGTGACGCCATCTTCATCTATTGTGACTCCTCTCAGTGAAATCGGCTGAAGGATACAGTTCTCGTCACCTGTCCTGTTCTTGGGTGGACCGGGCATGTTGAGGAGGACCAGCTTGGCCTCTGAGGACTTCTTCATGATGACTCCATTCAGTCGCATCGCTGTGTGCATACGCCGCACGTTGGACTGGTTCCTGAGGTAAAGACAAAACAACAGAAAAATTAACTCTCAATACTTTGCGCCGAACAGGGTGTGGACGTGCGAAGCGTACGTGATTGTGAGCTTGGAAGTAACAGATGCTCATTCACACACAAGTATTTCATCCTCATCTGCTCATGTGGTCAACTTGATGGGATGTTAATGGACTGAACGAGGTTTACACAGACCGCAGTACTTACAGGTTCTCCCACTCACTGCGGCATGGCGGGAAGAGAAACACATGGTTGTCAGAACTAAACTATGACCTCCTAATTTTTTTTGGGGTGATCCTCAATTAAAATAGAACTCATGGCGGACCAGTGCTGGTGCTATTTCATACAGAAAGAGGATTGACTGTGGGGAAACAGAGGGTTGGGGTTCAACAGGTACTCAAAGCACTCACGGCTTCATGTTGAAGATATCTTTGATGCCCTCTGGTGTGGCGGCGCCCGGTGGCTTGGCCGGCTCCCCGTCACACTTCTCTGTCCAGGTCATCTGGACCTGCTCCCCGGGGCTCTGGGCCGCCTCTGGAGGGGTAAGTGGTGTGGCTGGTGTTGCTGGGCTGGCTGGGGTGGTGTTGTCATGTATGAGTTGGACCTGGGAAGGAGGGGACACAGGGGAAGAGGCTGACTTTGACTACAAGATGAGAGGAGAAGAGGACAGATGTGGGTTTACACAGAGAGTCACGATTGAGGTGGAAATGTAGGAATGCAGGTAAAGTCACAGAGAGTCATGGTGTTTGAGAAAGAGAGAGAGGGAGGAGAGAGAAGTGTGATCAAGAAGATTTACATTTATTATTAGGCCTATTATGTGGTTTGTGGGCTGTGAGTGAGGCAAGAAAAAAACAAACTATTTTACATTACCTTAAAAAAGTCACAGTTAGAGCACACGGTGCGCTCAGTTCAACAGAAATCTACAGATGTGAGACTTTCTTCTGCACAACAACATAATCAAAAGATTTAACCTTTTCAGGCTAACTGTAGGAAGTTATTTCACTTAGCTGAGAAATAATCCAACACAACCACCCCCAAAATGTCACATGCTATTTCATTCTTTTAGTATTTTCAGTTTGAAAAACACATGGACATAGAATTTTGCTGAACTTCCAGGTACCTTTAGATGTTTTAACCTTGAGTCAGAGCAATGCTAGCGCTTCCTGTCTGTTTCTAGTCCTTATAGGCCGAGTATGGATTCTCACAAAATTACATTAAATTATAGAGCTGTTGTATTTATAATAAACCATTGTTGTTTTTACTATGTTGTTTTTGTTTTTTTGAGAGTTTTTTTACTTCCTGTTTGCTTAGTGTTTAATCACTTACATGTGAGGAAATGCACTTTGTACGTCAAACTGAATCGGTCAGTCTGCCCTACCTCCTCCTCAGGCTTCTCCTCTTTGGTGGCTGCTGGCTGGTCCTCGGTCACGCTAAGCTGGGTGGTCACAGCGGCCGGGTTCTTACGACGAATGGACCCACGGGACGAATCGGTGATACTCTGGATCTGCAAATTGAAAAAAAGATGGAGCAAAGGACGGAGGAGAACCTTAGGATACAGAAGCTTTTTATGCTCGATGAATCAGGCATTATCTGGAGGAGATTTGTCAATTTCCATATTTATCAAGATTTCGTCCCATTGTCACACAGAAAAGTAAAGAAGTCACTCCTGCTGCTGCAGTTCATGCTGACATAGAGGGTAAATTTGCTGCCACACTGCTTTAATTTAACCATAGATACACTTTTGTCCAGGGGGGCTTATGTGTCACGTCCAGTCGACTCAAGTCAAACTATTCCATGCTGAATCAGCTCGTCAGGTCACGTCAACTTTACGTGCGCAGCATTTCAAAACATCAAAATTTTGCCACAAATAAACATTCCTACCTCTCTTTCGCGCTCATTCTTGGTCAGGTTGATCTGTTTGAGCATCTCCGACCGTTGCTCCATCACCAGGGTTTTCTCGTAGGTGTAGGCTGAGATGTCGCTGTCATGCTGCGGAGAAAGAAACAAGCGATCATCGTCATTATTCATTGTTTCTTGTCCACAAGTGGTCACATTCCTGTAATACTGAGGAAACTCACCATTTCTACAACTTCCACCATGGCATCGATTCGGAGGTGATAGAGGAATGTGGTCAGGTCTTTCTTCATTTGGATGCTATTGTCGTCCATCTGGGCCACAGTGAAAATGCGCATCTTGCACTTTCTCCAGACCTGAGCGATGAAAGCACCAATAGTGATGTATTAATGCAGTATTGCTTCATTGATAACGCAGGTATCAGGTACCAAAACATTTTTGTGGAATGTTTCCTTCATCTGCAAGACCTGATTAAAAATCAAAATATCCCGACTTGATTTGATTTTACACTTAATTTTTCGGAGTGACAACATTTTCATATTACCTTGTGCTGGCGGAGGAGGAAGGGCAGGAGCATCAGCATGCCTCCATCGTGGACGATCCACCAGACGTCAATGTGACCCTCTGTGAAGCGCTCTCCATTGGATGGGAAGGCAGAGATATTCTTGGGTACCAGCAAAGCTAGGTGTGCTGCAGTGGTTTCTCTGACTAGCTCTGCAAAACACACAATGTTGATTGATTGATTGCATAAGGCCCATCCAAAGCGACTGGAGTTAAGGGGACTGCTGGTTTATTTGCTGTCCAGGTGACCCACCGATGAAGTTCCTCCAGGTCTGGTGCTCATCTCCTTGCTTCCAGTTTCGTGGCCAGGATACCAGCACAGCATTATGTTTCAGGCCTCCTAGCCCACTGGCCTGCAGGAGGTGGGATGTGGCATCGCGGAGGTTTGAGGACACAGTCACTTGACAGAAACCCTTCACCTTCTCAGTCTCCATCAGTTTACGGAGTGCCTAGGAAGAGGAGACAGAATAACGTCTATTGGGATGCAGAAAACCAGCAATGGAATCTCAGTACATGAAACATGGAGTCTTCTACTGCCTGCTCATACCGGAACTCAAAACCAACATGCAGTTTAGTTTCGGCTGGAGATCAACAAACTCTCCTAACCACTCCCTCCTCAGGACAGACAGAAATGTGACATTTAACACATTATTTAAACCTGAACACATATACCTCATCTCAAAGGCAGTCTCGGTAAGATAACATCAGATTGAGATCAACCAAAATGAACATTTCATTACAACTGGAGACTAAGCCAAGCCAACCCTTTCAACAGAGCGGTTTGGACCCCCACAAAAGACAATCACATCAATGATAGCATCAATCAACCCTGTGTTCTCTAGCATTGTGAACTAACGGAAGCCGCCTTGGAGGATCAAATTTTACTGTCTATTCACAGGACAGACAGACAGAGTTAACTTAAGACAATGTTCTTGAACTCGTGGATTCTTGGAGTTTTCAGAAACAACAGCCAAAGTAAGGAACAATTTGGGATGTGAAAGTGATATCTTTACATTTAAAAATGACAAATAGAAATGTTTTCATTAAATCGGTTTTATTCCTGAATCCACACTGCCATCTGCTGGTCTACAAATGATATGGCATCCTTTAGAAATTCATTCATTCCTTCATCTTAATTATACGCTTCTTCTACTATCACGGGTTGCGGGGTTGCTGGAGCCTATCCCAGCAGACGTGGGGTGTGAAGCAGGTGCACTCCGGGCACAATGTCGATGCACTTCGGAGCCACAGGAAGGACAGACACACACAAAAGCACAAACTCACACCTACGGACAATTTGAAGCCAGCCAGTTCACCTGAAGCACATGTTTTTTGAAAGTGGGAAGAAGCCGGAGAACCCGGGGTGAACCCAAGCAGACACGGGGAGAACATGCAAACTCTGCACAGAGTGGGACTCGGACCGGGAACTGCCTAGCTGTTCGGTGACAGAAATACCCACCGTGCCACGGTGCAGCCTTTCCATTAGAAATGTTGTTATAAAATAATGTCCTCTTCATTGTTCCTAATTTCAGAATGATACATTTTATTGCTTTGATATATTTATGTTTTACAGGTAGTCGTCGACTTACGACCGCGATTGGTCCCGACAGATCGGTCGTAATTCGACTTGGTCGTAAATCGACTCATAAGTAAAAATTCAATCCAGCATCGCTGGTGCTTGGCTGTGGGTCGTCCGGATCATCAGCTGGGGCAGCGCGTGGGTTGGTGGGAGCGGGAGATAATCTTTTCATAATCATTGTGAGCTTTGTCTGAATTGTTCGTTTCTTTTTCTCCTCATAAATTTCACGATATGGACGGAAAGCGTCGTTTGCCATCCGTTCAATCCTAGCAAATGTTTCTATGTTCTATGTCCATTTCTTCAGTGTGCACGGAGTTTATTTAACAGGGAAAAGCCTTCTGACAAGCCTTTGGTGGTGAACATTTTTTCCGTTTCCTCCTCTTCTTTCTCTGCTTCTCTTCTCTCTTCTTCTTCCACTCTTTCTTCTTCCAGCGCGATCAGTTCTTCATACAGCGCGATCATTCGTAAGTTCTCCAAGGAGAGGTTTTTTGCCAGTTTCACTATTTTCTCCCGAATCTGATCAAGTTCTTCGTCACTTTCAAATCCAGCAGAAGAGTTCACATAACGCTTGACAGCTTTTCCATACGCCATTCACACATTTCTCCGTCACAGCCTCCTAAGCAGCCCAGCCCATCAGTAGTGGGCTGGGCTATTGATCTCACAGTGTGACTGAACAGCGTGTGTGCGCCGTGGGGACTGGAGAGAGCGCGGGAGTCTCAGAGCGTGAGTACTGTGGCTGGAGGGAATGCCCGCGTTACCCGGACATTGTGGTCGTAAAGTCGGTCAGTCGTAAGTTGCATAGGTCGTAAGTCGACGACTACCTGTAATTGGTTTTGTGACCTAAATGTCCGTAATATAGAAACTCCCAGCCTATGCGTAACTAGGCTGTTCAATGTTACTCACTTACGTACTTAGACTTAGTTCCTCTCGTTCCTCCTGGAACATTGGGCAACGAGTCCCCTCCATTTGTGCCGGTCACTGGCAGCCCTTCTTGCTCCATGCCATCTTACTCCCATCTCTCTTAGGTCTTCCTTGGCTGTATGTTTCCACGTCTTCTTTGGTCGTCCTCTCTTCCTCCTCTCCCCTTCTGGCACCCAGTCCATTGCCACACTTGCCGGTCTTTCTCTTGGCAGTCGGAGTACGTGTCCAGCCATTCTCCTTCTACTGTCCGTGACTATGTCAGACAGAGGTGCTACCCCTGCCCTTCTCATCAGCTCTTCATGTGGTCTCTCCAAGAGATCCTCAGGACGTATCTGAGGCACCGTCTGGAAGACATCCAGCTTTTTGGGGATGTTGGCTGTCTTCATCCACATTTCACAGGCGTAGGTCACTGTAGGGATCATTACTGACATATAGAGGCGCAGCTTTGTGGACATACTGATATATTTTGATAAGCAGATGTTCCGGAGGTGTTGAAAGACTCCTATGGCTTTTCCGATTGTGGTCTGTACATCTTTTTCTGCGTCTCCGGTGTTTGAGATGTTGCTACCAAGATGCGTGAAGTTTTCAACGTATTCAGTGCCTTGTTTGCGTATGAGTGGTAGAAGGTGCAACGGTCATTTTCTTGATCATCTCTTGGCTTATACTAAGGTGGCTTTTTCCCCTTGCTCATGCAGATTGTTGGTCAATTCTTAGAGTGCAGCGTGGGCATGGCTAAGTAGAGCTAAGTCGTCTGCAAAGTCAAGATCTGCCAGTCTGTCCCCTCCCCACTTGATGCTGAGGTTTGCCTCGACGACAGACTTCCTCATCACAAAGTCTATCAATGATGAACAGTAAGGGTGACAGGATGCAGCCCTGTCTTACCCCGGTCACGATGTCAAAGTCGTCGGTTGTGCTGTTAGTGGTTCTCACTCGACAGGTGGAGTTGTGGTACAGGGATCTGTAGATGTTGATGGTATACCAGATAAGTGGAGGATCTGCCACTGGGATTCTCGGTGGATGCTATCAAAAGCTTTTTGAAATTGATGTAATTAGTTGATGACGGGTGTCTGGAGATCTTGGCACTGTTCTATGATGTTGCATAGAGTGAAGATCTGTTCTACGCAGGACCTTCCCTTTCGGAAACCAGCTTGCTCTTCCGTTAGGATGATATCTACCTCGTCTTTTAGGCGTTGGAGCAGCATACTGCAGAATACCTTGCCAGGGATAGACAGCAATGTGATGCCCTGCCAGTTGTTACAGTCTCCAAGGTGTCCCTTTTTGGCAGCGTCACAATAAACTCACACCTCCAGTCAGCAGGAACCTCTTCAGCATGCCAGATCAGGTTGAACAGGTGCGTGAGACTCTCCACGACCACCTCTTGACCGTGCTTCAGTAATTCAGCAGATACCTCATTGAGTCCTGGTGCCTTGCTGTTCTTGAGGCTCTTGATTGCTTTGGCAACCTCGGTACTGGTTATCTCTTCTGAGGAAACTATCAGAGTTGGAGCTGGTGTTTCCCGGTCAAAATTAAAGAGGATGGAAGGTGTCGGCTGGTTGAGAACCTCCCTGAAGTGCTCCACCCACCTTGCCTGCTGTTTCTCGTAATATAAGAGTGCCCTGCCATCCCTGCTCCTGATGGGTACCCCGTAGATGCTCCTGGAGCTGGTTAGTTCCCGCACAATTCTGTAGAGTGCTTTACTGTTGTTTTTCTCTGCTGCCTCTTGTGCCTCTCTAGCTTTCTCCTCCAACCACTTCCATCTGTCTCTCCTGTAGTTCTTTTTTACTTCCCGGTCCTGGCACCTGTACTCCTCGTCTTTCATCTTCCAACATTGGAGCCTCCTCTTCTTTTCTCATTTCATCTTTGCCATCTTCCTTTCATCAATCAATTCCCAAGTCTTTTCCATTATCTACCTCTCCTTGTTGGAGCCCCTTCTTCTGCCTACAACTGTTTCCACAGTCTCAGTGAGGGCATGGGAGAACAGACTTCACTGCTCCTCGATGGAAGGATGTTGTGGTACCTCATGCTTCTTCCTCAACTTGTCACGGTAGCTACTCAACACGTTGGTGTTCTTAAGCTTTTCCACCGCGCAGGGTCTCTTGGGCTGCACTTTTTTCACCTTTTTCAGCTTCAGCCTGATTTTTCCCACCACAAGAAAGTCATAGCATATGAGCATATATATGCACCCCTGTATGAGCGAACATCCAGCAGTGACGAACGACACCTTGTGTTTATGCAGATGTAGTCCAGCTCATTTTGGATTTCGCCCCCAGGTGAAACCCAGGTCATCTTGTGGATCAGCTTGTGCATGAAAAACGTGTTGCCAATGCTGAGAACGTTGGTGCCAGCTAGCATCAGCAGTCTCTCCTCGTTGTCTCAGGTGGAGCTTGCAGACCAATGTGGTCCCACTGTGGCAATGAGGCCAATTCTGTCACCATCCACTTTTGCATGTAGGTCTCCAATCAGCATCTTGGTGTCATAGCTGAGGATCTCATCCAGCACAGCCTGCAGCTGGCTGTAGAGGGCGTCCTTGTCCTCCTCTGAGGCGACTTCGGTTGGGGCATAGACCTATACGATGGTGACTTCGGTATGTCTAGTGCAGAGCCTCGCTGTGATGATGCGATCGTTCACCAGTTACCAGTTGTATGGTTGTGAAATAAGCTTGATGTTGAATTGTATAATTAACCATAATGCCTAAAGTTGTATCTAATACCATCAAAGTCCCATTTATTTACTAACTAGATATTAAAACTAAAGGTCACCAAACCTCCTTAAATCAGAATTATAAATTAAATTCCAATATTGTACCAGCATTAGAATGTAGGAATGCGGCCGAACAACAAGGTTTATAACTATATGCAATAGCTATCCTTCTTACCATTAAACCAACATCAATGGAATATTGTAGCAATCTGCACAATGAACTCTGATTTCAAACTTTGTTACATGTTTATAATATGTAACAAAGTTTGAAAGAAAGAAAGAAAAAGCAAACTTATAAGGAAAATTAAAATCAGCATTTAGAGATTACTTATATCATTAGGTACAGGGAGCGACAGAGGGATGATGGACCTGGATCTGCATGTCTGCCCCTCATCCATCCCTTTGAACTAGAGATATGTGAATCTGATCAGGCTTAGATCTCCCACCGATAGCATATCACATTTTGCCCCTGTCTCTCTCTAAAGCCACTGCTGGGCTGTCAGAGGGGATGCATAATTTTTAAATACTTTTCAGACTTGACTAACTTGAGATTTTGCTTACTTACACAAGGAACTGTGAAAAATGTCTAATGATTTTGAATAATTATAAAGAGTGCTCCCCTTAGTTTCTCTGAGGGTCTCTACCTGCTCTGCACGCTGCGATTGTTCGTAGTTCTCCAGGTAGATTCCCTCCAGAGCCGTCCCAACAATGGTTAGACCTTTGCCTGCCTTCAGCTGGTTGGTCAACGACAGCAGACGAGGCTGCTCCACATTTTGCTCTGCATCTGTGCTAACTAGTACCAGCAGCTGGGGTCTGGAGAAAGGGGAGAACAGAGAGGGAAGAAAGTTGAATCACAGGATGTTGTGAAAGAAGGAAAGAGCGGAGAAAGCCACTGAAGACCTGGAAGATAGACCATAAAAAACAGCGTGAGAGGTTCATGTGTTAATATGAATACAACACTTATTATTATCTGACCGCTGTAGTGAGGAGAATCTCATCAATTGAGAACATGACTGAGCACGTGCAGAGAAGTAGTTAAAATGTTAATAATGACCAGGATAAAGCAGCACAGTGTGCGTTTTGGTTTACCTCCAGTTCTTGGTGTGTGGGGGACCCTCCTCCAGTCGCATGAGGGCGTAACGGGCAGCGCTCAGAGACAGACCTCGTATCCCATCACCCCACTCTTTCTCCGCACTGTGACACAGAGAAAAGATGGTCGGTTTTTTTTTTCTTCTGTTAAAACATGAACGATAGTTTCACAGCTTCTTTTTAAATAAAAACAAGTGGCAGGGGTATTGTCAGCACTCCGGAACAAAATGCATTTGGATGACAGTCTGAAAAACTGCAATGTGATTAAGGCTTCACTGGTAAATATCAAGTTAACATGATGCCACTCACCACAGGGAATCACAGTCAGTTTGCTCTGTGTCACTTCACTATAAGCATGAATAGATTAACATGGAGGCCCCACATGGACCGGACAGGTAGAGGTGCCCGTCGGCACTGAGGTGCAGTTTGAAGCAACTCATTAGTCGTTTGATATTAAGTATCTATTTATTTTTTAAAAAAAGTATAAAATATACAAAAGATTTTCCTGCAAGACGTAAACGAGCATTGGTCTCATAAAAAGGTTGACACCCTTTTATGGTGTTAAATTATGAGAATATATGCAGGCAAAAAGGAAAGTTTGGGTTCTTTGTTTTGTTTATTTTCCTCTTTGCATTGCAGTAGCAAAATAGTGACGCTATTTTAATTAAAAGTGCCAATGTGGATCTGCTTTGGTGGATGATTTGAGCTGCAGTCTCTCAACATCTCCAGTGTGAAATGATGCTATGATGCTAAGTTTAGTTTGTAAACCAACAGCAGACAATTCAAGTCAATAATCTACAGTGGCAATAAAAGCAAGAAAATCAAACACAACGAGATGCAAAAGATGATAAAATTAATTATTGAACCAACATCCTGGAAACAGATACAAAACAATATGGTAAGAATTTTGGAAAGCAGCACCTGAGATATCAGAAACAAAACAACAAGTAAAGAGTCGTCTTCCTTGCAGAAACGATGTGAGTCTTCTTGACATCTTTATCCGTTAAATGACAAAATCACATCGCATAACCCATGAGAATGTATATTATCTAATGTTTCACAGTTTTCAACAGTACGCTAAAAAGTTAATTAAGAAATCAACACGTCCGGAAACAAAAACGTACATTTTCTTTTCAACACAAAAAATGATTAATGTGTGGTGTGAAAGAAGCAGAAAACTGTTGACATAAACATAAAATAAACACACATGCATACATGGCGCGCATGTGCGCGCGCACACACACACACACACACACACACACACACATGCACGCACACACACGCGCACGCACGCACGCACGCACGCACGCACACACCTGCAAAAGTCAAAGGCACCCATTGAATCC
Source organism: Antennarius striatus (assembly GCF_040054535.1). Classification (NCBI taxonomy): domain Eukaryota; kingdom Metazoa; phylum Chordata; class Actinopteri; order Lophiiformes; family Antennariidae; genus Antennarius; species Antennarius striatus. Next base: position 3,459,094 of record NC_090780.1, on the reverse strand, counting down.
AATCTCTCCTGGGGTTGCGCTTCACTCACCCTGCAAACTCAATATACTTGTAGATAGAGCCGGCAATCACCATGGCAACTATGGCGTAGTACCAGGAACAGAGGAACATGAGAGTGAGACACAAGCTCATACCCAGAAAAGACAGAGTCCTGCAGCAGGAGGAGATAGAAACAAAGACATTCAGACTGAGGCCTGCTGAAAGGGACAGACGTTGATGCTGGTTCCCATGGTGACGGCTGCACTGACCAATGGTAGAACTTGAAGCGAGGTCTCCAGTTTGGAGTTCTCAGCAGCGTCTGGAGAGCACAGGCCAAGTTCACAAACATGTAGCACATGAGGAAAAACCTGCGGGACACACACACACACACACACACACACACACACACACACACACACACACACACACACACACACACACACACACACACACACACAGGTTCGGTTTTAATCTGTGATGCAGCAGTGACTTCATCCTGAACGTGTTGTCTCAGTATCCGTCACGTTCGCTGGCTTTTTGTCTGCTTTACTGGAGCAGAAAAGCGTCCTGCCCTTTTGTGTGATGAGCTAAATCCTCAGCCCATAAAATCTGGCATTTGCGCCGTTTAAGGAATAGCAGGGAACTGGCAACTGTGAAATTTCCCACTGCTGGCTCTTTGAAAAATACCAGTAAATTAGAGTTTGTTTGAGTTCTCACATGGACAGGATGGGGGCCACCGCATCCAGAGAAGCAATGAGGATGCCGCTCTCGCAGATACACGCCGTCAGCAGCAGGGACCATGTGGGCTCTCCGTTGGCCTTCCCGTGACCAAACACCTGTGGGAACAACACAAAAAACAACTTGAAAGGTGTGTCGGCGGGAAGTGCTTTTTTTTTTTTTGCCCCCATGATGTAAAATAATTACTGAGTAAACAAAACAAAGACTGACCCGAAGAGCAGGCACAATGCTATCCTTGGCGATAGCCTGCATGAGACGTGGGGCACCCGTCAGGCTCTGCAGCCCCGCCCCACAGGTGGAAAAGAAGGAGCCAATCACAATCACCCACGGTGACGGCCAAGCCAACGTGCCAATCACCAGATTCCCGTGGACGCCCTCTCCAAACCTTAAGATGAATGGAAAAAAGTTAGGTGTATTATTTATTGATGACGAAGTAAAGGCAGAATGAATCGCTCGTGACACAGAACTTACTTATCCCTGAGGATCACACCCTCGATGCAGGCACCAAACAGAAACACACTGGACATGTCTGCACAGTTACGTTCAGGAAAGTATTTCACTCCATTTGGTGGAAATTTGATTATCCGTCATGAATGTTCCTGAGACGAGACGTTTTCAGGACGTCATAAACCTTTCCTTTTGATGAACCACTTAATGATCTGATAAAGCCAAACTGCATTCGCTGAGATAGGACATCAGACAATGTTGTTCAAGATAATACCTCAGAAATCAATGACATTGTAACTGATACACTTCTCCTTTATTAACTTGAGATCGGTCAGGTAGCGCAGTGATGCGATTAGACGTCCTAATTACATTTGTTTGGACCCCCAAGCTGATTACTCAGATACATGGAAGACATCCAAGGTGGTTTCTGGAGTTAGAAACCTGATATTACATTATCTTTTAAGTGTGTGTGTAGCAGCTGAAGAATGTTGTATTTTAATTTTATTAATGAGGATTTAAAAGTATTTAAAAGTATGCGGGGAGTATTTCTAACTTCTCAGGTCTTTTCAGGACTCAGCAGAAAGTTCTAAAATTCATACACTTCCACTTATTTAATTTAATCTGAATGAATAAATTTAAGGTGATTTCTACAAGCGAAAACTTTTTTTTTGTCATTTGTCTATGCTGTGACTGCTGTCATCCTGCAGGGGGCGGTAGCAAAAGGACACAGACGGTGGATGTGGTGGTGATGGCAGCAATGGTTCCAATGGGAATGGACTTCTGAGCATCACGCAGGTCTCCAGAGCGGTTGGAGCCAGCCATGATTCCTGAACAGATAGTTGGGAAGCAAACCTTATCAAGGTCAGTGAATTTTACATTTACATGAAACACAGAAGAATATATGAAAAATATGAAACCCAAATTGACAAATATAACCAAATAATAGTCATCATACAGCAAAAAATAAAAATAAAAAAACAAGTGAGAAGAACTAGAGATTTTCACCTGTCACAGAGGGGAAGTAGATGCCGACAAGCAATGTGAAGAAGCTGGTGATGTCGGCCAACACGTAACGATTTGAGTTGGTGAGAGGGTCATCCGGGTCTTCCACCGACTCCATGTCTTGTTTGGCAATCAGATCCCCTTTCTCATAGTAGGTCCCAAACATATTGTCTGTGTTGATGGGACAATGGAGAACATGGGTCAAAACTTAATGGAGATAAAACCAGATTAAAGAAAGGACATCAACATTCCAGACTGCAAACCTTTATGTATATTTTTATGGGAAGTTGACAAAATTTTAAATTAACTAGAAACTTGTTCAGGCGCTCAAAAAATACAGATATATTCCAGAAAAAGTATTTAATAAGGATTTTCAAAACTAATTATGACTGGATTAACCTGGATCTGTAATGCAAGGATCAGCATTTAGCCTTGGTGTTACTGGAGGAAGGTGAGGTCATGTTAGCTCTGAGTTTCCTGCTGGGTTCTTTTGGTCCATGACCAACAAAGTTCTGGGCATGTCAGTCAGAAACCGTTCACTTATTCTGCTCTGTCCTGGTGAAACATGGTGATTTCCAGGGACACAGCTTGATGCATAATGGGTGTTTCCCAAAGACCAGTCTTTGCATTGCACAATACACATTTATTTATCACCTACCATTAGAGTTAAAGTTATTCATGAATTAATCAATTAGTCAAATAAAATTTAATTATTTTGTTCAATCATTTAAATAATTTTTCAAACAAAAACAAAAATATTTTACTACTTAAATTTTGTCTTTTTAAAAAAAATTTTTTTTGCACTCTATGAAACAGATGAACCAACCTGACAGGATTCCGCTCATGATCCCTGGGATACCCTGCACCTCTGTCACATTATTGTTTTCGAAGTACTTGTCACAGGTAGCGTTGAGGAGCGATGAGTCACAGAACATGCGCCACAGCTGAGTGGTGACCGTCCCGTTCGCCGTCTCAATGGTCTTGGCACAAACGTCAAACGTCTTCCACACCAAAGTACGGTTGCCCAAAATACACGCACTGGAGAGACGACAAGCACATTTCTTGAAGCATGTTGAAGTTGATGGTGTCAGAAAATAGTTTTGATGTCTTGATTTAATTTATTCCGTTCGTCAACTTAGCACTATAACAGCCCTACAAATGTACGTAGTAACAATTGTATGCTTCAATGTAATTTCTGAATACAAAATAAATATAAAACCACAAGTGAAAAAAGTTTTTTTTCTGATTTCTTACTTCAAAAACTAGATAGACTAGATATTCATTATCAATCATTATTAATCATTATGAAACTTTTTTTTCAGGTTAAAAGAAATCCAAAATTCCAGGTTACACATGTGCTAGATGTGTTATCAATTTTTATTTTTTTATATTTTTTGTTGGAGGAAGACAGAGCATTCACAGAGAACCCAACCAAACACACACACACACACACACACACACACACACACACACACACACACACACACACACACACACACACACACACACACACACACACACACACACACACACACACTGGACTGGATTCAGTCATTCAGGAAAAAAAAAAATCAATCTTGGGCACATTAAGCTCAGGTGAACATACATGGAAATCTTTGGACCTGCAAACAGCAGCAGCATGTGTTGTTGTGTCGTATGTTTTTGTTCATATAATTGTCTATAAAGGTTTCTGTGTTTGTATGACATGCGTTGTCTCTATGCTGACGATCAGATTCTCGATCGTCGCCACTTACGGGAACACGGGAGGATCGACGGCGGTCTTGATGACTCCGGCGTAGACGGCCAGGATGGAGAGAATGACACATCCCAGAAACACCAGGGCCAACTTGTTGACGTACTTCACACCAACGAACACCACTGTGGCCATGGAGGTCAACAGGATGGTCCCGTACACACGCATGTTGTTCAGCAGGGCGGCCTCCGCCTCAGCACCCTCCAGACCTTCCAGGGGGAAGATGGCCGCTTTTGGCACGATGTAGATCTGAAGGCAGAGGGTTGTTATTATTATTATTATTATTATTATTATTATTATTATTATTATTATTATTATTATTATTATTATTATTATTATTATTATTATTATTATTATTATTATTATTATTATTATTATTATTGATGGGTTTTTCGTGTTTTTTTTTAATATAAAACATCCAGGGAACATACAGGAACAGCTTTCTCATAAGAGTTCAATACGATCTCATTGTAGCTCTGGGCAGTCGTCATTTAGGGATAGTTACTCATCCACTTTGCCTCCTCACCTCTTCCAAGAATGTCTTGGGAATTTAAACCGGCAGATTTCAGGTCACAAATATTCTCTACCTCACTGTTTACCTGCTGACTCTACTACATTTCACTCTGGGTAGAAAAAAAACAAAAACTTAAACACGATAGAGGAAAGGTGAGGAAAGCATGGGGTGTGGACATTAATGGCGCTCTGCTAGCGCTTGAAGCCACTCGCATAATTCCCCTGTGCCGTTTTAATTCAGCTTCATTAAGGAACTCAAGCATGGTATTAACGTTTGAAATTAACTGCTTTTACTACGGACCAATCCAAGAATAGCCTCATCATATATAAAACGGTAAACCCATAATTAGCCCATCAGTATCTGTCAGCCGTTGTAGATGATTCACAGCGAAGCCGTTACGTAAACGCAGGGAATTCCTCTTTTTTTTTTTTTCTTGCCAATCATTTAAAATTCCACCCGAAACAGTTCTATTATTAAGAACAGGAAGTAAAGCTGACAAGAAAAAGCTGGTATTCTCGACTGAGCGCCGTCATTTTGGCCGGAGAAACTGATCGTTGCTAATAACGCCGTATCACCAGGCAAACAAAATCACTTTTTTTCTTCAGCGTTGAACTGATCATGCTTCCTAAAATAGCAGCATGAGTTTGTGTTCTTGGCTCGGCTGGAAGGATGAAACATATTCAAATCATTTTCTTTCCGGATCCGCTCCATAACAATTCTGCAGGGATTGTTATTTTACAATGAAAACTAAGCCAGCGTTGACCCAGAAGACAGAATTAACCTCCAGGAATGATCAAACTCTGCATATCCATGAGAGACAGAAACAGAATAACAGAAGGAGAATAAAACACACTCTGGTGTTTTGATAACAGGAGATGAAGGTGATTAGAGCTGTTTCAAGGAATGGTCGGCCGGTGTCTTGATCTCTCATTAATGCAGTATTTGCATAATTACCCAACAGTCCTTGCAGCATGGAAGAAGTGGGATAAAGGGTTAGAGGAGGAGGAGGAGGAGGAATGAAACTCAATGATGAAGGACACCCTCATTTTATCAACTGACTCCACAGAGTTTGAGAAAGAAAAATCGCTCCAGAGCAAAGCAAGGATGAACTGAAGGAGGAGAGTTCTATCTTCACAAAGGCAGGAAGTGATGTTGTGTTTCATTCTAGTAGAAGTCTTCAAGAATTATTTTCTTGTTTAGAATTTAAGAGAAACAAAATCTGACCTTGTCATCGTGTTTTCTGCGAAGCAAAATAGGTCAGAAAAGAATATTTGTATACACATAACAATAGTAGTAAGATCGATTAATTTAATATCAGTAGGAAACATTTTGAAAAACGTATTTTTGATATGTTATGACTTTTCTCTTCCTGTAATTTAAATTTTTAATTTCAGTTCGTCTGAGCTCATTGAATGGAAATGAGAGGAAAAGACGAACAGCTCCAGTGAAATGAAATGAAAATGCAAATGAAGTCTGCAGCAATCCGAATGTTGCAATTAATTACTTAATTAATCGATCCAAGTGAACCGTTCTTCCATTTCCTGTCTTTGCGATGGGCTAAAACTAACTAACAGCTCACAGTAGCTTCATATTAAAAGTCCAGACACGAGGACGATCGACTGGTCGTCCAACGACGCCGCACCCAACATTTTTTATCTAACCTAACTTTAACCACACTGTGCCTGAAGAGTGTTACTTATGTTAGTTATGTGGGGAGCTTCTGCAGGCGCCGCTGATATGAAATATCTATTAATGTGAAGCAACGTAGAGAAAATAAAAGACTAGAGGACATGATTTACAAAGAAAATGCTCCAGCACACGTCACATTGTCTGTCAGTGATGTCCGGTCAGTTTCCACATACACTCTAGACACCTCACTCTACCCATACCTATCTAGGCCTGTTTATTTATGCCTTTTTATTCCTATGTCTATTTATGCCTTTCTATTTGTATATTCTTGAGGGGTTATTTATTACTCTTTCTGTTTGGTGTTGGTACTACTTTCTATGTGCTGGTGCTACTTTCCGTGTGCTTTTTCTGTGTTCTTGTGTACTCACCGTACTGTGTGTAGTGCGACGGAGAAGTTAATTTCCCTGACGGAACCTCCTTAAGGGATCAATAAAGTTCTACTCCACTCTACTCTCACATCCCAACCCCATAGAGAAAACTACATCAGCACAAGACAAGTCCTAAATGGTTGGCTATTCCTCTGAGGACAGTGACCAGAGAAGAAGAACGGCAAGGGAAAAGCCATCCCATAATAAAATGTACTGCGCTCTGCATACAGAATTTCATACTGTGCAACATTATCACTTATTTCACATGTATTTTTAGATAATATATTATTATATAATTTCATTATGTAAGCAAATATAATGAAGCCTGTTGCCTTTTAGAATGGGAGCCAAACCAGAAAGATGATTCATTCTGACTATATTATTAGAACAATGTGGACAGTGCTGCCTTGAAGACAGTGTCTAACATTAATCATGGTGTTTTCTGGTAGAATAAAAAAGAAACCCTGGTCGTAACCTCTGCAGACACCAGTGGCTTGTTTTTTTGGCTGCCTCTGCACTGCTGCTTCCGTTTGGCTCCTTGCCTCATCACACTGAACTATGTTCAATATTGGCACCAGTTTTACTTGGACCACAGCAAAATATCCAAAAATCTTTTATCTGTTACAATTAATCAAGAGGTCATATTTGGTGGTGAATTTGCCGAAGTCAGACATCACCTTTCTCGATAAAGTAGCTTTAATGTTATCAACCAAATATATGATAGTAAAAGTGTGATTACAGAGTTAACTGCAGGGGAGGAACGGCTGTGATGAAGGATGTCATCCTCTACTAACCTGGCAAATCCAGCCCATCTTTTCCCTTTTGATGCCATGAGTTAATGAGCTTGAAAATTTTCAAGTAGACTGAACAAAAGAAGACACTTAACACTTCTCCTCTCATGTCACACGATGGAAACCCTACTCAGCGTACCATCAAATCATTCCAGTTGATAAATGATGGCAGCTGTTTGAGCAATTTTCGATTTCCACTAATTACTAACTAGAATAAATCTGTGGTAAGGAAAAGACTCTGCACCTGCAGAATATCAGAGGGATTCAGGTCTACAATGCCTGATTTGTGTATTTGCTATCCAGTCTTAGCAATCTGCCGGTCTCCAAAGTGTCCTGTGCTCTGGATTTCTGATTAAAGTCCTTGACCAAACACACAAGAGTCAATAGAGTTGGTGGGCTTGGTCTATTAATATTGTCCATGGTGTATATGTTGAAACAGACCCCTGTAATGATGTCAGTATAACATGGAGGGGATAGAGAGGATCTTTCTCACCAAGAGGAGTTCAATGGCCCCCAGGATGTACATGGCTCCAGCGAAGGTGGTCCCCAGATAGAAGCAGATCCCCACTGCTCCCCCGAACTCAGGCCCCAGGGAACGGGATATCATGTAGTAGGAGCCTCCAGCTACACAGACACAACAGTGTTAAAGGAAACAGAATGTTCGTATATTTGTAAAAATACACGAGCATGCCGTTCTAATGCAGTGGATGTAATTTAACTTCATGTACAACAGTGTGAGTTTCATTGGTTTGAAATCCAGCTATTTTTACTGTCCTTCATATATTTTCAGTGTCAGCTCATACACAAATTATTGTTTTTATTTTTATTTTTGGTGGAATCAGTGCTGCAGTGAGATACAACAAACCAAAGAAATGCTAAAAAAACCCCCAAAAAAAACCAAATTTGAAAAATTGCTAATCAACTGTCAGACTTGGATTTTTTTTTTGTGATAGATTAATAACATTTTAAGAATTTCTTGTGCTTCTTTTACCAGGGCTTTAGCAAACAGTATAAGTGAATATAAACAAATAGACTAATCACTACTTTGCAGCAGCATAAAGATTATCACCAGTTATAATTTATAAAAAAATTTAAATTTCCTAGTTTGGGATAAATAAAGTATATCTATCTATCTAATAGGGAAACATAATTGTCATACATTTTCACACTTCTCTGCCACCAAAAATTCATGTTCAGTTGTACATGTATTTGGCTGATATTTTATTTTCTGTAAATAACAGTGAGTGAAAGAGCAGCAGATCCCAGACTGCAGCTTTAAATGTTTCAGGGGACATCAAGCTGTGCTGGGTGGAACGCGCCAAAAGCAGTCAGCGAGGAGGGGAAACGTGGAAGCAGACAGACTCAAAACAGCAGTGACCACTGTCTGCTCACCCACCTGGCACGACTCCATTGGTAGCAATGGCACTCATCGAGATGGCAGTCAGCATGGTCTGAGGAGGGGGGTGGGGGGTGGGGAAGAAAACAGGAAATGAAATCACATTTATCCACGTCTACACACAGGCTGTGAATGCATGGGTGATGATGGTGAATTCCACACCTTTTAAAATTATTTTATTTATTCTTTTCTTAAATAAAATAAATTTGTTTCCATCGATAGATGTAACTTTTTTTTGTGTTTTTTTTAATCAAACAAGCGACAGGGTAAATATTCCTGCTAACAGCTCTCTGATGTTGATCTGTCAGCGGACACCCACGGAATGCAAACGGTTTGTGTCTTACTGTAGCTGGTGTGTTATTCACCAAATTAGCGCTAACTATTCTGGTTCCGTACCATCCTAGTTCGTCTCTTTCCCATTCGAAAGTTAGTGCTGCACAACGGGCCGCTAAGGCTCATGGGATTTTTGACAAAGTACGTCCTGTATGAAACAAACATGGCCTTCTGAATGGACTGCTTTAGAGACAAATGCAAAATAAAATTTATTCTAAAAAGGAAAGCAATGCTTGCAGCTGACTTTACACATGACACACATGTTGTTGTGTTGTACTGCCTGTTGTACTGCCTGTGTTGTACTGCCTGTGTTGTACAGCTTGTGTTGTACTGCCTGTTCTACTGCCTGTTGTACTGCCTGCTGACTGTGGGTCTGAGAGGACTTCCATTTCATCTGCGCTGTATGTTGTGCATATATTTTGACAATAAAGCTGACTTTGACTTTTGATTCTGACATGCTGGGATATGTCCCTTCAAATTCTTCTTTTCCTTTCAGCTTTTCCCTTCACGCGTCGCCAAAGTGAATCAAATGTGAAATGTCAATCAAATCAAATGTCCCTTCAAATAAACCAAAAAAAAAAGAAGATCGAACTCATGCAAAATCTTTATAATCCATCCAGTTTGTAGGAAAGATAATTCCCTGGAAATATAAAAGCTTTGACTAGATGTTGGAACTGAAGAAGGAATATGACTTGTGCTAATTGCTGGGCTTTATTTAAAAATTAATATCAATCCATTGAGCAGTTATTGAGACTGTTTGACCTGTACCAGAATGGACCAGCTGACCACCAACAATACATTTAACACATCTTTTATATGAGTCCACTCTTAAGTGTCAGAAAGACACTTTAAGAGGTTAATCTAACAAATGTCCTTCTTGTAAACTCCTTCCTACCACGTGACGGAGATTTCATCAGGATTTCTCGACAATGTTAATTCCTATAGCTGAGTGGTTGTTGATTAGATAAAGAAAAACACCACCAGGCTTGTCAACAGCTGCGATATTACATTAATGACGACTCCCATGTAATTCCAGCACTGAGTGGGAGAAACGCAGCAGAAGAAATGTGAGGGCTTTGCTGGATTGGAGAGCGTTAGCTGCACGCAAACGTGGGACAGCCTTCACTGGCCTGCAGCGGAGGAGAGGGATGAAGGCACTGAGTGGAAGACTGGGCAGGAGAATTAAAACAAGAGACGTAAAGACAGGGAAAGAGAGGCAGTTCAGAAGGATTAAGATTTCAATATTCCTTCAAATGCATGTTGAGTGCAGTTTGGTATTATCTGCAGATGAAAGAGAACAACGAAGACAAGAGGAGAAGAAGCGTATCAGCGGTATCTCCTGGAACCGTCTCTCTGTCTGAAGCCTCTGTGAATACTGCCTCTTGTTTTTCTGTCTGATTGATCGATCAATATGTCTGTCTGTCTATCTATTGTTGTGTATTATGTGCTCATTGCATTTATCACTGTGGAAAATGTAATACTGTTCACAACATGTCAACATCATGTCTGTCGTACTTCGGCAATTAAAAGGTACTCTTGACTTTGCAGAGAGCAGCAGTGTAAAGTAGATTACAGTTATATTCTAGAATCTTTAATTTGGCTAAACTCTTAACATACTGTAGTATTGTCATTGTTTTCTGTTGCAACTTTAATTTCCATAGAATCCTAATATTAAAACTTCACATTCACTTTTCTATAAAATATCTATATATTTTCACATGCCTCAATATATAACACCAAAAAGTGGCTGATGCATTAGTTTCAAAATGCTGCACGCTAAAATAGTGACATTTGTAAAGCTGCTCTGGTAAATCTGGTAAATTCAGTTTAGTTATTGACATCCTCAGCGTTGTGTTCTTTGCTTAAAAATCTCACATTCATGAATGGATTAACAACATTATTAGTTACGCCGATTTGTTTCCACATGTTATAATTCAGTGGTGCTGTGTTGTCCTTGGATTAATTCACAATTTTCTCTCATCGCCATTATCATTCATAGATGTATAAAAGAAAAATACAAACAGAGAAAGTGAGACGTGTGATGGGATTCCGGTGAATCCCAGCTGACGATGTCGGACTATCATTACATCAGTGTCTGTGAAGACGGTAATGTGGTTAGTGTCACCTGAGGGCCCGATGGACTGACGATCAGGAGTGAGGAACAAGTGGCGCTGGGCTCTTTTCCTCGCTCTAATCTGGTCGTAATGAGGCCGCAAACTCTTCTCCCACCACAGCAGATAAGACAGTAATTGTTAAAGTGTTTTATCTGATGAGGGGAGCAGTCATGCAGAGGTAGCTTGTCACGTACCGAGCGACTGAGTTCGCTGCACGGCAGAGCAGCAACCTCCAGATTTACAGGATTTAGATTACACGTTATACTTTATAAACTATTCTATATTGCAAAATTTTAGAAAACAAAATCTTGAAACATGTTTGGAAAGGAATCACATATTCTTCTTCCCCAAATCCTTGATAGATATTAACAAGTGTGATTATGCTTTGCTGTCTATGGTGTTGGAGGGTTGCGAAGTATTTTTTAATCCTTTCCAAAACCAAAAATCATAATCATAAAATCTTATTACACAAAGAGTTACTTCTAGTTTTATAGTTGTGATTAAACACATGCACTCTCAAATAATGTCCCCTGGAAGACCAGATCTTAGTGTCTCAGCCCATGGGAGAGCTCCTAAGATCAAAACTGTTATGGGATATGGAGGGGACTTTTAAGAGGATTAAGAGTTTCTTCAGCAGGAGGATAAAATGGCACCGGGACAAAGAGGCGGTAGCAATATTCCCCCAGCACTCAATGACGGTGAGTTAATGAAACACCACAGATTAGATTTTGCGGGGATGATGTCCGTGGCCGAGTGATGTGATCACACCTCCCACTGTACAATAACATTAACGCTGGGGATGAAAGTGATTAGAACGCTTTAGCATTCAGCAGCTTGAAAACACAACACAGTAAATCAAGGACTTCCCAGTTTTCAGTCACATGTTTCACTCTGTAATCAACGCTAACACAAAACAGCACATCTCGCACACATCCCCGGTGGACACACCCAGAGGTTCAGGCATGTTCCATGCACTACATTCTCCAATGGCACCTCTTTTATTATTATTAATTATTATTATTATTATTATTATTATTATTATTATTATTATTATTATTATTATTATTATTATTATTATTATTATTATTATTATTATTGTTATTATTATTGTTATTATTATTATTATTATTATTATTAATAATAATAATAATAATAATAATAATAATAAATAAAATAATTATTTAAAAAATAATGTAATAAACCAATATATATTGTCAGGCAACAGTTAAGATCTGTAAACACATTTAAAAGGTATGAATTATTCCTATTTATAGGAATAATTCATATCTGACTGAAGTACTATGGAATTCACATCCATACATCTATTTATTACTTATTATTATTATTATTTATTATATGTACTCCTCAGAATCAGTGCTCATTTCTGACATTTTATCTCCTTTTTCCATTGCAGTAAATTGGTCTTTTATTCGTCTTTAACAATAAGAGGTGATGACGCTGATACACATTTTATCCTCAGTTTTTATCACATTGTAATTTCTATGGCCAAGTCCGTGTATGTAAGTCTCTTTATTCAGATGAGTGCGGACCTTTAAACCAACACTTGTGAGGCTAATGATAATTACAGACTGTAGCTGGGTTCTGTAGCTTGAGCTGATTGATTCTGGTGATTTCTGATGACGATCAGTGATTGTTGACCAGAGGCGCCTGAAATTGTCTCAAATAGAGAACTTTTTAAAGGATTAGGAAGAATTTGAAGAGGTGAGTCTCCCATCATTAACAATATAAACTACACGTGTCGATCGGCAGACATAGAGACAATAACTTAGGAGGCTACATGGTTATTTCATTCATCCATAAGGTAAATTATCTCTCATAGCGGTCTCCCTATTTTTGTCTGAGTGATCAGCCGTAAACTTGAAAAAGCATGGATGTCCTCTCTGGTGAAGTCCTCTACATTCCTTATAACTCGTCACTTATCTTCTTCTACTTGCTTAAAGGAAACCACACATTTGTCACCTTTACTTTTGACAGTGTCCTACTTTTGTTACACACAACCCTCGCTGCAGACAGGGACATCCATGAATGCCATCAATCACCCGTTGTCACAAAAGTAGAGGATGTTTGACCGTCCTCAAAAATTTGAATGACTGTAAAGTTCGATTTGCTTTGCCATCATTAACAGTCAAATGAAAATCTAAAATAAAAAGGATATAAAAAAAAAAATTATTTCATATGTTGTCAAGGTCGGATGAGCAACAAACACAACATCCAACACCTGTTGACCTTCTGTGTGAACCAGGACCTGATTGGTGGACAGGCAGTGGAGGCAGGGCTGTTCTGGAGGATGTAGATCATCTTTTTTCCCACTGACCCACAGCCTGCAGCTACTATCACCTCACCACCAGGCAGTGCAGGTAACCTAAAACTGTGGCAGCTTGATAGAGTACGTGCTGCCTCTGGTTGTCCAGCACTACCTTCCTCTGTAAAGATGGAGCTACTGTCTGCACCTCCGGTCTCCTCACGTGCTGTGACCTCCAAGGACGCCGGTCGATTATTCTGCCTTTGCCATCCGTCCTGATTACGAGATCCAACAGCAGAAAAGCTTACATGAGACACAAAAAGAATGATTTTTCTTTTGAGGCGGTGTGACGGTAGGGAAACTCAAATACTCCTAAATCATCATGATTACGGGCCGAGCTTGAAAAATGTGTTTGATGAAGGAGCTAATTTAAATTTTTAGAAACAGTCTGCTTTGCTGATACCGTGACACTGACTGCAAAGGACATTTCTGCTGTTTTTTCTTTTCTTTTTTTTGCCAAAGCTACAGACAAACTGTGATTTGGCCTCTAGTAGACCTCTACATTTGAGCAGAAATTGGTTTTGACTAGAATGAAGTTTTTGTGCTGCCCTGAGAGCATGCTTCATTAGCATGCTTCATTACACAACTGCGGAACACTTTTATCGAGTACAGCTTCATCAGCTCGCAGCAGAAATTATATTTTTCGGTGCTCTGCTTATCACTTCAAATTGCTGCGGATGGTAGGAGGCGAATGGGGCCGGGTTAAAGGGAATGGAAGGTACCCCCTCATTTTCAGGCTGACATCAGGAGGATGAGGTGTGTCCAAATTAGACGTCGAGAAAGCAAAAGAGGAGAAAGAGAGGAAATCATGACAATGTAATGTTAAAAGAGTGGTGGGGAGAAATTGAGAAAGCGAAAAAGAGATGAGAGCAAAAAAAAATGAAGGAGATTAAAGCATCTTTAGCATTTAGATGAGTCACGACAGTGAGCCCATCACCCCTTCTCCCTAGCAGCATTTGGATTCAAAAACCTGGAAGTAATGAGGAGGGCCAAACGGCAGATGACTTTCCATCTCAAATATTCAACCTAATTTTGTCTCGGTGACAAGCCTGTATTCATTATCTGCCTAACACACACACACACACACACACACACACACACACACACACACACACACACACACACACACACACACACACACACACACACACACACACACACACACACACACACACACACACACACACACAAGCACGTCTACGAACATGCAGACTTTGAGAACGCAGTCTTAAAATGCTTATGTGTATAATTTCATGGGTAATGGTGCGGCGTGTCAGAGCTGTTCCACATGGAGACACGTTCTTCAAACGCTAATGAGTCTCACAGTTTTGTCAGCTTGTTAATGTTCTTCTAAAAAAAAGTTGCATGATGGAGACGCGGTAGCTTCGGATGGACATCGGCTGCTGCGATTGATCATCACATGAAAAGTGTTCTGTGTGGGATATCCTCTCATGAACACCATGTGTAAATAAAACATGGGATCAAGCTTTACGGTAGGTATGATCTCTGCGCTGCTCGAGCCCTGTGGATCGTGCTGCACATATGTATGTGTATGTAAACACACACACACACACACACACACACACACACACACACACACACACACACAAACACACACACATACGCACACTGTAATGCTGGCATCCACTGCAGGGCTGGGGTGGTTATGTGTTATGTAAGGAGCTTGAAAGGAGAGAGGTGGGGGTTTCTAACACACCGTTCGTGCCCAGGCTTATCGCCCCGAGGGCAATGAGCACAATGTGACTGATAAGAAATAAGTGTGTCTGTGTGTGTGTGTGTGTGTGTGTGTGTGTGTGTGTGTGTGTGTGTGTGTGTGTGTGTGTGTGTGTGTGTGTGTGTGTGAGCAAGATAGAAATGTTGAGAAAAAAAAGAAAGAAATGGGAACAGGATGTAGGTATAAATGATGTGTGAAGAAATCTGGGTGCATGTTCCAGAGAATAAGACATTCAGTATTTGCGTTTGCATGACTTTCTTGAGAACTGAAGCAGCTTTTGATGTTGGAAGATTTTTTCTTTAACACTTCACTTCTTTAATGCTATTTCTTTTTTAAGCTGAGCAGCATATATTTCATCTATTTAAATCTAATAACAATTATAGAGGAGTGACAGAGGAGATTTTTAATTTAGCTCACATACACCAGACGATTGCACACCTTTGTTTTAATGAAGAATCATTTTTCGAACCAAATGCCAATGTTTTAGTTAATTATTTATTTCCCATTTGCTTCTCAATTCAGTTCATTTGAAAACAGAAAAAAAAAAAAAAAAAAGGCCAACAGCCCTCCATCAGTATGTTTAAAAGCCCTCTTCACAGTGTCACCGAGAAACATGATTGGGAAGCATATTGCTCGCATGTCTGTGCAGACAAGTTTGCTATGGTTGGGATTTGAGGGGGTTGTTCTATAAATACACTCGGTGCTAGAGGAGAATCTAGGCTGCCAACATACAGTCCTGTGACACTGCAAACCAGAGAAGAGACACACGAACGGCTGATAGACCACACAGTTTGAATTAAAGCTGCCATGTGTTGGAACATAAACACTCCAATGCCTCCATTTCTCCTGGATGGATGTTAGACAGTCGGGGTGTGTGTGTGTGTTGAATATTATCTCCTGACAATCAAATGCATGAAACAAGTCAAACACGATCACTTTGTAACCGATCCCTGACAGCATCCGATCCTGAAGGACGCCGTCTTTTCTAGTTCGACTCTCAAGGCCACAGAGTTGTCAGTCCAGCGCAGAAGTCAGACTGACAGCTCCTCCACGCTGACGAACCAGGGAATATCACAGCATGACATCATAAATTTAAAAAATCTGAATACACTTGAATAATTTTTTTTTTTTTTTCCAATTAACAAAAATACACGTGGATTCAATTTTAAACAATGAGACAGATTCCAAAACAATCCGTTATCTCTAGAAGGTCTGTAGCCGTCATAGCTAATGCCATGTGACTGCAGCTAAAGCAACATCCCTCCACTAAAGGGCAACACGATCAATCCAGCTAAAACAACTTTCTGACATAATAAATCTTGTTCTAGGATTTGACATAATATAACACTGCAGTACACTGAAATACTTATTTCCCAAAGGTAACGGGATAATAATACGAATACAAATGAGATGATGGCTGTTCAGTCCTACATTACACCATAAATACTGACAGCAAAATAGACTCCAACAAATGATCCGTTCACTCCATGTTCAAATGTGGGTTTTTTTTATTACAATTCCAAGTTATTTTAATATATTGTGTTTGTTTGTTTTTTTGAGAATTATGGCCTCATTGGGAATGAATGGAATTGAGCCGTTATCGTGCTCGAGATTTGTAATGGGATTTGCTGACAGCAACACAAAATACAAAGAAAAAAACACTTTAACATGATTTACATTGTTTGGAATTATGTTTACTCTTTATACCTTATCATCACAACAAGCAGACAAACCTAGAAGTTAAATACAGTGTTTGGATCTTCACATAACAAAAAAGTCGAGAATTATTACTGAAATGTTGAACCTCATCCCAGGTAGAACTCAAGGTCACAAATGAACAGGAAAATGTAATCTACCCAATGTTAACCTGTCATTAAACCATTTACAGATAAATTAACAAAGAAGGAAAAGACTTTTCTTTTAAAAAATCACAGTTTTGAACAAATCATTTAAAACTGCACTGATTGATTGGAGCATTACCCACAATGCCCACAGACAGTATTATTATGCTACTATTATATATTAGACACTTCTAGAGATTACTATGGAGGATTTTTCTTTTTTTTAAAAATGCATAGATTAACTTGTGAACCACAAACTGCCATTTGGCTTGTCCCACTTTGTTGAAGATTTCGCTTTCTGACATTTACGACCTTTGACAATGATGTCTTAATCCAAAAAATTATTATTTTTACAAAATGCAACTGACAAATCCCGCAAATATATACGTATATATACACTACATATATATATGGTGAACTAAATTTGAATGATACACCACCTCAAATCCTCTCCTAATCTAATCCCAGCCGCTCCATTGCTTCTTCAATCTCCACTAACCTCAGTCCCTTTAATAACGTGGGATCTTTTACTGCTGCACACTTCATTACCTGTGCACTCTCTGCAGCCACGTCTGCTATAATATGTTTCTCTTCAGTTTAATGTCCCTCTTTAATGACATCCACACCCACACTGCTCTGCATAATTAAAAAAATCAAAAAAAATCATTGGTAACACACTCACTGTGGTGCAGCACATGGTGACGATGATAAAAGTTCCGATGACTCCTCCGATTCCCACCAACCAGGTCATCCTGAGGAAGAGGATGACTCCAAAGATGTTCTGGATACACGGCATGTAGACGCCCATCAGAGTGCCCAGCTGAGGTGCCTGGAGGATGAAGAGGATGAGGAGGAAGAACGTTGGTCAAACTGATTTCACCGAAAAATAAACTAATAATCATTATTTAAATGGCGTAGCTGTGATGATTTTGTTTTCCATTTGTTTGGTTTGAACTACGACTTTACGAGCCTCAAACACCAGATGTGCAGCACAGGCTGAACGACCCCTGCTTCACTTTGTCATGAATCAATGAAAAAGTCAACACCAACCATCCATGCTGGGAATCACAGTGTGCAAATTTGTGTGTCTCATTATTTCACAGAAGGTCACATCCAAAGACAACACAACAGACTGTTACGCTGCCACAAAGGCAACAAGACATTTATGACTGCATAGATTGTTGCTGCGTGAGGTATTGTGATAATGTGATCTGGTGCTTTGGGTGAGGAACGCCCATTATCGGCACTTTACTGCTTTTGTTCATTCTTGTTCAATGTTAATGTTTTTCTTTATGTAAGTATTAACTGGATGCTTTTATTTTAATGTTCCAGGCTACTGTCGCAGAGATCCGAAAAGATAAAAGATCTAAATATCTGCAAAACTGTACCTTTTGACTATTTCTTTTTTAAAACGTATTATTAATTTAAAGATTTCCCATCAGGCTTTTATGCAAATCCTTTGCTGATCCCCACAACAATAATTAGTTTGAGTCCAGGAAACAAAAGAGAAACTTTGAGATCAGGAGACAGCCAGGGGAGCAATCTGTTCAACGGGGGGTGGGGGTGGAATAATTTTATTTCTTTATGGGGCTTTTGATGTAGGTTTGTTATTGTGGGTTTTGGTGCAGTGCTGTCCCCGGTGTGGATCTGTGGACAGAGAGCTGATCGGTTCACCGTTGCTGAGGATGTGAATCCTTTCAAGGCCTTTGCATTGCAGGTAATTACTTGCAGAATGAATTTGCATTTGTCGTACTTCAGATAGATTTAGAGCAGAACTGTTTGCTGGTGGTTTCAGGGATGTTCTGTGTGTACTTGTTTGTATGCACCTATTGGATTATGTGCTGTACTTCTGTGTGTGTGTGTGTGTGTGTGTGTGTGTGTGTGTGTGCGTGTGTGTGTGTGTGTGTGTGTGTGTGTGTGTGTGTGTGTGTGTGTGTGTGTGTGTGTGTGTGTGTGTGTTAATCAAAGTGATGGTATACGTATTACACCTGAAGGACGTGTCACCTGACCTGGGCCATAATGGAGAAATATTCATTTCCTGCTCAAGGACAGTTTAGCCAATGAAGGGTAATTATGCTGACATTCAGCCGTGACCTATATTTATAAGTGTGAGCACACACACCTCAACTGTCACATCATTACATCACACACAACACACACCTCTTATAAACTCGCATACAGACAAACAGAATGAATAGAAACCTGATCAGCTGTAGTTTCTGTAAAGAGGCTGTTGCAAGAGAGGATTTGTGGAAAAAAAAAACCAGAAACATATTCTCATTATTAAATTACTGAATTTACAGAATCGACACGACACAAGATGGAGGACTTAAAAAAAACAAAAAACAACAACAACAACCTTGCACTGAGAAGCAACAGCAGATGCTGAATTCATAAAGCAGACATTTAATCAAATCATCCTGACAAGTGGCTGACATCTGATGAATAATAGTGTGTCTGCCGCTACAGTATGTGATTTATTTGAAGAGCATTAATAATGCACTGTTTGCAGAGATGAACAGAGGGAGCATGTGGATGGAGAAACAGGGGAAGGGAGAGCGAGTCCAAACAGGTCCTACAAATATAATTATCTTCTAATTTCCTTTAGATAAACAATGGCGTGAGAGCTCACACTCAGAGCTGTAATTAACAACCTTATCTCAGAGACGCGGTGGTGGAGAGAAGCAAAAGTGAGAAGTCGTGTTGTGTTGTGTACATATGTGATGCATGTAATCTGAATCACCTGTGATTTCAAGAACAAACAGCCTTATAATGTTTCCGATTTTTGATTGTAATCTACAATTACACATCAAACATATTGTGCATATTCATGAATCACTATCTTTTTACTAAGATTTTACTGCATTCTAATTTTTGATGACAAATAAAATTGCTAAAAAAAACCCACGTTGAATGCATTTCCTTAATCATAAAATTGTTATTTATCTTAAAACCATGTTTAAATTGTTTTAAGCCTCCCTGTTTCTCACTGACGAAGAACATTCTCCCATCATATTACTGTTGGGCTTATTTGGCATCATTTTCATGTCTACAATTTTCCTTATGGACCTTTTTTATAGTGATTTACTGTGAAAATAATTCTCTGTTCTAAAACCATAGGCATGAACTAAACTCTGATGTTAAATAATGTTTGATATGTTTGTTAAAACAATAGATTTAACCTGATGATCCTTCTTTTGCGCATGTGCTCCGATTTTTTTCAAACTGACACGAGACCCACCATCTTTAGTGTGTTCCACTAGTTAATCCTCACAGCAGTAACTCTCTCTCCTTGTGAGCCTCAATGCGCCTCAATCAAGGGTCCACATTATGGCCTCAGCGGGAGAACAAGCCTCATCTATCTCTGTCACCTCCTCCGTTATACGGCGATAAGGATTTGCACTGTTTTCCTGTTGTCTAAGATATGCAAATCAGATTGTGACTCACGTTGAGTGTGTCCTGCAGTGTGTCGGAGGGGATTTTTCATCATATGCTTGTCAAGGGATTTCAATATTTTATGATGCATGGAATTCCTTAATGGGATTCAGCCCTTAAAACAACATTTGTATTCAATCTTTGCTTTAAATGGAGAATTTCTGGCGTCATTAAAAGCTGGTAGCCCAAGAGATGTATCACTGTCACTGTTTCCTTCATCAATATTCACATTAGTGCAAGGTTGAAAGTTCAAGAAAACTTTAATTGTCCAAAAGCAATACATTTATAGAATCCATTTATTTAAAGAAATCAGTAAGAGCGAAATAAGAAGATTTTGTTTTGCACGTATTTACAGTAAGCAACTACAGCTCATAATCATCCAGTAGCAATGCTGTAATTAAAAAAACAAACTGATTTTCCCCTGACACAGCCTTCAGGGACTCGGTGTGTAACACACATTAGCAGTCTGGGGATGCAGGTAGAAAGGATATCATCAGCACTTTGTTGTGAGACCAGAAATGTCTGCTGCTGCTGCAGAAAACAGCTCTGGTCAGTCTGTAAATATAAGTAATTAAGTGAAGCAAAAAATAAATGTCTTAATATAGAATAACTGCGAGGAAAATGAGGAACTTCTAGTCATTTCAAAGCCATGATTGCATTATTTGAGCCATGAACTGTTTAAATTCACTGAATCTGCATGACTTTGTGGCTTTTGGACTAAAATAGGTAAAGACATGGTTTCATTCTATTAATTTCAAACAGAAAAATAAATTTCTGAAAAATAAACACAGTTTTCCTAAAGTGTATATTTTATCAAAAGTAGATAAGAAATAAAAAAATGTAAAAAACAAAACAAAACATGGCTTTGTGAAATCAAATGGCTCACTGAGATTCCACTGAGGACAAAGGAGATACCATCGAGGCAGAATAAGGAGAGAAGTTACAGTTCTGTAAAAAAAAGAGGGACATTTTCTCTTCTAATAATTTTTAAATGATAACAGATCACACTAAACATCTCTACCAGGGAGACTGTTAACCCTTCACAGACTACAAAATATCCACATAATGCCAAAGTACGATCGAGCAGCCCCATATGTCCGATGCTGTATGAATATCTGCAGCTCACAGCTGAGTTATAAATTATAATCCAGATTTGACAACAAGCGGGCTTTGAAACAGTATTTGTCTGCTAGAAAATCCTGGCTGTTACATAAGATGTACAGACGGAGACAATAGATACAGACGGGGGCTTACAGCGAGCCGGAGAACCTGAACATGATGAAAACACCTCAGTGGGTTTGAAAAACAACCGCAGGAACAAAAACATCTGGTGAGCAAATGCATGCTCCCAACGACTCCATAAATAGCCTCAAACAGATGGAACACTTGTGTACGCATCCAATCAATGATTCCGATTGGAACAAAAGGAGGGTTCTTTATTGGAAGGGATGCATTTTTCTATTTTCATTCATTTGGTGTTTCATTTGTTCATTTGTGGACAGGGATTGCGGTCTCGTCCAGCATCTGCTCTGAAAACACACACACACACAAACACACACACACACGCTCTGAATAAGTGTCTGTTCAATGGGCTGGGAGCTGGCAGAATGATGATTTCCCTGGAGAGCGAGCCACCGAGAGAAAAGGCAACACTGACTGCTGCAGAACCACAGGTAGGCCAGCGTGGCACCACTGAATTAGGAAGGAACAGCTGCCCCCCAAACTCCACCACCACTACCACCACCCCCTGGGAAGTGCACTCAACCCACTGAATGCATGGCTCAGGTGTGTTAGATGCACAACAGGACCTTTAGCAGCATCCACTCCAGATCCACTGCCGCCTGCTGCCCTACCACTTACCACTAGCCTCTCACCAGGCCGTCTCCCTCTCCAGCCTCCACATCCATCAGGAGCACTTTATTCACACGAAACACCAAACTCTGCTGCTGCACACATTATTATTATTTTTTTCCTGACATGCAAAATCTTGTGGTTCTGAAAGGAACTATTGTCCTCTTGACGCTGTGAATTTGCTTGTTGTTGTGATGCAGGATCTCTTTGGGTACGAAAATCATCTGCCTATCATGTGACAGACTTAAGCCAATCACAATCTGTGAATTTTGGATAAAAACACTTGTGAAAATCCTTAGAATAAATAATAATACATTCAGATGTGAGCACCATTATTCTAAAATGTTACTTTGTTTATGATAAATAAAATTATAACAATAATAAGACTCATTATTATTTTACTTATATATATATAAATGTTTTGCGCCATAAGAACAGCTACATGATTCATGAATTAACCATATAGGTCACAAAATAGGTCACAAAAACATTTAATTAGTAATTCACTAAGTTAGTCAGTGGGATTGAACAAAAATATATCATATTTGCCAAAGTATTATTTTGTCATAAACTCAATATCAAAATGCAAAATCAACAAAACTCTGCACCTCATTTCAACAATTTCTCTCAAAACAAATCATTTAAGCCACATGAAATGTACCAAACCTCATTCAACATTTAAATAGTGCCAAGCACATTTTATTTTTATTTATTTATTTTTATTTGTCTTCTTCACCATTTTTCCACTTCAACCCTCCGATGGATAGATGCTGAACTGCTGAGGTTAGCATAAGTTCTACTTTCTCCCTCATGGAGACCGGAGTTTGAGGAGGAAGAGAGGAAGTAAAAACAGCAAAGTGAAAATGACTCTATATCATTGGCAGCAAGGGACCCACAATGAAAGAGGACAGAGGGATACTTGGAGGAATGTGAGTAGAAACCTGCTTAGACTGGCAAAGTCCTGTTCACTTTTAAATCAATTCTTTTGGGCATTAATCTAGTAGTGGATCGGTGAGACGAAGAAAGGAGTGGAGAGGAGAGAAAAGGACACTAACTTTTCTGAAAGTGGTGACAGAGACAGAGGTGGAGAGGGGGAGGGAGGGAGAGGAGGATAATGACAGAGAGGGAAGCCAACTGGGAGCTTGTGACACCATCTCCATGCTCTGCTGGACAAACAAGAGCTGATAGGGCAAATGTGTTTCTGCTCAGGTGTGCTGAATTATTAAACAGACAGGAAGAGGAAAGGCCAGTGAACATCGGCCTCCCCGACCGGCTGTGGATGAACCAGTCACTCAGCGGTCAACGCCGCATGTGTGTGAAAGCGTTATCCACAAGTTATCTGTGAAATGCCATCGTGCTCGGCGGCGCTGAAGGTTCACCGGCTCCAAATAGCTCCGAACGTGTTTTTCCTAGAACATTCTACACAAAGCCTTGTGCGTTTCCGTTCACATTAATGGCTGCAGGACTCATCCGCTCTCATGCATGTGTGTGTTGCTGAACAGCAGCTATGCTTAATCATTTCCTCTCTGAGATTCAGGTCAGTGTTAACCCCGTTTGGATGAAAGCGGGTCAGGTGAGCTGGAGTCGTACGCTACGCTGCTAACACAACTATATATAACGCAGGAAAGAAGGCAAAAAATCTACTGAATTTCACAACTGTGTGTGTGTGTGTGTGTGTGTGTGTGTGTGTGTGTGTGTGTGTGTGTGTGTGTGTGTGTGTGTTTTTGACTGCACTGTTCATCTTGGATGAGAAATATGTGTTGTTGTTCAGTGTCACTGGGCCTGAATACATTAGATAATTAATCTATGAGTTGATGGGCAGAAATAAAACACAAATCAAGCGCTGTAAAATATTTCCAAATCTGCTGTTTTTAGCTTGTCAGACTTTGTCACATATGGCCACAAATTAAATCAATTTAATTTTTAAATTAAGACATCATGTTTGTAAAATAAACCTCATATTTCATGTTCAACACTGAATAAAACTGTCCACTACGCTCACAGCGCTGGTGTCTAAATGTGAAATTGCTGTTTAGATCTGCCGCGAGCTGACGTAATATTAGCATTTAATCAATATTAATCAGGGTACATCCTTGAGATGGCTGCATATGGGAAAACCGATTCAACGCTTCGGTCTGCTGAGGAAGGGAGGGAGGGAGAGAAGACACTGAGGTCAAAGATAAAATTAGGGATCATAAAACACAGTGAGGAGAAACAATAATTATGTGAGGGAACATTAGGCTGTTCTCGGCAAAAGCACTCAGATAATTAATGGAAAAACACAGACGCAGTATTTTAGAGAGCAACAGATGCATCAGTATGAGACATACAGTATCATCCAGTCCTTAGATGAGGAGAGTCATTGATTTGGATTCATGGTGATAAGAAGACGACCAACCTGAACATCATCTTCACATGGAAGATTAAAAAAAACAAAATTAGCAAAGATTATTCTTTTCTTTCTTTTTTTTAATTACAGGTATATATAGTTTCTGAGGTATGTTATGGAAAAAAAAAAAAAAGAAAAAAAGAAAAAGAAAAGAAATACCAGAGGGATAAAAGGTTCACTTATTTTATGAAATATCAACACAAAAAAAATGAAAAAACAGATATGTTCAAAT
This sequence comes from Antennarius striatus, assembly GCF_040054535.1. Taxonomy (NCBI): domain Eukaryota; kingdom Metazoa; phylum Chordata; class Actinopteri; order Lophiiformes; family Antennariidae; genus Antennarius; species Antennarius striatus. The sequence goes on along the minus strand of NC_090780.1, from coordinate 3,434,166 downwards.
TTTAGTGCAATATGGTGCCTCTTCTTTAAATACAATAGACTGAGCACCCACACACTTTAAGCTCTTACACTGTACATAAAATTACTGTTCAGATACTGTATATATTTTACATATTTAACTTTTTTCTTTGATTTTCTTATCTTATTTATCTGCAGCATTATGGGGAATCTCTCTCTCTCACACCATCTTTTCCTTTTAATTGGGTTAAGGATGCCCTTGTTATATTCAGTCAGGATGCCACGATTTAAAAAAGAACAGATCATGAGTTTTTGGAATATTTTGAGTTAAATTCAGTCGGTAAAAAAAAAAAAAAAAAAAAAAATCAACTGTAAATCTGTAACTCGTGGATTCAGAGAGGGAAAGTGAAGCCGAATCTCAGACAGGAAAACTGGTGTCCAGGGGGAGCATCAAAGATTCCATTTGAAGGTGAGAGACAAGAGGAAAACTTGTCTGAGTGTAACAGACGGGGTCAAAGCTCAAACAACAGCTGTCAAGCCGTCACCGCTCTGGCCACGCACAAAGTCTAAACTACATGTTCGGAGACTCTGAGTGTAAAACACATTAAGATTCCATCATTCTGCAGTAACAGCTTTCAGTGTTTTCATCACCATCATCCTCATTCTTCTGATTCCAGCTTCGCCTCCGACTAAAGCCGTCTTTCCCTCAGCATTAATAATATATCTGTCCGTTTGCCTATCAAAGGTGGAAGCAAAAATAAAGAATAAATAAACTGCTTCCTGTTGGCGTCTCAACATCCAACAACCGAGAAACACTAGAGGATGATGGGAAGGGATCTCTTTGGTGAGAGGCATCTAAGACGCAATCCAGAAATAGGAAAAGGGGATTTAGAATATCAACATAGAGTGATTGACGGATTCAAACCTGGTTGAAGAGTTTCTGATGTGAAAACAGAAATATTTATATATTTAAATATAATTTCTGAGCATTAACCTTTTTTCTCCTGTGAACAGATTTCCCTGAGTGCAATAAACTGCACGGCAGCAACCAATGCAAATCTACAAAATAATCCTTGAAGAAATTATTTAAGCTGTCACTTCAACAATATTATTTTCATGAAATCAGAAGCCTGTGCTTCATCTGACTGGAATTACAGAAACAGGAAAATTCCCTTCCAGCCCTACAGTATTCATGTAATATCACATATCACTAGGATGCTCTTTAAACACATTATAAAGTTTGCTTTAAGATTTTTTTTTTTTTTTTGCAATAAGATGAGCAGTTATACATATAAAGGTAAAAATAAGTAATAAAACAAAAATTCCTGCATATTTGAAAGCGTCACACGTGAAATTGAAAAATTCTTTCACCATGAGATGATACACATTTTGAAAAAAAAGAAAAAGATCCTGCTTGAAGCCATTATTTATATCAACGGTCACACATTATGGATTGCTAAGGTTGAAGAATTCCACAGTATCAATGATGCCTCTTAGCAGTATGCATACCATTATACGTATATAGTAGATAACATTCATTTGTACACTGCATTGTGTGCACTACATATTTAGAATGGTACCTTGACGGGCTTCTTGCGTGATGACTCAGCCTCATTGTTCTCTGCCTCCTCGTGCTCCTTGCTCCCCTGGGGCAGGTTGGAGTAGTTGGCCAGGCTGCTGAGGAGAGACGACACCATGGGGCTGGTGTCCATCTCCTCCTGCAGATGCACAAGCACAAGAAAAGAAAAATCTGGCTCAGCATCATCACCATGTTGTATTTTACAGAGTAATATACACAGAGAAGAGTTAAATTTCCTCCTGCTAATTTTGACCTCACTGGAAGCAGAGCTTGATTCCACAGAATGCAGAATATAACGCCTGATTGTGTGCATTAATGCATTAAGGTGTGTAGAGTAGGACCACACCTCAAACAGGGCCATGTTCTTGCCGTCATACTGCTGGCTCTTCTCTGCAGCTGCATCACTGCTGTTGATGAAGGGGCTGCACTCCTTGGGGTTAGTGTCACCTGGAAAACACAAATAGACCTGCATTTTAAATAAGCCCAACGTTAGTCAGGGATGACCTTCTCTGGCTCAAAAACAACCTTTTTTCAGCAACAACAAGACGGAGCAGGTTTTATTCATTTATTCTATGCTTGAAAAGGCACACAGACAGGAAGCTCAAAGGAGAGCGTAACAAATGGAGTGTGCATTTACAATGTGTCTGACGCTATATATATTAGAGAAGGACACGGAGCAACACCTTCAAATGATTTTTTCACTCTGCTCACAGATGACCTCACAGTTTTGTACATCAACACACAGAAATGATGAGAAACGGAAGCACACCAGCAGTGTGACATCATTACTGCACAAAATCCTCAAAATCAAAGAAGTCTTGGAGGAAAGACAGCATCAGTTTCTTTGGAGATTTACTGATCTGACGGCCGACAGGATCGCTGTCAAAATTACTGACTGAGGTTTGAAAATAGATGAAAAACACCTCGAGATGATCGATCGACTGACTGTTCTACTCATAGCATGTAAGCTAAATAAGAACAGAACGTGTTCTTGCTCTTTTCCCTTTTCCTGAGATGTCCGTCATGTTTGAATATCTTTAACTTCATTCCGTTTCTACTCGTCAGAATAGTATTGTTGTGATAGAATGTTAATTCAAACAAAAAAGCCATTATGTGACAGAAATTCACCTGTAGGTCGAAAAAAAAAGTGATAATAATTTTCCTAATTTCTCTGTCTGGCTTGTTTTCTGTTTAATAAATTGTCATTTAGTCTTGAATGATTAGAGTGATATAAGAGAGAAACATATTTTTCCCACACTGAATAATAAAAGATTGTGAATCAACTGATGAACTAATTTAAAGCTGTTTGAACTGTGTCATGAAAGAAGAATATAAACGTTGATCTGAACCAAAGCCTATGCAATCATCAAATTTGTCTGTTTGTTCTCATTCGTGTATGAACAGAATTATGACAGTAAAATATTAACATTTTATGCAGGACTGTGCTTCACAACCCTTGACAAAGATGAGAAAGCTTATATAAAATATTGATGCTTTAACACACAACCCCTCACATTCGCAAACAGTTCGAGAAAAGAAGCACAAGAATGTAACCGAGAGTCTGACTGGATTTTATGTCTTTGAAAGCAGAGATTGGATCCATTTTGGGGTGTAATTTTTTTATGAGCACGGCGAAGGAACTGAGAGTTTGCTTTACAAAATTAATGAAAATCATAATCACGGTTTTATTTGCACCTTCCCCTTTCAGCATCTCTTGAGGGAGACAGCAGATTGCCCTCCCTCTCGGTCCTGTCTTGGACTGAGCGCCATGAGACCGGGTTATTTATAGACGGTTTGCTGCAGCCATGTGCCATGACGTCTGGGCACCGCTAACAGCCAACCACTGTTCTACAGAGATAGACCAATAGGACCACTGAAAAAAGGGGCCACGCATATGATTTAGGGCAAGACGAGAGAATAAAAAGGCAGGTGAAATGCTGATAGGAAAAGAATGAGGATGGATCATAGAAGATGGAAGGATGTATGAAAGAGAAAAAGTGAAAAAGAGAGGGACCAGTTACAGAAAAGGCAGACAGACCTGAATCGGGAATGTGAGAGCGAGCAATGAGACATACTTGATGAAATATAAACGCGTCTTCCGTTGGACTTAAAGTTTGTCTTGCTTTGACCTGCAGGTTAAAACTCACTCAGCCGCTGAAAACCGGACTGGATTATCCCGTTGAGATTTCTCAGAACATGTAGATTATTTACATGTTTGCTTGGAACTGATTTTGCCTCTTTAGTACGTTTATAAAATATTTATTACAGTGCCAATTATTCAAAGCAGAGATAAATGTCAATGGCACAATTGGACATACATTGACAAAATTTGCTTTATACCCAAATGAACTGGAGTGGCAATCTCATTTTCAAACCATATGATTTAATACGATGTTGGTTGACCACTTGCGGCTGTTCTATGAAGGTTTGTTGTGAGGTCAGAGTCTCAGCTCCAATCATCCCAAAGGTGTTCTATCAGGTTGAAGTCAAGTCTCTGTGAAAGCCAGTCAAAGTTTCAACACCAAACTCACTCATCAATGTCTTTATGTAGTTGTGTTCTACATTGGTGCGAAGTCTTGTTGGAACAAGAAAGGACCATTTTCAAACACTTCCAATAAAGTTGTGAGCATGAAATTGTCCAAAATGTGTTGGTATGCTGAAGCATTAAGAGTTCCTTTCACTGGAACTGAGGGGACAAACCCAACTCCTAAGAAACCAACCCCACACCATAACCCCCCCTCCACCAAACTTTACACTTGGCACAATGCATCCAACACATTAGTGATGTAAGGCTTGGATACAGCTGCTCTGTCATAGCAGTCCATTCCATGAAGCTCTCTGTGCATCATTGAGCCAGTCTGAGGGCCACATCAATCAATAAATCAATCAACCTTTATTTATATAGCGCTTAATCACATTAGCAGAGAATTCAAAGTGCTTTAACAGACAGAGAAACCCAACAGGACCATCCAGAGGAAGCATAAGCGACAGCGGCAAAGAAAAACTCCTCCATTGAGGAAGAAATTCCCGACAGGACCAAGACTCTGGAGGATGATCATCTACCTTGACACATGAAGTTTGGAGTTAGTAGCGAGAGAGACTCATCCTTTCACAAATATCAGTAGTCTGCATAGCAGGTGCTTGATTATACGTATATACTCCTGCCACCAGGAACTGATTGGAACACCTTAATTCAATGATTTAGATAGCTGTGCAAATACAATACTAACGTAATTTATGTTACTCTTTATGTGTTATGTTCTGTATTTATTTATATTTGAATTAATCAATCAATAAATAAATAAAACACTGAAACCTCTTCGTACTATATTATATTCGTATCGTATTTGTCTTGAGCAGCTGTCCTTATTCACGACTGTGTAAACTTTTCATGAGCTAAAGAACTCAAGTCAATAAATTGCTGACAGGCATGAAACGGACTTACTTCTGTATGTGGTTTCTGGTAATCAATGAACATACACTGTTTGGACTGCTGAACAAAACACCTCTGGAAAGTGTAGCTGCTGGTCTGGAATCAATTCACAGGTCAATCCATACTGAAAACAAATATTTCACTGCTTTTTTACTGTCCAGATATTCGGTAAACCAGAGGGAACAATCTTTGAACCCAAACCAGGTAAAACTGGTTTTTGAAACTGGGAACCATTGGTAACATGACCTGATCAGCATCATCAGTTATCTGAATAAAGTCAGATACACTTTAAGGAATTCATTATTCACGACAAACACTCAAACAGTTAACTCGATGTGATGAAAGCGGTACAGCAGACGTTATAAAGGCCATACTGCACTGATGCTAATGCCAACTAATTCAATGTTAATAGATAGCAGATGAATGTGTAACAATAACGGGGGGCTCCTCACATATAAATACTGGGTAACACTTTATTTTAAGGTACACCTATTCACCATTAATTAGTTGCTTATTAACATGCAAATTAGTAACATATTGGCTCTTAATTAGTCATTATTAAGTACTAATTAATGCCTTGTTCTGCATGGCCTTATTAAACAACCAGTAAGCGGTTTAATAAATGAGGTATTTGTACTTGTGCTGTCTTTGTTATTCTACCACTGAATGAGAGGGAACCTACTGTATAGATAGATCCATTTTTCAAAGATGTAACCCATCACTTGTTTATTGCAGTAGTTATGTGCTATAACATATTAACTAATTGTGAAAAGGAGGCAACTTTAGATTAGGGAACATGTGTTGGTTAATAAGTTTTCAACTATTAGTGAATTAGTAATGATCAAGATGTCACTTTAGTATGGGGAACATATTCTAAGTAACAAAAACTTAATTTAGAGTTATTTGGACACTTAATATTTGTAATTTTGTGTTTTGTTATGTTCATTAAGTGGTATTAAGGGAGAATAACTATTGTTGGGGTACTACCACCTTATTAAGTCCATACTAAGCAAAGCATATTGAGATCGTAATTCATATACAACAAATTCCTTACTTAATACTAATAAGCAAGAATTCTGAGGTTATTGAGGGAAGACTGTTAGTTAATGGCTTACTGGTTGTGTAATAAGGCCATGCAGAACAAGGCATTAATAAGTTCTTAATAATGAGTTATTAAGAGCCAATATGTTACTAATTTGCATGTTAATAAGCTACTAATTAATGGTGAATAGGTTTATCTTAAAATAAAGTGTTACCAAATACGGTACTATTTATGTACTTTTACATTTTCCTTATTATTCATTACTGGTGGGAATATATGACTTGGTTACAATGATTCTGACATCTTGCATAATAATCTGGTGTAGTCTTTTTTAATATAAGTTTTCTTTGTCTTTTTATTGTAACAGTGCTGAATTGATGTCATCCACTGTTTAACAAAAGCCCTACGGTGACCTTTACCAGCTATGTGGAACTACAGCAAACATTATTTGTGTTAAATGACTCAAGTGTCTGATATCTAAATTCACTATTTGCAATAGATATTTACATCCTGTCTGTAGTGTTCAAACACACACCAACATTCTCTGAAACACACAACTTAAAGGTCAAAGGGATAAATACACATGCATACACACAAGTTGTATACCTCTTCAAATACAACTGCTCTATCCCATGTCCTCTATCCCACATCCACTTATCTCCACAGCCCACTTGTCCTCATTGTCTAATAAGTTAAACTCAATCACCAAGTCAATGATTGATATCCTCTTTTGGATAAATGACGGCACCTAAAAGACTTCCGCTCCAACCGCATCCCCAAGCAGCTTATCCTCCTTCAATCTGATGGAATCCATCCAACAATGGCTCTCGTTATCAAAAACTCTCCCTATCTATGGTCAGAATCCAGAGCTTTACAGCTCACAGCGTGCAAACCTCCTCCAAATCCTCCACTAAACAAAAACACTGTAGCAGCACTACTCTCTCATCTTCTTTCAATTGCTTGTTGCATGGGGAGACAGCAGACATTTATTTTCACGGTTGTGTAACCGCAGCACTTTAGCATAGTCACCAGGTACGCTAACCTCAACAAAATTCCTCCACTGGAATTCTAACACTGAGTTGCACAGATTACTCTCAAATTAGTTGGAATCTAGAACGTGATAATGTGCTGATTTTTTTAAATTTAATTTAATTTGCCCAACACTATAAATCTGGACTCGAAACAGTACAGTTAAATATTTTACCATAAGCCTTTAACCATAGATGAGGAGAGACACGGTTTGCTTTTCACACCTCACAGACCTCTGAACAGATTCAGTGAGAGTCGATCAAATTTGCATCACTGAACCTGCAGGGGAGGCGGCAGCGGGTCAGACATCTTCCTCTGTCGGATTATTTTCTTTACAGTGTTTTTCTCTCTTTCTGTCTTCCTGCCACATCACAGGATCAACTGTGCCCCCACCCCCGACCCCCCAACCCCTTTGCAGACCAATGCTGAACAACAGCAGGAGTCACCCAGTAGAGACTTGTTGATTTAGTGTATGTTAACATGTCAGTGTGTCCATATGTAGGGGGGGTGCAGAAGCTTGGCTTGGACCCTACCAGCACTTTTGTGTGGCAGCAGAAAAACGCTCATGGCTAATTAATCTCTGTCCGAGGTGTGTGTGTGTGTGTGTGTGGGGGGGGGGGGACAGGAATTCAGCAGTTTCATTTGAAAACAGGGACATATTAAATATGATTACTCCGGTGCTGCTGATAAATGAGGCTTTTTATACGCATCCAAAATGTGTTCACAGCTACTTCACGTAAGAAAGTGAACACAGGCTATCATTCTGGCTGATGGACTCACTGCAGTGTAAACGATGAGTGCACATGCTTGTTTGGAGACATTTAATTTGCATCCAGAGAGAAATAGTTGATCGGGTGGAAGAGTGGGGAATTTCAATGGAATTAGTGGGATGGAAAGAAACAATTAAAAAAAGACAAGAGCTGGGTTTTCTGGCTTTATTCCCCACTATTGTTCCTTGGTGCATCGCCAAATCCAAGCAGGTCATGAGATCACTGGCTGATTCCCTCTGTCTAGTCCAGACGTCACCATAGTAACACATTAATTAATTCAACTTGAGGTCTCTCTGCATATCCATCACTCTCTCTATATATAGAGAGGGAGACGGACTATTGGATGGAGTCAGGTGAAGGATTAAGGTCACTTTAATCTAAATTCCAGTCCAATCAGGATTGACCCGAACATGTTCATGTGTAATTCTAAAAATAAGAGAAAGATTTGCTGAAAATTGACCCAAATCTAAGATGTGGAAGCAAAATAATGCATGTGTAGGTCACATTTCAAATCAGAGGAAACACATTTTCAAGTTTGGCAGCGAATAACCAGATTGTCCGAAAAACAGGAAGACAGGAAGCGGGTCAACCTGACATGGGATGGTTACCTAGGTTTGGACAGTTGCCGGGAACAATTGGTTTCCTGTTTTCTCATGAATAGGACACGAACAAAGCTCACGCACACACAAATGGAGGACTGTGACTATAAAAGTGTCAGGAGACATGCATCCAGGGGCTGTTCCCGATTGATCTGTACTGATGATCTGCGTATCAATAAAAGAATTCCCGTTTTGGCTGTAACATCATCCTCGTTGTACTTTGGTTTTATTTTGGTATTTTGCTGGACAAAACACTCTCACCACAAAACTGGCGTCACGAACAGGATACAGGATCAGGAGGATCTCTGAAAGGAAGGAGAGCGGTTGGTGCGGCTCTGAGGGGCATCCTCTCTGCGTGGTGTGACAGGCTAGCTAAAGGTAAGGTCATTTGAATCCCTTACACAAATTTGAATTGGCAAAGTTAAAATATCTAAAGTTTAAGTCACTAAGCGTAGTTGGATGCTCCAAATAGTTGTTCAGAGACCTCAGAGACGTGAGAGGTGTTGCAGCAGAGGGTGTGTTTCGCTAAAACTCCAGGTGCACATGGACGGCTGCTGCAAGGAGAGCTTCACTTAGAGAAGTGAAGCGACAATTGGACTGATTGGCATTACAACTAAAAGGGAACAGCCAGAAATTAAGACAGCAGCTGGGGAGAAGTTTGTGGAGCTTAGTGAAGCTCGTATGTCCAAGTGTGGACTTGTGTTACTGGTCTTGGGAGACCAGGGTGAGTCTAGAGAGACCACTGTGATGTCCAAGTGTGGACCATGTTGTGTTACTGGTCTTGGGAGACCAGGGTGAGTCTATGGGTAGACCACTTTGAGAATACGGTTTTGGGAAACCGGGGTCCAAGAGTGGACTTGTGTTGAGAATACGGTTTTGGGAAACCGGGGTCCAAGAGTGGACTTGTGTTGAGAATACGGTTTTGGGAAACCGGGGTCCAAGAGTGGACTTGTGCTGAGAATACGGTTTTGGGAAACCGGGGTCCAAGTGTGGACTTGCGTTATTACTGGTTTTGGGAAACCAGGGGGTCCCAGTGTGGACTTTGAGCTTTTTCCAGGGTTTTGAGTTGACAACCCTGGGCCCTTCTACTGCTTCCGGCGGTGAAGCAGCTGTTTTGTTTGTCCATTTGTGTGTCTTTGATCGAGCGCCGGCAGTAACCGATAGTGGCACAATTTGACTCTAATATTCAGAAAAGGTGCCAAGAAATAGCATAGTTAAGAGACTACGCCTATCGTGTCTCTATAATCCAGAAGATAGTTTGAAGAGATAACGATCATATACTGACATAATAATAAATTGTAATAACCGGCCGGTAAAAATAAGAAATTAAGAAAAATATATATAAGTGCACAATAAGTGAAGGTGATATAAAGATAATTTGGGAACCGTAATTTGTGAAATAGCGTAAAAAAAGGCTGCAGCTAAATATAGCAATCACTTCATGCGCATGAACTTAAAATTGAATCCAATCTAAATTGAAAACCCCCTCCACTACACACATGTCCCACTGAAATAAAATGGGCGTATGAATGCATAAACTGTATAAGTAATTGATATAAACTTGTGGTGAGTCTTTCAGTGTCTGCATACATCCGTGTATACATTGGGGTGCGTTTCTTAAGCGTCATCTGGCTGAAATAAGGTCACCCAGAGTTAGTGTGTGTTTGATAAGATCCAACCATACGTATGGGAAGATCAGAGTGAATGAGAATTTGTGTGACTGATAAGCCCATTGTAAATACAAGCATACAAATCAAATAATCTGAAGATACAAGCTTGGGATAAAAAGGTTTTTTCTTTTATGAGTGTGGAAAACTGTTTGTTTGGACGTCATAAGTGATACTGAGTGATTGAGTGAATGATCGCTGAGCTCAGATGTGAGTGTGTGTGTTGAAAAAACAAAAACAAACAAAAAAAAAAGAGTCGGTGGTTGACTGTTCGACTGAGATTGAACCGTATGTGCTGCAGATGGAGTAGTAGAAAGTGTGTTAAAGTGTGTTTAAAGCGTGTGTATTTATTTATTTGTGCATAAGTGAAGGAGAAAGTGCGTAGAGTTGGTTTGTGTGGAGAGATCTGCACGCTAGGAGGGTCAAGAAGAGACTGGAAGTTAAAATCAGGAAGCAGCCTAGAGGGGGAGGGATCAGTAGACACAGACTGGACTTGTCTAAAAATATATCTAGGTGCAGAAGCTGCAAAAGAAATCCCCGAACAGGCACTGCTAGCACTGCTAGGAAGGCTAGACACAGCAGGTCAGGCGTACTGGATCGCTACGAGGGGAGGAAAAAGTGCAGGAGGAGAACAACCTGTAGCTTCTGGATTGATCTGCCCAATAAAGGAATAGACTTGAGAAGGGAGGTTAAGCGGTACTAATGAGAATAAATCTCTACATGTCCCTGAGTCAGTTCAAATTATGATGGGGAACCAATGGGGGTAATCCTCTCACAGGCCCGGCTAGGAACAATGGGGTAAATAAATGTGGTTATAAATGTTTCACTTTGGCACCATATCACAAAGAGGGTTAACATTAATAGTTACGTTGAACAAGAATTGTTTAGAAAGTTTTGGCCACGTTGATAAGAGAAGGAGAAGAGGTAAAGAGAAAAGAGATGGACTGCTAAGTATGAAGAGAATGTTAATTTCCAAGAGGAGGGATTATGTAATTTCTAAGAGGTTTGCAGTTAAATGAAGTAATGAAGGAAAAAATATGTTTGAAGAGAAGGACAAACAGTTATGTAGGGGAAGCGATAGGATAGGGCTCTGTATCTGTCTTCACTGTCTTCACATCCTGTCTGCAACATTTTTTCTGATACCTAAAGACACTCAAACTGACTGTTTTTTCCCCCAAGATGTCCTGTTTCTTCCAGAGCAGCATTCTGGGATACTTTCACAAAGCAAAGGGAATTCAAAGGTGGCAACACCAGATACCAATGTTGATGTTCACTAAAGACTGGATGTGTGACACGAGTCATGTGTTCATCCAGCAACAAGGCCGTAAATGAAGTAATGAGGAGACAGGGGAGAAAGGCCAGAGCATTGAAGAAAACACACCTATGAACACTTTAGATACAAACACACACAACAACACCATTATGGTAAACATAGACAGACCCACAGGTTATGATTATGATTCTAATGACTGAAGAAGTAATGTTGTCAACAGTTCCTGGTTGTTCATTAGATTATAGGTTGACCTTAGGAACACAGGATTCAGCCCATGATGATGTTTATTTAGATCAGAAGCAAATCAGGATGTTTTATCTTTTCATTCAATCACTCATGAACCAACGTGCCTTTTGTTGAATGGCCTAAAATACCACAGAAAACCACATCTTGTCTGTTCAGAACCTATTGGGGGCTGGAAACCAGTGTCAGAGCTCAGAGCGGTAAAGAATCTGTACGTCATCCAGCCCCAGCTGAACTAAAAGGTGAAAAAGACTCCAGCAGACTCATATTGGTTAACTGATTAATTATTTAATTTGATAAATGCAAACCTTGACTCACACTTCTTCTTGTATTTTTAATGATAAACATTTTACTTTATATATATATATATATATGGACAAATGCCACGTTTCTTCTTTCTTGACAATGATATTTGTCTTTGCTCTTTCCGCTCGTGAAACAATCACGTGGGTTTTTTAGCTGAATTATTACTCTAGAGGTGTATACGTTTTGTCTGGACCTCGTACAAACGATCGTGAGTGAAACATGAACATAAATGATGTGCTTAAGTTTTTGGATCCATGATTTTACAGAGATCTCTCAACCCCAAATGACATCACACGTGGGGAAGACGTTTTGCCATGACTGACTATGACTTGGATGCCTGACTGAAACACTGCTTTACTGACTTAAAGCAGGTTTTAAAAGGTCTATTTTATTTTATTTATTTTTTTTTTTCATTTTTATAACTCTTGACATAATTTACTCTGGATTTTTTTATGTGTTTATTTAGTGAATGCTGTGTTGTCTAACTGTGACAGTTGGATTTTTGTGCATTCCTGTGTAACATATGATTGTACGTGTTCTTATCAGAGGGAAATAATTTCCCTTTAAGGTTATTAACATATTTTTCATTCATTCACGCCGTAAAGCAGCTTTTGAGAAAAGACTGAAATAAAAAAGATGATACAAGATGATTTGAAATTCACAAGGGATGTGGTCAAAAAGTGTATTTTCTTGAGACTGTGAGAAAATAGCAAACCACACCCCCATGTCCTGTCTTGGATTTTTGGCTGCCGGGGAAGGGCCCTCCTGCGACAGCCGGAATCCATGAACAAGGACAATAGTTTTACTGATGATAGGAGAGAATTTTTAATTTGAAAAAATTGGTAATAATCCATTCAGAAACATGTCAACTCAAGCAAGAGAGAGAAAGAGTGGAGCATGAGATGTCGAGACGATGATAAAGTCCAAAAGAAATTTGAGGATTTAGTAAAGAATTCACGAAAACTACAGTTGCACTTAACTAAAGCTCAACCACAAAACTAACAAGACTAACACCAAGACACAAATGATTTCTTGCCCCAACCTGGGCAGGGAGATGTGTGCTTGTGTGTCTCATTTCTCCCAATCAGATTTACGTGTTGGAGGCTGAGGTGATGACACGGTCACACCTGAGGTCATACACCACGACACCGGAGGACAGTCCAGTTTACACAGATGCTATTGGCATCCCAACTGGAGTTCCAGATGAGTATATAATGACTGATAAAATTGCAGGTGGTTTTGAGTCAGTCTCTGTTTGAATCACCTCCGGAAAAAAATAAATAAATGAATAAATAAAAACATTGACAGGATTAATTAGGTCCATCACAACATTCAATGTCTGACAAATTTCGCTAGAAACAGATTTGAAGCTGTATTTGATTAATTGTCTGCCACCACATTAGTTACTTATGAAAATAGAATTGCTGTTTGTTTTCTGTGGATGCTGTTAGTTTGCTTGCATTCAACAGTTGCTCCTAAGAAGCATCGGTCGGGCGGTGGGCAGACTGGAAACGCCCCCGTCATATCAGAAGGCAGAGCGGGAGGCCCTATTGGCGCCCGATTCCAACGAGAGAAACGCCGCAGACTTTGCCTGTCCAGACATCGTCCATCCCTCTGATGGAGAGGGGGGGCAGCTTAGTCAGGTTCTACAATTCACATTCACAATGTTGCTAATGCTAATGCTAACACATGATCACGCTGCTGCAGGGACAGTTTTGTTGGTAATTATGTGCTCATTGCTCATGTGAGGGCTGTGGAGGTAAAAGGGGGGGTAATATTGTCTTAGCTACCACAGACCCCGATAATGTAGCTTTGCTGAGTCCCTAGGGCTCATAGGGAAGGTTAGCTTCCATTGTTCCAGCTGAAAACACATGGCTATAGACATTTCCATATTGTTACATACACTCTCCACTGCCTGTGGAGCGGGGTGTACGCTAAATCCCTTTGGGGGGGGGAGCCAAGTCCTCAGCAGTTGGAGTGAACATATAGGATACATATAGGATCGCCACACTGAGGTGAGTTGTTGGGAATCTCCATTTAACAATGGAAATGACCACAAAATGCATCTGCTTACACAAATATAGGTAACACAACACGTAGTTCTTGTCTACCACATAATTTTCTGAACACAAAAGTGGCACGAGCCACGGAAAGAAGGGCCATACACCGTGGTGGGGGTGACCCCAACAGCGGTCCAAGTCGAGGGAAGCACCACATGGTATCAACTGAGCCACTGCACCAAAGAGACTTTGCCAGAGACAAAGGGGAGAATGAAACTGAGAAACAATGAGGAAGATGATGTGGTTGTTGACAGGAGTCAGGGGACTGTTCTGAGGAGCCCGACTCAGATTCTGAAGCTAAAGAGCAAGAGACATCCGCTGGAGTCACAGCCGCTCCAGGAAGCACCGCACAGCCATGATCAAGATGAGTATGATGCAACCACAAAATTCCCAATTCACACTGTGTTGAAGCCCATGCTGGCATTCTCATCTCATGTTCATGATGACACAAAACCAGTAAACCAGGAGCAAGATGACAGGAGAAGTAAGAGATCTTCACACTATGTGGAAGTGGACAGGAACAGTGATAATTTCCGAAGAGATTAGAGAAAAGGGGACAAAATGTGAAATAAGTGTTGAATTAAATAAAACCATTTTATGTAGGATGAAATCAGGGGAAGGGCAGATAAGTATGAACAACTTTTCATGCCACATAAAAATTACCATAGATCAAGAGCTCGAGATACAAGTAAAATTAGATAGGAGACCTTTTGATAATCTGGAGTGTGTAAAATGTTTGGAAAACTTTGTTGTACATTTATCTCAAATTACAATTTATCACAGAGATCTCTCTGTTGCCATGAGAAAACCTGAAGCTTTAAAGTTTGAAATGAATGACAATGCTGGTAGGGGTGGAAGCATTAAGTTGGATGGGCTAGAGGAAATTCTTGGAAAATGGGGAGCTGTTTTGGCTAAATCTGGAATAATTATACTGATAATACTGATACTATTCTCTTTATTGACATGTTGCATCGTGTCTATCCTGAGGAAATGGTGTGTGAGAACAATGGACGAAAGGATGAACCTCATTAAGGACACACAGGACGCACAAATGCTAAGTATGCTACCGGCTGATGCACTGGTGCGCAGAATTCTTCTGGCGCAGAGGAGGGAGAACATGCCAGATGTGTTCACAATCTCCAACTATGAGGAAGAACTGTTATAAGGAATGTTGGACAATGGCTGATATGGATATACATTACAACTACATATGGATATATCACCAGGATATCACTATGACATTATTCTTACTATTCTGTGTAACCATTGTTTAATCATCAATTTTATCAGTTAGATCATTCTGTTTATTCTATATTCAATGTTGTGTTCTATAAAAGAAGAGGTAATCTAATTCATACCATTCAGAATTATTAGAATGACTTCTGTGTTCCAGTAAATGATTTCAGTGTGTGATGTATTTGGTCAGTCTGTTAGGATGTATTGTTTAAGGTCGCCCAACGGGAAGGGGGCCAGGGGGGGCTTTTCCTGGTTAAAAAACAGCCGCCAGGTTTTTCACCCTCATCAGGGAAGTATTAACAGATGACCAGTTATGTTAGTATATTCATGTTAAGTTCATATATCAGTAAATGGAATGTTTTTGTCGCTTATCACTATGTTTAGAGTTCACACAACCATATATTTAACCCTAAACTTACAGCGCCACCAATCCTAGTCACACACATAGAGACATATAGGCTGATTCACCATACATTATTTCGACGTGTAGTTTATGATAATCTCATAAAGAGGAGGGATTATGTGGAAGCAAAATAATGCATGTGTAGGTCACATTTCAAATCAGAGGAAACACATTTTCAAGTTTGGCAGCGAATAACCAGATTGTCCGAAAAACAGGAAGACAGGAAGCGGGTCAACCTGACATGGGATGGTTACCTAGGTTTGGACAGTTGCCGGGAACAATTGGTTTCCTGTTTTCTCATGAATAGGACACGAACAAAGCTCACGCACACACAAATGGAGGACTGTGACTATAAAAGTGTCAGGAGACATGCATCCAGGGGCTGTTCCCGATTGATCTGTACTGATGATCTGCGTATCAATAAAAGAATTCCCGTTTTGGCTGTAACATCATCCTCGTTGTACTTTGGTTTTATTTTGGTATTTTGCTGGACAAAACACTCTCACCACAGCAGTTTAATATTATACAGATCCCAGAGGAGCACAAGAGAATGTTTTCACTTACACAAATAAAATATGTGAAGTCAGATTAAAAAAAAAATCTGAAGCAAAGTTTCTACTCATAATCTTGCCATATTCATTCAACGGAGTTTAATATCTGCAAGGATGCATAACATGGGTTCTTGTATTTCTTCTAGTAAATTCCATGTCTCTTCACTTAATTCCTGTCATGTGAAAACAATAATATACATAAGATAATATTTATATTATCTTATGTAAAATGGTATAAAGCTACAACCAACCATTATTTTCATCATTGGTTTTTCATAAATTTTCACATTTTTTTTCACTATGAAACAACAAAACCTGACAATGTACAAAAATGTCATGAAATGAATACATTATTTCAGAAAGTTGCTTTTATATTTAGATTATATCCCCCACCAAAATGAGTAACCTATAATAAAATACAGAGAAAGCATTAAAGTAGTCAAATTTGTATAGGCTAACTCAGGGAATATACAGTAAATGTCTGTAAAATGACAACATGATGAAAAGATGATAATTTATAAAATAGATTTGACCCCTTAGCAACAGACTGCAGCACCAAGTCAGACTGCACAATGTGTTTAAATCCAGTAGAAACAATCACCTTGCCAGATTATGCTCTCATTCAACAACTATTCACAAAAAAAGGTACACATGTAGGTGAGACTAAATGGGAAAATGCCTTTCTTTAAATACTGCAGTACAACTTATTTACAGGAAGCACAAACATATTGCACAGAGGAAAAAAAAAATAGCAACAGCATATGGTTGCATGCTTACATCTGCCTCCACACACGGTCATAAATAGATATTCTCTCCCTCTCTTCTTGCTATCATGGATTCAGCTCAACATCAGAGACCAAACAGCCTCGTATAACCAGATCTCACGCTTTGTGTTTTCTCCCACTCTCGTCTTTATAACTCAATTTATTCTTCTGCGCTGCTTTTTTAAACAACGATATGCTTCTATCATGATATGTAGGTAAGTACTGTGTAGTGTGGATTCTTATGTAGAAATGCACATTTTTCCAGAGCAGTGCTGCAGGATGGGATCTGATCAGTATTCAGGCTGGTGCTTCGGCGGTGTATGAATTTTAATACAGCCTTGTCTCACAGGGTACGACTTTGACACAGTCCTGTCTCTTCAGCCCCTCAACACATCCAGCAGAGATCCTTGCTCCTGATTGGCTCCCATGACAACAGCAGCTCATTGGCTGAAAACGGAGAGAGGAAGGAGGATGCCTTTGCATGGACACAAGAGTGTACTGCCGTCTTGACCGGGGCCCCCCCACGTCACCGTCTGATGCGTGGTGAGGAATGAGTAAGTTTGGCCTAATTTGGCCTCACAGTTGCTGCTTTTCCTCTAACCATGCATGTCAGGATTCATTTTTATTGGATGGAGGACCCGTGTTCTTCCTTCTTAGCAGATTACACGCAGGAGGAGGCATACAGAAAAATCAAATCAATAACTACTTTATCTTTTCAGATCGGTGAGTAACAGGAATGAGAAATGTATTTTTAAATGCGAAAGAGTGGAGAGGCCACCACACAAAACTACGACATGTAAAGAAAAGGCTGGCATATTTTTTTTAATCAACTCTAATTGTTCCACGACAGATTCAATTGATCCCTTTTCTGTTTTCTGTTTTTTTTTTTATTGTAGAACAGCGTTCAGTGATTTCTAGCAATAATATTTGACAGAGGCCACGTTATACAAAAACAGTGGGTACCAGTGTCTAATATTTCAGATCAGAAGTTTTAAATAGAATTACTACATTTAAGACTCAAGGTCCCATATGAATTGCAATGGCAGGGTTACAGGTGTAACTGCATCATGTCCGATGTATACTTAGGCTTTTTTTTTTTTTTTTGTTCAGTGGCTGGATGTTCAAAAATCCATTAAGGTCTTCAGGATGGTTTATGGATGGGAAAAGTGTGTGTCAAAAGGCTTCCAACACAAAGGCAGCGCCCCTGAAGCCCGATGAAGTCTGAATATCAGACTCCCTCGGGTGGGGGGGCCAACTTTGGGTCAGTGCCTTGTGTCTCTGCAGTCGGCTAGTGGCCCCCTGCTTGCTTGGACACGTCCCGCGGAGGTAACATTAGCTATCTGACGACTGCTGCTGTAATTGGCAACGGGGCTGCAGGGAAAAAAGGTAAGAGATGAAAAAAGCGTGTGGGTGGAGGCGAGGGAGCGAGAGCGGCAGGGAGGTGAAAGGATCGGGAGAGAAGAGAGGGGAGGCCGGGTAGGATTATTCACCGGTGAGGTAATTGGTTGAGGGGCAAAGGTTTCCCACACCTGCTATCTTACTTTTTTAAGAACAGCATAGCCAGGGCAAAATGACAGGGGCAGGTAGCGGGAGGAGAGAAAAGTGACAGGATGGAAGAAATGATAGCAGCTGGGAGATTGACGTATTTTCATAAGGTCATGGATTAAAAATGCATACCATGTTATCACATGCCAGGAAACCAATTTAAATCGGAAACTTTTTTTTTTTTCTTTCTCAGCTCTAGTGCATGTCCAGAAGTCAAACTTTTATTACATTTGGCTTTTTTTTTTAAGGGGTCTCCAATATAAGAGCTGAGCAGCTGGTTAGTGGATGAGAGAGAGATATCTCAGCTGGGTTACAATCTGAGAGAATGAGGAATAGAAGAGGAGGACATGTTGGGGATCCAATCACCTGTGGTCAACACTTTTTTTTTTACGATCTCGAGGTATGATCTGAGGTGACAGGGCTTTCGTATTGCCAGATCTGCAACTTTCTGACTCTCTGACGGAATGCTGGAGGTGAATCAAGGTCCAAATTAACACCTGAGCTTCCTCTATGCTGAACAAAGCCTGAGGTGATGTTCTCCATCCTTCCCCCGGCCCGACTACCATGTCAGACAGAAAGCAATCTGCCAAAGCCCAGAGGACCCTCTCCACACCTTTACTTATTTTTTTCTTTCTTCATTCAGGGTGTGATAACATATCCCCGTGGCGCCTCCTCTCCCACATCCATCTCCACATTCTCGTTTTCATTTCTGTTCCTCTTTTCCAAACACATTACAAAGCCACTGGTATAGTGGTGTCACAGAGAAACACTCCAACACATGAAGGCAAGACATAATCAATGAGTGGAAATACTCAGCAAGGAAAATTATGAGATACATAGTAGGATATGTGGTTATGAATAGATGAATAAAATATAATAATAGTCATGATGATGCCGCCGGGGATGTAGCTCAGTGGTAGAGCGCATGCTTCACGTCTATGCTGCCCCAGGTTTAATCCCCGGCATCTGCAGCCCTACGAGGGGGGGCACAAACCAGTGTCAACTGTAGGCCAGTCCCAATCCCGGATGAATACAGTGGGTTGTTCATAAAAAACTTCAAATATGAGCGTTTATCTAAAATGGAACAAAGGGCATGCTGTAGCGACCCCTAACAGGACAAGCTGAATAGCAGTGATGAGGGCATTTAGGTTCTAACTGTTTTTTTCTTTAAACATTATTGTGCATGTTTAAGTGTCTTTAAAGCAACATGATACTAATATCTCAAGTCTACTCTGTCTTTTTTTTATGCAGAAAAAAAAACATACAGATGATTGGGTGACCTGATGGACATCCACCAAACAGCTTGAGGTTTTTTTTATGAGTTTCCTGAACTCACTTATGGTTCTCAGATCAACATTCCTACATCCCCAGATGGTTGGTCTGCCTCTCGTGGGCCAGCAAATCTATTTCCAACCGCTCTAAAGTTAAAGCACCAAGATAATGCACCAGGGCTGTATCTCATAATGACAAGAGGCTTTAAATACTCTTAAGACTGACCGACAGCTCCTGGATGGAGCTGAAGCACCCACATGTACTGCATCTCTGTGATGTGCCACAATTCAGTGCTGTATGCCTGCCAAGCATCATACCATTTCATGTGAGGAGGCAAAAAAGAGAGTCTTATTATGTAACGTAGCCAAATATAACTTTCAGTGTAACATTTTAGAATCCTCTCTGAATGTCAAGGCGAGTTAGTACAATGGGGCCAAAAGGCTGAGGGAGATAAATCTACACCAAACTCATTTGAAAGGATCCAAGAGCATAGACGGATTTGAAGGAAACAAAATCTCTGATCAGAGAGTGTCATAAAACTCCTGTAAGAAGTTAAATAAAGACGCTGTTTAGATGTGTTATAAACATCACTTTCAACTAGTACTGGTTCTGAATGTCCTGGAGCTGACAGATGTTTTTTGGATTGGTTTAAAATCATCTAACATTACATGTCCAGACTATGACATCCTCTCCAACTGAAACCACTTAGTACTTACAAGACAGTCAAACCAAACCGGCGATGGCGTAGCCTGAGCTCCCCGGCTCTAACTTTTGATGATTGATATGAAGTTCCAAACAGTCCCTAAGTGTTTTCATGAATTGATGAAATCTTTTCTCGTTTTGTTGAAGACTGATTTGTTACCATTCATTCAGAATAATCTAAACAATAAAGCTACGTGTAGAAAAACCAAAACAAGGAGCTGAAAGATGCTAAAACACTATACATGTCCTGCTGCTCTGTCTATTCAAGTTTACTTTACTATAAATGTGTATAAGTGTCTGAATATGAGCATGTGACGTGTCTGTGCTCATTTTCACATTTATGTTTGTGTGTGTGTGTGTGTGTGTGTGTGTGTGTGTGTGTGTGTGTGTGTGTGTGTGTGTGTGTGTGTGTGTGTGTACAACCGAGCCAGTGACCACAGCGATTAGTGACAGTGACTGATGCTGTGGAGTCCTTCTCCAACTGCCTTACACGCCCAGCAGTGTGGGCCCACACACACACACACACACACACACACACACACACACACACACACACACACACACACACACACACACACACACACACACACACACACACACACACACACACACACACACACACACACACACACACACACACACACACACACACACAGGTCAACCCTTTCTATTTAAGCAAACAGTAACAACAGTCTATAGGGGGAATAGATACAGAAAAGAAAGTGAAGAAGAGGAAATGGTGGAGGGGGGGAGCGGATCATTTCTCAAACAGCCCCTTCACTTCCATCCTTTGCCTAGAGGCCTTCTTTTACAACTTCATGTGTCTTTTTTTTTTCCACTAAAGAAGTAATTCTGTCTCCACCACAAGAGACAGTAGAACAGATAAAGTCCCTGAGCTCCGTTGCTAATACTGTCTGCTTTATTTGCCCCACGCTTTCCTCTGTACATTTCCTCTGGCGTATAAGTAATGTGTGCTGGGAATTCAGAGTTTAAAATTTGTTTTATGGGGTTCATATCATGTTAAAACTTTGTAAAAATGCAGATGATTAAGACGCACAGAGGAAAAAATATGGCATTTACATCAAACTGTGACATTGTTCAATGATTCAACTTCATTGTGTTCCCCGTGGGCTTTAAAGAGGTAACCCTTTCCATAGGTCAAGGTGACACAGTCAAGTGTGTGTGTTGTGGGTTCATGCTACCACTTTGTCTGTCTTTGACTCTTTGATTCTCTCCGAGGGCAAAGCTGTAAAAAGTGGCGCTCTTAGTTTTCATCTCAGTCTAAATCCAAACCACAGCAACCATTTTTTATTTATCTTCCACAGACCAGGAATACCACTAAGAAGCGGGCTTCCACAGAATTAGCCTTGGCCTCGCTGTGGGTCTCTGAGCAGAGCCACTACACACACACACACACACACACACGCACACACACACACACACACACACACACACGCACACACACACACACACACACACACTCCACCACATTATTGCACACATGAAAACTTGGTTGCAGTGACTGATATCCATCCTTGTCTGCCCTAATCTCCCTCTTCTCTCATCGGCCCTCAGAAATTGCTGATTTTGACCTTTGCGAAGGTCAAAATCTGCGTGTGACAAGATGGAACGAGGCCGCATCACTCATTAAGGACAGGGCGTGGCCGGGTCTGTGTATCTCTGTCAAGGAGATTGTAGCACAATTTAAAGTAGACAAATTAAAAACCTTCAAATACGAGTAGAGCAAAACATAATGAGTAAGCAGAGCCAAAGTGCATTTCTTGTGTGACTAATGGCCCCAGATATTTTCCATCTGTAATGATATAAACAAGAAGAAAATGAGACTTCACTTTTCTCAAGAAATATTTATGAATTTCTGTCTCTAAGGTACTTTAGAGAGATGACATAAGATGGGACGAGTCCAGAGGGGATATTAATATACAGACAGTTAAGTCACAGATCCTGTGGTTAGAAATAATCTCTGAGTTGTCAGCTTGTTAGATGGAAATGGAGCTGCTTCATATAAAAACAATGCGAACCAAGACACAGCGCTCAAAAGCGTTTTTTAAAATCTATCAACCACAATGAGAGGCAACATTTCGAACACGTCTGTAATTTGATCATTTGGCATGAAGGGAAATTTCATGATGCAGAATCTCAACTGCGACTTCTCGGATTGGTGCCTAAAATGTTTTAAATTTTCTCCAATCGATTTCACTTTGATAAGCTGTTTGGATGCAGGGGATGATCGCTCCTTTCTTGAGTTACACTGTCCTTGTCTTGTTCGTGTTTAAAGTTAATGACTTGTGTGGCATTTCTGTTCTGGTTGATTGAAAAATTACAAGTCAGCACCGTGAAGTAAACAACATTAAACTACGTGCGGTTCGGCTACTTTGGATTCAAGAGCTCATCGTTCAAAGGAATCCACTTGGACATGATTGCAACTCTTGGAGGAGGTTCGTACAACATGGGAAGAAATGGGCTGCAGAAATCAATCAAGGGTCTTGCCGCTATCGTCACACAGACCACTGACACCGACCATGACATGCTCTTGACAGATTGATAAATAACACAATGGTCCAATGCCACGCTGCTATGTACGTCTCAGGAGCACATCTCCGCAGTTCGCCACAATGAACTCCAAACGACCACGGTGTTGACTTGCTGGGTATCCAAACTGAGGCGAGGCAAGCTGATGAGAAGTGATTCAGCAAAACACTGAACAATCTTGTTATTTTTGACACAGACCCTGAGAGATTCCGCCAGCATTCTGTAACCATGGAGACTAGGGTTCACCACTTGTAGAATAAAGAGTGAGTCTGGCTGATAAACATCCAGTCTCATATCGAGAGGAGAGGAGAGGAGAGGTCTGCAGGTAAGATAACAACAGCCTCTGGTTTCTGGGCTGCAGAGAGGATCCTGCTCATGAACATTGTGGCAAAGGATCAGACTATTACATGCAGCTACTATACTGACCTGTTGACGAAGCTACAGGCGAAAACAATAGGATTCAGGATGGGAAGCTGACAAAAGGAGTGTCATCCACCAGGACAACACTCTAGCACACAAATGCTACCATGCAGGAGCCACTTGGATTCACCCAACACTCCCACCCATTCCCCTGATCCGTCATCTTTTCTAACCCCGGAAGAAAAAAGAGTCAACAATCTGATCACTATTTTGGGGGAATCAATAGCTGACTTTGACAAAGAATGGATCCATATGTTAAATTTTCTCAACCTGATGCTAAAGCAGTTGAGCAAACAGAAGAGTTGTCAACATGCATCTGTAGTCTGCAAACATTAACTAGCATTAGATATTTTACTGACTGGTACTCAGAAGTAAATCTTTTATTGTGCTGAATGAGGTCTCATTGTTGTCATGTTTATATGTGTTCTTTCTTCTCAGAGGAACGACCTAGTCTCATTTCAATACAACATCAGCAAGACTTATCATTTATTTATACCTCTGAGTCAGACACAGAAGAGCAAGATTACACACAGTTGCCATTAGTCCACTTCATGGATCGTCTCCAGCCGGCCATGATGCGCCCCTGAGGATAAGCAGTTAGTGTTAAGAAACTCGACTCTTTAAATTTCTCCTGATGCAGGAAAAACCCACGGATGACCCAGCTCAGATGTTCTGACTTCGAAGATACTGCAACACCATGGTAAAACTGAACTTTTAAATACTGACCTTCTGTTGTCACACTTGTACCCTCACCTCTATCTATCACATATGTATCATAGTGTCTCCCCCAGGATCAATAGGATCATTCACTATTGACCAGGACAGCTGATGGAGTTTGGTGCAACCCAGCACTTACAGCTAAGGAAATCCCCTAAGGCTGCCTGTACTGTGCATACTGGCAAATGGGGAAGGCTAGGTGTTATGAAATATGCAATGGCTTACACTGCAGCTGTGTGGATGCAGCACAGTCATATGTCTCACTGTCAAGATAAGGGGTGATGAATCCACCCGGCTGTCTAACTCTGTGCCTTCCTCTTCTACAGTATCTCTGTGCCCACAGCAGGATAGCCAGAAGGTGAGAGCGAGAGGGAGAAAAATGCAAAAAAGAACAAAGAAGAGTGGGGATAAAGATAAAAAAGGACAGGAATGTTGGGAGAGATGTGGAAGAAAAATGGCTGTAGTAGAGAGGAGATGGAGTGTCGGATATGAGCTCAGGCAGAGAGACAGCGCAGTGATAGAAATTGAGGACACCGACAAAGGGAATCCATTCAGTCCAGACAGCGGTTTTTACTCTGATGTAGAGCTGCTATCAGGGTCCATCCATTGCAGACACAATTCACCATTCTCTTCAATTCACACCAAATGCACTAAATAAAAGATTCCATCTTGAAGATGCGGAGCGGATTTGTGGAGGACAGCAGTCTCAATATCAGTCCTCATTCTCGGCTATGACTTTGGACAATCTTCCATGTCTCTAACCTTCGTATGTCACCAACTCCTGTGGGTCACAATTCCTATTCTTGTCGGGAGACAAGGAAAACACGATTTTTGTGCAAATTTTCCACTCACACTGAAAAAAAAACCCCTAAAACATTTCATTTGAGAGATGAAATTGGTCTTTCAGCTCAACTTACCATATGGCACAGGGAACAAACAAACAAACCAATACTACCCCCCCCCCCCAGTATTTACAAATGCACAGACGGAATTAAATGAAGCACGAGCAGGGCTGCATATGTCGGCATCATCAGCGGGGAGGCAGAAGAGATTCAGTGAGCTAGGTGAGCAAAACTTTATTGCAGTTTCTCCACAATAATGCTGCCTCTGTGCAGAGCTGAAGATATGTCTTTACATAAACTCAAAGAGACAACACACTGAAAAACAGACCTAGAAGGAATGACTCATCCATCCAATCAGCTTTGGTATTTTTCTCTTTAGGATTAATAAGTTTCTTGTTTCGGAACATGATTTGCTCCCTCTCCTTTTCCTGCTCCTCCCGTTTTTCTCCATTTCAGAATCCGATCAATTGGCCAAATGTGTGCGAAAAACCAAGAAAATTAAGTTCAGTTTAACTAGCTCAACTAAAAGGTGTTGTGAATCTGAATTTAACAATAAATAAATAAAGATAAAAATAAATAATTAATTAGCGTATTAAACGATTATCCTTACTTCCTCTTACAGTTAGACTGCTTTCCCTTTCTTTTGTGCGCTAGTTTGTGATATTCATGACAACCAGTTTATTCTTAGTGTTTAGTTCGGTCTTGGCCTTGCCCCCACCAGTTTTTTGTTGTTTTTTTTGTGTGCCACCCCCGCCCCTCGCCGTTTTTTTTTTTTTTTACTCATTTTAACTCATATATCCTGTGTTGACAGTTTGGCTTTTGGGTCATAACTAATGTTTGCCGTGATTATTCATTCATCTTCTTGATGACTAAATGATGTTATTGACTTGCCTTATCGGGTCGTGAGTTTAAGATGGAGCCTATCTCAGCTAACGATGGGCCAGAGGCAGCATACACCCCAGATGAGTCTCATTGCAGAGCCACACATAGATAAATAAATAGTCACGCTCACATTGACACTTACAGACAAGTTAGCCTGTCCAGTTTTACTAGGTTGCATGCTTCTGGAGGAGGGTGGAAGCCAGACACGGGGAGAAATGGTGTATATCAGAGATAATAAAAATATATACATTTTCCTCTTAGTGATTTTGACAGTGAGTGAGTGCACCTCAGTGTTTTGTGGTCAATGGAGGAGAGATTCTCTTGACACCAGATCACAATCAAGGTCTAAACAAAGAATAAACTGGCTGATGTGTGTATTTCTAGTTTTCCCTTAGCATCTTGGTGGAACTGGCAGGCAGGTTCTTTGTCTGTCTGAGGGTTACAGGCAAATTTTCATTAGAGGAATGTGGAGTAGTCTACGTTTTTTTCAGACATGTTATAGGTGATATACATTTCTCAACCACCTACCATCGGCTTTGTTTAAAACGGCTTCGGTATGAGTGAATAATCTTAGCTTAATCTTGGTTTGTTGGTCAAGAGAAAAAGTTCAAACTTGTCAATTCTACTCCGGATTATCCTCAAAGTCGAGGAGGTGACCTCGGGTGAGAGGATCTTTTTTTTGGACGTCAGTCATCTCTCCACTTTGCCACATTCTTTGCCATCTGCAGGCCATGTGATGAATCTATCTCGTCAAAGATTTGTCAGAACTGCTGAGATCTTTCGCCACCCTCTGCTGCGTGACTTATGAATAGTGAGGATCCAACTGTGTGTGCGTATGTGTGTGTGGTGTGTGGTGGAAGCTTGAGTGCTGAGTGTGATGGTATGAGTGTGTGCATGCATGTGTGAGCTGTGTGTATGTGACTGTGTGTCCTTGAGTTTGAGCCGCGTGTGGATGAAGTGAGAAGGTGGAGGATTCCACGCCCATGCTCGGCTACCCACAGAGCTGTGTGAGCGATGGGAAGAAGACAAACTGCTCCGGCTGAATAAAAACGTGGTTTCAGACACGCCGTCAGCAGGAACAAACCTCAGCTGGATGAGAAGACAGTCGTGCATCTGCACAACAATAACAGCTCCATGACAAGTTTATATTGAAAGATGTATTGTAAACATGCATTCAGTAACACCGGTCTTAGACGACCACACATGGCAGTGAACAAAAAGTGGCCAGATTACATCACTGTTTTTTAATGCTTATACAAATTTGAAGATCACCTGGTTTCTAGTCAGGTGTTTCTCTTTTTCTGCTTGGAGAATCGTCGATCTTTGAAAAACCTCAACCCTCCCAAACAGCGTCAAGGTTTCCTTTCCAGCTATGGTTTGTCACTCATTTTATAGAGGTACTGGTACACAAGGTTTAATTGATTCTGGATTACTAAATTGGATTACTAGATAACTAAAACACTTCAAAACTGCATTTGTTTGAATTAAAAATCATTAAAAAAACTATTGTAGATTTTGTACAAACATCATTATCATGAGGATAAACTCATGGGACCGTAAAATCAGAGATCCAGAACATTTCTAGTTTAGTGATATTATAAATCTAAATGATCCATGGCCTTTATTTTTGACTAGATACAACTGAACTGGTGGCACTCCTATCATCTTTGTATGGGCGTGCTCATTGAACTATAAATTAAATCTATTTAGCACGTTGTGAGCTTTGCACACTGCAAGGAAATAGATTGTGTACAGGTATACAGAAAATGTTAAGATTCAATTCATTCATTTATTTCTTCAAACACATCTCCCCAGGTAAAGGAACATGCATATGTAGCTGAACCAAAAAAGAACCCCATGCAAACCCATAATTAGACAGAGCCGATCTTCTGTGTGTAAAAACAGTAAACATCCCACAAAGTACAGTTATTTATGACTAATGCATCCATACATAGTCATGTGTTCTGTCTGTCAACTCCACTAAACCTCACCACACCCAAGGACATCATCTTATTACATTCTAAGTTTGAGAGTCTAAATCTGACCTAATCCATTTCTTTTCCTGCTGTCTGATTTTCATCTTCAGTCCTGATCGATGTTCCTGTTCTCTTGTTCTTCCTTGTCGTCATTCATAAGCAGCTGGCGGTCTGCTCTTAACTGCCGCTGTCAGCGAATTCCCACGGAGGAGAGCCTATCTCTTTCCAGGCCTTGACAGATGTGCTGTTCGCATTAAGTATGTGCCTCTTAAATACATTTCAGATTTAAAGTGCATGTCTGAAAGAAGCTTTCAAAGTTCAGGTTGACCAACTGACAACCGCTGAGCAGGAAGACTTTGTCCCGTACATCTTGGTTAAGGAGCTGTTATACTGTATGTTTCTCTTACTGTCAACAAATCCCATTGACAGAATGCCAACAGTACATTATGGACGTTCTCCAAGGTTGTGGTACATTCTCTTTGTGTTTGGTCTCTTTGCTTTACTTGTGTTTGTGGTTAAAAGACAACAGCTTTGACTGCTGGTTACAAATGGACAACAGTGTCAAAGTCAGATACTTTGACCTCCTTGTGTAACTTAAGGAGTCCTCAACAATGTCACTGCCAGGCTGTAAACGATGCTCCTAGCTCTGAGTCACTTCACCAATGGCTGACATTGGTTTTCTTTGTGCGACTGTGTTAAATGATGGACACAAATGTCTCACTGCATTCACCAGACAGACTCAGTAATGCCTAAAAATATACATAAACTAATATACGAATTGTACTATCACGATGGTAGCTTTGACCATAGATCAAAGCTAGTGCACAGGTTGATCAAAGCACTAACTTTGATCTATGGTCTTACTCACACTGGCCTTCTCCCTTGTTTTTCTGTCCTATCCGGTTCCTGAGTGTACAAAAAGTTTAAATTTGACCTTGACCTAGTTATCTCAAGGTCAAGGTCATCGTGTCATTTCCATCCCCTTTGCCACCCAAGTAATCTGCTTTTTGTTTCATCTTTCTATCTGCAATGGTTGCGGAGATATTTGGTGGACATATGAACAAATGAACCAACGAACGGACAAACACAACAACACTGACAATTACAATACATCACCGCTCTGAAGCGGGACGTATTAAAAATCAAAACTGTTAGAAAATTACAATTTTATTGACTTAATTACGTGACTATTACTTATCGCTGCACACATGTCACTATGCTGAATGTCTTTCACCCTCGGGATTCCCTTGAATGTCCTGAGCACTCTGAACATTTAACTGCAGCAGCGTTCTAAAGTGGACATTAGACCTCTCAGTGGAAGGACAGGGGCCCCTTTTGATATGGACGTGTGTGTGTGTGCGATGCTCCTTGCTTCACCCGCTGCCTTTGAAGATAGATGCCGGTGAAATGCTAATTACCACAGGCCACAAGGCTGGACGTGTGCACAGTTCAAAGGCTGGGTGAGTGCAGCCAAACCTCAAAGCGGACTGAATCTGTTCTGCTCCGGGGTTCTTCAGCTACCAAAGGCAGATGCCTTAGCAGAGACACCCGCTCTACCTCTATTACCACATGCGTAGCAGAGACCCAACACACAAGCGTGTGCATATGCCTTTGAGAGGATAGTAAAATGGAAGGCTCTTTCCCATAGTGGCCTTATATTACAGATACATGTCTCTGTTGCAGATTCAGAAGGTACAGTCTTCTCTCATTCCTCTTTTAAAAGCAGCCCTCAGCTGATATTTCATAGTTGAAATTTCCTTCAGGATTGTTGTCTTCTCTCCCAGTTAATACATATTATATCTGGTCCCTAAATTTGGTTTCTTCCAGTCTTACCTCATCTTTGGTGTAATGTTGGACCAGCTGGAAAAAGAGCACACAACAGTAGTATAGCCACGGCGGCACTGCACTGCAGTAGCTACGTGTTGGTGGAGGTAACAGTGTATGACAGGTAAATAGAGGTCACTTCTAGAAGGATACCAGAGGAGGACACACAATCCTCACACACACATGCACACACACACACACCAACCCTCCTGCCTCAGGTGATTTATGAAACGTGTCGGCTTAGCAAGTGTTTGCATTTGAGGGAGGATTTTGATGTATCACCCATGAATGCCCAGTTCCAACAAGTTACTGCTGGATGCATTTTCATTGCTCTTGACAAAATGTGTGACTCTGTGTGTGTGTGTGTGTGTGTGTGTGTGTGTGTGTGTGTGTGTGTGTGTGTGTGTGTGTGTGTGTGTGTGTGTGTGTGTGTGTGTGTGTGTGTGAGTGTGTGTGTGTGTGTGTGTGTGTGTGTGTGTGTGAGTGTGTGTGTGTGTGTGTGTGTGTGTGTGTGTGTGTGTGTGTGTGTGTGTGTGTGTGCTGATGGCATGGCATAAGGGCCTGTAGTGCAGGAGACTTCCAACATCAGATGGAGCTCGCTGCGTCATCAATCAAAGCTGGAGAATAATTGCATCCGTTTGCTTCTTCTGGCATTTCACTGTCTAAACGTTTAGGAAAGTCATGGCACTGGAGGATGATGTGAGCACACAAAAACACACCAGCTATGGCGCCTACATGAGTCTTTGTGGGATGACCACGCAGTTTGTTTGAAAAGGTGACATGTCTGTGACCGAAAAAATACACAAGATAACTTTTAAGTGTGATGAGCAGAAGTTACAGAGCTGCTGGGATGATAAGTCATCATTTCTAGTTTCGTCTCCGTCCTTCCTTCCATTCGGCAGACAGGCTCTGTCCTCAACAGAGGCTTGAATGAATATTTGAACGGTTTACATTTTTTAGATACCTGTTCCAGAAATCACTCACTAATTAAAAAGAAATGCATCAACGTGTCATCTCTAGTTACATTTCCAAACTGGAGAGGTACATCGTGACTGAAAAAGTTTCCATCTGTGTCAGACATGGACAAAGAGTTGCCTTCATTGCCAAGCAAGTTTAAGTAACGTGTTTATCGTCCTGATGTTCCTCGCATCTGACTCTATAATCGTCTTCATCGTCTGCTGCCTTTGAATGGGAGGAAAACCAGAGGGTTCAAGCTGGGCAGAAGTCTCTTCACCATCCTTCAGTTTGACTTTTCGAGGAAACATATGGACCACATGAGGTACGCAAAAACAGCTCAAAGGCACACAACTATTTCCAAATGAATGTGATAGGAATGTAGTTTACATGAAAATGAGAGCGTAAGAGGATCTAAAGAGGTAGACATGCGTTTTCATCAGCATCTTCCTTTGCATCACTGACTGAACAGATGGGATGCATCATCTTCCTCTTACTCAGGGCGTGGTAAAGGTTGAGACACAGACACTTCGGACAGTGGGAAGACTTCACCTTTTGACTTCTGTTGAGGTGACAGGTTGCAGAAGTATGAAAGCCTGACTGAACATTAGATACACTAAATTCTTAAGGTTGGTCCACACCAAAAACTACTGATAATGATTCACATACTGTATCTGAGTCTGTCCAGACATAATTTACTAGAGGCCCTGTTTCAACATGAACAGGTACTGTTGATACTGCATGTGAGGAAAAATGAAATGATTAAGAATGGCAGGGTACTTTTACCTTTAAGAAGCTGGAATTTAAATGAAATTAACACACATGAGACTGAGACACACTATGAACACTATAAGAAGGGAGGAAGTAGTTGATCTCTGAATGCTAGCCTGCCAGGACCAACTTCTTGTACATTATCATCCACCAATCCTGCTGGTTGGGGCAATAAGAGAATGTGGATGTAGGTCCAGGGAGACAAGACCTTAAAGGTCTCAGACAGACCAGTTTATTCAAGAGCCATTTCATGCAATTTATCGTAAACAGTCAAACTGCACTGCCATGACGCCGTGGAAGTCGACACCTCTTCACTTGTTATCATTATTGGAGATTTAACAGACTCAAGGCCAGACGTGAATCAGATGGAATAAATACAGGAAGGCAGGGCACAGAGGAGAAGGAAGCAGCCGTTGCCATGACTTTTTTTTTTGCCTCCTGCAGTTGCTGAACTTGTTTATTTTTTGAAATGACAAATGTCAAAGTAGATGCACGATGAGAGATGGCGGTGGCTATGGTATGGAGTATGAAATCCACACTATTCCTACTAAATGACTCACAAGTGCGTGTCTCCTCTTCTCCTTCTCCTGATCCTCCCCCCTGCTGTTATCCATGCAGGGGGGCCGGGGGGCCGAACACCCTCTGCATGGCAAACAGCTCAAGGAGAGGGAGGAGGTGCGATGCTGATGTGATTCCATTAAAGGGTGTTGACACTAGCATTCCAGGCTATTGACACGGCCACAGGAATTAATAACATAATGAAGGTGTCAACTTGTCATGGTGTGCTTGATTAACATGGTGTATGTAGGTAAGTGTGTAAATTTATGTGTGCCTTCTGTTTGAGGCTGTGTCTTGTGTGAGACTGGGTTGTGAACACAGTGAAGATAGTCTGAACAGAAATGGTGTGAGTACAGGACAGGAGGGAGAGATGACCCAGTGCATTCTGGGTTGGTCCTGGGTTCTCCTTCGGTTGACCTTCAAAGGAAAGCTCACTGGAGTCAAAACAAATGAATTCAATGGAGTCTGTAGATACTGAGAACGAGGCCAAACGTTCCTTTTGACAGGTAGAGCTAAATGTTTGAGCAAGCGCCAAAAGCAAACATAACGAAACCAGGATCGCCATGTCTCCAACTTAACATTTATTTCTGTGCAATGTTGCAGACAAAACAATCATCGATTGTTACTTTGCATAATTTCAGAGTATTTGTGGCAGAAACACAATGCAGCATGGATATTTAAGTAATTTATTTATACAAAATGTTATTTTTATAGTAGAAACGTTTGATGGGCCAGACTGGGCTTTGTGGCAATTTTGACCTGAGGGCACCTCTTTTGGCAGTTCTGTCTTGGACTGTACAACAAAACCCCAGCAGTACAAAAGAGTGACCTTTAAGAAGGCTGTATAAAAGACAAGAACATTTGTCAGATTGTTTTGGCTGGGACAGTTTAGTACAAAGAGATGTTTGTTGAGAGGAATCAATGATGTCAGTTTTAAACAAAAAATGCAAAGTTGCAAACGTCCAGTCTAGTTTCAGTCTATTTGTTGGTTTTGTACACATTTTGTACCACAAAATATAGATTTTAAATGACAAGCCTGTTTTGGGGTAAAATGCTTCGAATGCTTTAATGTCACAGATGTATACAAAGGTTAAGACGACAAATTATAGAGGTACTTTATGTGAATGTTAAGTCTTTGGCGTGTGTCACACACTGAAAAGCCCGGTGCTCTCAGCTGAACGAACTGGTGCACATTGCCACAAAAAATGAAGCTCTATTAACACAAGTCGCAAAACACAAAGATCTCTTATCCTCACTTGATTTGCAAGATTAAATCCTGCATTTAGTTTTTTAGTGATGAACTTAATTAGCAGAGTCTTGATGCGCGTGTTCTCATTCAGTGGCTCAATTACACACAAGACACATTCTGCAACACTGCATAGTGGTGAATAAGTAAAAGTGGAATATAACAGAGCAGCAGCAATGAAGCCTTTTGGGATGAAATCATCATGCTGCACCGTGCATCTTCATGCCACTGCAGGTTGTGTGTACGTAAAAAGAAGTGTTATAGTCGTTTAAACCACTTCCATCCATGAACACAGTGTCCATAAACTCTTGCTGCTTGTTCTCCCTCAGCATTCTTTGATGCTGCAATCATGAATCACTGTTTTTATTTTTGTTTTGCTTTTTTTCTTAAAAACCCCCACATCATTTGTTTCGTGATTCCTCTGCTTTATTTCCAGCGAGCTGCCATCCCTCCAGTTTGTCCTCTAGGCTTTCATGTTTGATCACCAAACCTCCCAACCTCCCCTTTCCCTTTCTTTGTTTTTCTTTGCTCATCTCATTACTTTATCTACTGCAACATCCTCCCTTTAAAAACGTCCTCTGCTCCGTCTCCCTCTCCATCTCTTGTATATCATCTCTATCTCTCACCTCCTTCTCTAGCTGGGGAGTCAGAATGACTGCAGTGTGACCTACTTAGTGGTTTTGTTGCCGCTGCTGCTGACTGGCATGATTAAGAGGTGGCATAGTCATAAAGGGATGGGGGGAAGTTCCTATGATTGGCATCGCCAACAGAGAGTCACCAACACCATGAGACACATATGACCAAGGTGACATCTGGACCATTAACTGTGTGTATCTGTAATAATGTGTGTATGTGTTACAGTTACACAGTTACACACCAAGCTTTTGCACACTTGTCTAATTTTAGCAATAAGTAGATTAGATTATATTTAACTCGGTGAACAGAGTTTGGAAAATCAGGGTTGACAGAGATGTCAGAAATTCTTAACGTGTGTTTTTTGGATGAAATCCTTCAAACTATGTCAAGAGCTAGACTCGGACAGTTCATTTCAGACAGTCCAGAATTATTAAGACCTGAGTCTGAAACACTGTCCAACAACTTTTTGGCTTTACATGTTTAGTCTTCTCAGGCAACATGTCTGATAAAATAAATAATAATTTTGCTTTGACCCAGTTATATTATTTATTTCCCCCAGTGTGCAAAGCCCATAGAAGATGTGCCCCAGCTAAACACTTAAGACAGGGTTTCATCATTTCCCTGTAAAATGCAACACACATTGGCCTATATGTGTACATTGTCTTTACAAAAACCACTTACACGGTTCAATGATTAGTCCTTTATCCTAAATACAAAAAGTCACTGCAGTATTCTGTCTCATTTTGACAAACCCAGCTGTGGCGTAAATGACAGATTCTGTGTTCTCAGAGTTAAACCATATAAATCTGGCAGAAGCCACAGTTGCGGCTGACTTGTATTATATACAGTATTATAATATTTATTTCTGTGGAAACCCGTAAAAAAAATTGCTCACAGTATTGCTGCACAGGATGAGGTTGTCTGAGAGTCTCTGTGTTCATGTATATTGTGACTGCATGACTGTTCAAGACCGTACATGCATGTGGAAGCATCCACTGTCAGGATTTGTGGATTCTACTCTGTGCGGTACAGTTTCATGAAAAAACACAGTTAGTTGCTCTGTTATCCGCATCAACAAGACGTCAGAAATGTTCTCTGAAAACAAACACAGATAGTTCCTCCATAGTGTTCCCTAGCAATGATCAGCCGATCTGCAGAAACTCATGTGTGCATTAGATAAGAGGCACTTGCATGATTGGACTGCACACGCAGAGGAGGACGGGGCTGAGTGCACTTAATTTCATAAATGTGCACTTTGGTTCTCAGCTGATCTGTGCAACATATAGTAGAATAAAGACTGCGTGTTACAAACATGAGGAATTGAGATCTGACACATTAATTACTGAGGGCATGCTACTGTAACTTATTCTCATGTGGGTTTCTTTATATTTACATGAGTCAGTTTTTAGATATTTACATGACTAGCAGCTATCACTACAGGAGAAATGCATGTTTACGTGAGAATCAAGTCGTCATGCTTCGGTGCCTTCAGCTCAGGCTTGACTCCCTGAGCATGCCTGGTTTCCTCACGCAGAACCGACTGTCACTATCTATCAATATACAAATTATGTAGAACCCCACACCGCTCTGTCTTTGACTCGCCTGATGAAAACAGGCGAATTAACACCATTTCAGGAAAATAATGTTCAAACATGCAGCTATTTCAATGGCATGTGTGAAATAGAAGCAGTTGCGTCAAACCTCCAGCTATGCAATGCTTTTTTTTTTCATCCATCTCTTCCGGAAGAGTAAAGGTTGACCTACGACTATGATGAAAGTCTGGTTAGGTTCTGTTACTTTCAAAAATGGACTGAAAAGTTAAATGCGCTCCAGAGACTCCTGGTTCTTGATGACTCACCATCCAAGGACGTGGTGGACGGAGTCGGAGCGGTGTTGCCATGGAAGGAGACCTCTATGAATCTAAGGGGCATTTTTATAAGCAGCGGTCCTCTCCAACAGCGCGGGTAAGTCAGTAACAACGGTCTGGCATTTTAAGGACAAAGAGTGAAAATTGATCAAAAACGGCAGGTGAGAAAGAATGCAAAGTCATGTTGCTATAGTAACTAGTCATGCAGCAGAGGATAAAGGCTGGAGTTGCCTTATTCTATCTCCGTCTCCCTTTCACTCTCATTCCATATATATACAAGCAGAGCCTTTTCTGACCATCAGAGCAGCTTCCTTATGCTCTTGGTGAAAAGCTAACATGTCGAGTGTTTCGTCCATCTGAGTGTGTCACTTCGTATTTATTCAAAGAGGAGACGGGGGGGGGGTGCACTTTAATCCCGTTGTGAGGTTTTTCCTGTCGCAAAAACGAGAGAACACAAGTCAAACTAGAAGGGATCAGATGCCTGCTTTCATATTTGTATGTGTGAAACAATGTTGATGCAAAGTGCATCATTTCTATTGTAGAGGCAAGAGCCGGTGTCATTGGATAATAGAGCCAGGAAGTCATGAGCAATGATGCTTGGATAAATATTTTCCACCGCAGGAATTCAACCTGTTGGTTGAGTCATCTGAATGCTAACACCGACACTATAATCGTGACAGATAAGCAAAATGAAAATACCTTTCTGTGAGGACAAAACAAAGTGGGATGCATGTGGATTTGTCCGGTGAGCAAGCCTTGAGTGATTTTTTGAGGCCTACCAGAAGTCAAACCATTTATTTAGCAACCCCAGAGGCTGCAGCGATGATTGTGTAACCTTTTGTTTGATGCCATCTGTGTCCATATTTACAAGTTAAAAGAGGAGCAAATACATAAGCAGTGAGGCAGCAGTAATGACCGAGGCTGTGGGCTTCTTACTGAGCGCTGTATGTTCACAGACTCAACACATGCTGTCGCTGACCATCACCACAGAATGAAAGTGTTAATCTTTCGCCTCCTGGACTTACAATCTCAATTTTTTTGAGTAAGATGGCCTCATTCAGTCAGAGATGGTTTGGCCACCCATGTGCCATTGGGGGGGGGGGGCTGTCAGGCCTTCAAGTCCAAAAAAACATACGAAACACAGATGATTATTCCCTCCTGCTTCCTCCTCCTCAGAGGAAGGCAGCTGCCACACAGGCAAAAAAAAAAAAGGGGGGGGGGGGGGGCAACAAACAAAGGCCACAAGGCTCACATTTCCTTATCAGTCATTCTTTCACTGGTCCCTATGAACAAATATTTTAATTTCCTCACTTTTTAAACATGCGATTGCAAATTAACGCATCCCATCAAAATGCCTCTTGATCATCGAGGAAGAACATCCCACAGTAATAAAACCCCAGGGGGGGCACAGACCCCTTTTATAGGTTAATGGACTGAGCTGACCTGGTAGACGTCTTATTTGGAGATGACTGCTAAGGAATCTTTTAATGTGTCCGATTAGTCTTGACAGGTGCCCCCCTCCCATGAATCTCCTTGCTTACTTTTACATGCAGATGGTGTCTGCTAATATCAAAGCCCTATTCCCTCCTTCCTTTTGCATTATTGACAATAGAATGTAGGTGAAAATGAGGCAGGGTGAAACAACCACTTCCAAAAGAAAAGCCACACCCGGTACAATGAGGGAAGGTGATCAGTGTTTGAATGATCACAGCGTTTTTGTAAAGTTATTATTAACTCAAAAGATCCCAGGAAGTGGTCTTATAGGGGACTGGGAGACATTTGGGGGCCAGAAAACAGATTCTCAGCCAAGGTCCTAGGTTGAGCCAAGATTAAAGAAGTAGCGGTCTGATGACCAATCTGCTAGGCCAGCTGCGGAGTAGGAGGATGAGGGGATTAAGACGTGTTGAGTTGAATAATCCAGACATCCTGAATAAAGATGACGGAGTGGGAAAGGAAGTAGACGATAGATAGCAAATGCTGCGGGATCAGCAGAGTGTAAGTAGACGTCCGTGGATTACTGGATGGAGGTCACGGGTGGCTCTCGCTCACACAGAGGGGAGCATGTATGCAGAAATGGAGTAAGTAGCAAATGGACTGAGATGTGAGGACAAAGACTTGGCAGGTCTTTAAAAATGAAAGATAGTGAGTGTATGAAACCATTCAAGTGATGGATCATAAATTATAAGACAAAAAAAGAGAAGACAAGGACTTCTATTTTGAGGAGACTGAGGTTTGAGATCTAGAAA
Source organism: Antennarius striatus (assembly GCF_040054535.1). Classification (NCBI taxonomy): domain Eukaryota; kingdom Metazoa; phylum Chordata; class Actinopteri; order Lophiiformes; family Antennariidae; genus Antennarius; species Antennarius striatus. The sequence continues at coordinate 3,396,246 of NC_090780.1, read as the reverse complement.
TGCATTAATAATAAATAAAAACTGTGAATCCATAGGACCAGAATAAGTGCATTGGAGAGTGGAAACGATGGAAACTTTCATTACTATCATGTGAATAATGCAATGTATCAAGAAGTAAAAGTTAATATCTAAAATAAAGTTAAAATAAGGTGCTACTATAGTCAGTATGTGGCTAATCTATAATTTTCCAACTTCTTTGTTAGTGTGGAGAGAAAGGCTCAGGTTAGTATGCCACGTTAGCAGGATCCAGTGGGCCTTATTTGTGAAAAAAGTTTTGTAATAGGCCATTCATTAAAAGTGCACCTGATAATCAAATGCCCTTTATAATCCAGTGTGCCTTATATATGATAAAGGTTTAAAATAGGCCATTCATTGAAGGTGCGCCTTATAGTCCAGTGCGCCTTATAGTCCAGTGTGCCTTATAGTCCAGTGCGCCTTATAGTGCAGAAAAAATTTGTAATTTAGTGTAAATGCAGATTTCATGAGTTACATTTTTACAAAAGAAGTTGATTGTGATGAATGATCCAATAACCAATAATAATCCAATAATGCAATAACCGTCTCCAGACTGACGGCGTCTGTATTTTCGTCATCTCTGTGATCGGAGTTTCAGGAATTGTCACGATAAATTCATACACGGCTGCTTTTACAGCAATAAAACTATTGGGGGGTCGTGTGAAGTAGTGTCACACAATTTTATCATTTTCTGACCTCAAGCTGTAACGACAAACATGCTACCAAAGAACGCTAACAGTCGTTTTTAGTGATAACAGATACTAACGCCTGTAATACCTACAGACAGAACATACTCTGATCCTGCTGTCCTTGAGAAACCCTGTGTGTTTACGCGGCAGCACACACCACACCAATCCCTGAGCTCTCCACTTTAAGTTCCATTTTCTGACGTGACAATAGCTAAATGGGTTCCCATTGAGGCCCCGAGATGGGACACGGGGCAAGTGGCGTGGCTCGCCGCCGCTTGCGGAGGGTTCCAGCTGACAGATGGATTATTACCATTCGCTGAGGATGCTGATAGGCTCTGTGGGCCGTGGCGAAATGGGAAATACCATTCATACAGGCATATCAGCCCCAGACACTCGGCAGGGCTGAGAGTTATGCAGAAATGTCAGCTTAGCTGCTGGTGAAGAGCGAAAGGGGACAGATAGACCGACAGGAGGGGGGGGGAAGAGAGAGAAGGGCAGGAGCGTCATGAGTTACCTAAGTGTTTAGCCTCGCCAAAGGCGACATGATACTCAGGGGAATGATGCGTGAAAGTCATACCTACAGACATAAATATTTGATTGTGAGAACATACTTTCCATCGTACATCCACTTAGCTGTGTTTAAGAGGTGGGCTGAAAGCCAATGACGAAACCAGAACGTATGGAGCGGCTGCTGTTTGGGTGTGTGTGGGAAACACACGATACATGGGATTATGTAAATGTGTAGCGATGCAGCCGAATATGTGTGTAAAACGTCATAATGATTGAAAATCACTGAATTTGCTGATGTCATATTTACCACACTGAGATGCACCCGTGCTACCCTTTATGTGTGTGTGTGTGTGTGTGTGTGTGTGTGTGTGTGTGTGTGTGTGTGTGTGTGTGGTAAATTAAGCAATAATCGCAAAGGCTATTAGACAATAACATGAGTATCCATCAGCGGTGTGTGCGTGTGTGTGTGTGTGTGTGTGTGTGTGTGTGTGTGTGTGTGTGTGTGTGTGTGTGTGTGTGTGTGTGTGTGTGTGTGTGTGTGTCTCTTAACATCCTCTTCCATCTTCTCCATCATGGCTGTTTGATCCCTGACAAAAGACGCCGTCATCAAATGATGCTGCGACACGAAACACACGGCTGTGGAACACGCTCCGGCTGATCAGTCGTCACTAACACACACACACACACACACACACACACAGACACACACACACACACACACACACACACACACACACACACACACATAGACGGTTCACAAATGGGACCATTTAGTTAATGATAAGTAATCAGCTTTGTGTGTGTGTGTGTGTGTTATATAATATAGAATCCTCTTCCCTGTAAAACGTTCCTTTTTTTCCGACAGCGAATGACTGTTTTCCTAAACACCCCACTGATAGCCCCCCCCCCATTGAAAGTCCTCTAATTATAGTGTTGCTCTTTGTGTCCAGTCATCATGGCTCTAATCCAATAATGTTCATATACATTTATACGTCACTTCAAGCAATGTATTGAAGGGGAAACAGCATCGTGAGTATGCAAAGACTTCAAAACAGTTTAATTTAATGGATAATGATTAATATGTGGAGGCTGTACATGCCTTCTTTCTTGGCATGGAATTAAAAACAACTTTGTTGCCTCAAAAAGGCGGTTTCCAATCACCTCAATGTTGAAAATAAAGTCAAACAAGCTATCAGTTGATGACAGAACTGCCTGTGATGTTTCCCAGCCTTGAAAAGAGACATTTCGTTACGCATTTACCTGCAATACACTCCGAACCCCCGTCCAAACATTTCCACTAAAATACTGAAAAACTTTAACACCCTCTGATGATGCTTTAATGGTTGTGAACTGGAAATCCAGACAGAAAATGCTCAAACTTCACCACCAGGTACATCACTGAGGACAGAATTACATCTGGATCATTGGGTTAAACGTGATCTTATCAACATGGATTACCATGGTTAACAAGCTGTAAAGTACAATATATAATGTTATCATTTATCTGTTGTCATCATTCTACATTTGGATCTCCTAAACCTGAAGCGGGGTACAGACTATGAGCGGCTGATCAGGCTAAATCCTTACATGGCTGTGTAGATGCTTCTAAATGTGTACGAAGATAAATACAACAATGGAGGATTTATTAATGGATGAAATGACTGAAAGGATTTTTGAAAGAAAATAACTGTTGCCGTGTTTCTCCTCCTTAAAATATGATTTTAGGTGAAGTGTATCGACTGTGGGGTCAAGGAAACATTTAAAGAATCACTTTGACAAACCTCCCATTCCTGTTGTGCAGCTACTTTAAGGTAAATATGACCGGAATCAAACCTGAATATACCCACTGCCTCTACTCTCTGCTGTGAGGAAAGAAAAGTGGACTTAGTGTCTGAGTCTTTTGATAATGAGAAGAAAAAGTCATTTCTGTTCATTTTTTGTTTTATTTCTTTTTCTTAGAGTAAATCTTTCCTCTGATTTTTGTGTGATCTCATCTTCAATGTGTGCGTTGAAGGTTTCATGCAAAAGCATATTGATGTGGAGCCCATCTGCCTCATTAGCAATGTGTGTGTGTGTGTGTGTGTGTGTGTGTGTGTGTGTGTGTGTGTGTGTGTGTGTGTGTGTGTGTGTGTGTGTGTGTGTGCAGTGGGTGCACGGTTGTACTGGTGGACACAATTAGTCCTGGACATGGAGCAGCTTGTGAGGGACTGATCCCGCCCCCTCTCCCCCTCATCCAATCACATCACTGTGTGTCTCCTGTTCACCAGAAGGTGCCAGGCAGCGGTTGCTGGTTAGAAACCTCCACTGCTGACCTCGCAGCTCCATCGCAGTCCCTCTGCCCACTCAAACACTTCAATTCGACTTTATTGCTCGCGAAAAGATGCAACAATCCTGCAATGCCATGTTTTACAACAGTGGATCCTCCCACACACACACACACTCACACACACAGACACACACACACACACACACACAGACACTGGGATTTCCACAGTTATGTGCACCCACATCATCAACCCTCATTCCTTCTCAGAGCACAAACACATGAAAATGAGCCCCCCCCCCCCTCTCTGCTGCAGGACGGCTGCAACAGCAGACGTTTCCTCCAGTTCAGCCAATCAGAGCCCATCTCACTGATTTTAACAATATTAGCAGGCACACACACACACACACACACAAGGGGAGATCACACACTTATGTTTGAAGGTCACGTTATACAAACACACACTCAGGGCCCAAATGCACGCGTGATGACATGTGTGTACCGTGTAACAAATGCTCTGAATATAGAAGATCAAATAGCGTTTCTCACATGGTAATTAAAAGATGGAGCTGAGATTGTTTAAAACTTGTGGAGAGTGTCGTGATGCATACGGAACTGGTGAGTCTGAACACAGAAAAATGTGACTTCTCTCAGCGCTTTATGAAATGCTAATGATTTATCCACTAGGGAAATTCCCCTGACTTGTATACCGCATATTTTTGCAACAACACAAACACTCCACAGCACAGATTTCCATGTAGAAACCAAAGGAAAGGTGCTGGAGAGAAACTACTTGCTGTATTTAATTTGGATCCTATGTTTAGGGTTAGAAAATGCATACATTTTCCAACTACCCAGAGTGAAATCACGGAAATCCAGAGGAGGTAGTTGGTGATTTTTCTCTGCTGAGTCAAATAAACACAGTTTGACAAATTAAAACAGCGCAAAGTGAGATTGTAACTTAACATGGGGAATAAAGATAACAGGGATTATTTTGTCTCTGCACACGAAATAAGAGAAATGATTCTAAGGTGGTACAAAGGCTGATGACTATGCTACTAAGCTGAGTGGGCATTGTGGTTCTGAAGTCACACCAGAAAAAGAAGAAAAAAAACCCCCATGTAGGTATATGAGTCAGAACAAATCAATATATGGCTTTTCATTATGGTTCTATCTCCTACCGCAGGTTGGCTCACTCTAATGGTGGAATTTGAGAGACTCATCAAGGATTTAAGTCTCTTCAACAATGAGCCGGAGGGAAGCGAGGATGTGTCACTCGTCCACCGGTGTGTGTGTCTGTGTGTGTGTGTGTATGTGTGTGTGTGTGTATGTGTGTGTGTGTGTGTGTGTGTCAGCCACACTGGAATCCTTTTGTTTCACTCTATCAGTGCCGCACAGATTCACGCACCATGGTGCAATTTAACCAAATGGATTTCCTCTTATAAAAACAACAACAACCAAACATTCAGAGGTAGATGCTGCATCTGTGGGACCTTCAAAGGGAAAATCCACTGTGGTGAGACTATAAAACATATAATGCATTTTAAGGTGTTGTATTATAAAGTAATAGTTATATTTTAGTTTTATCTCTCCTCTACTTACCATTTTTCCCTTTATGTCTTTTGACAGTGTCAACAAAGCCCATCTAAACATATTACTTTCTTTAAGTGGAGCCAAATGAAGTAACAGCAATGATGTCTCTTCATTAAAAATTTAGATTTTTACTGTATTGCAAAATTCAGTTCAATGACCTTGAAATTTTTTTTTGAATCACAATAGTTTATGGTGTATTTTATAAAATGATGGCCACGGTGGTGCAGTGGGTGGCGTTCTCGCCCACAGAGTGGGTTCCCACCCCACTCTGTGTGGAGTTTGCATGTTCTCCCCCCGTGTCTGTGTGGGTTCTCTCCGGGTTCTCCATCCCAAATTGACCGTTAGGTGTGTGTGTGTGTGTGTGTGTGTTTGTCTGTGTCTTTGTGTGGCTCTGCGGTGCGCTGGCGTTGCACCCGGAGTTTTCCCCCGCCTTAAGCCCCAAGCCAGCTGGGATAGGCTCCAGCTCCCCATGACCCGCTAGGGTGGATAAAGCGGTAAAGAATGGATGGATGAGTGGATGAATGGTTTCTGTGTTTGGCTTTCGGCGTGATCCATCTTTACTCTTCCCCTTCCAAAACCTCTTTTTCTCTCCAAGGCGATCCGTCCTTTTCAAACCTTAATATCCACGCTTGTATTTTTCCACTAAGACTGTGCGAAAGTATTTTTACTGCTCTTGCACTTAAATCCTTCAAAGTTACACAATCCATATATTCGATCAAATGACAACGTTGCTTTTATCTTTTGTGTCTAAAATCTAACCAAATGGAACATAATGTTTCTAGACAAGGTGTACCACGGACGAAGAACAATTGCTGGTTTTTTTATGTGTGCACGCAGGAGCCCTCAGCTTTTGTGTGAGTTTTTCATTCGCTGCTGTATGACTCAACGGAAAAGCTTTAGGAAAGCAGAACCCTTCGCTGATGATTACACTCTCTTATTAATTTCCAAACCAGATGAATGAATACCCATCCATTATACGTGGACACCCACTACTAATGGTAGCCATACTCTAATTAGAAAGGAAACCAATTCAACAGCCCCTCATTGTTATAAAAGCCACAGTATCCATGACTCATTAATTCCTACCTTTATTAAATTCAATTATTGGATATATCATTATAATTTAAATTTAGACCTCAGGAACTATTCATACAAAGGAGAGGAGAAAAATGAAATAGACCTCTGGCTCGTAAACAGGTGAACTTTAAAGAAATCTTTACTAAAGTGAGACATGAAGAGAAAAAAATATGAATAACTGAAAGGAAATAGAAAAGTAAAATAAGCAAAAGAAATTTTCTGCATCCGTAAATTTGAATTTACTTTTTTATTTCTATTTTCCGCTCTCCAGAGATACTATTGTGTGGAATGAAGAAGACAGCAATTATCTTGGTTGACGCAAAAATATAAATATTGAACTGGACCTCTGCAGTGCGCGCCGCTACAGGCCTATGTGTGCGTCCACTCATGTGGAGATGAAACACTTGGCCCTAAGCCACTGAAAATGCATCTTTTGTGTGCAGCCACCTTTCCAAGTAACAAGTGCCTGTGGTTCTGTATTAGCCAGCAATCTCTCTCACTTACACTGCATTTTCCTCTCTCTCCCCCATTCAGAGCAGATAAGTTACAGAGTGGGTGGACAGAGAATAATGACATTGAGCATGCACAACAACTGCCTCCCTCAGGAAAAGCCCCCAGGGAGCGTTTCACAGTATTATTTGGTCAGCCATAACGAAAACATCATTACAGCCCAACTTACGGCTGAGTGAGAGAGTGGACACTGGATGGATGGATGGATGGATGGATGGATGGATGGATGGATGGATGGATGGATGGATGGGAGTTTTCAATTTTACTGTCAAATATTATGCTTAATTTACCTGAGTATCTTAATCATGTATTTTATGAAAAAAACTTTTTTAATACTACTGCCTCGTCAAGAATGCATCAGTGTTACCATCAGGTTTATTATAACATACAACAAAAAAAGGAACTTAAATTACCACAAATTATATTATCATTTAAAATTTTAAAACTTTATAATTTTATGAATCAGGCTTTTAAATTGGCTTTTAACTAAAAATGTATTGATTTATTGACTTTTTTCTTTAAAGTACTACTTTTAACCTTTTAGTCTAGCTTGTGTGTGTTGGGAATGAGGGGAGATTTTTCCTGTGTAAACTGTGTATTGTTTTTATGTAAAGCACTTTGGGCTACTCACTTTGTATGAAAAGCGCTTTATAAATAAAGTTTGATTGATTGATTGATTGATCGATGAGCCAGGCTGGATTTTGTGAGTGACATAAAAAGCTTCCTTATTTCAGGACAGGTGATCTTGTAGAATATTACAAGGCCTTATGGATTTCTCACTGTTCAGTTTGAGGGAATATTCATTTGAAATTCTAATCTAACTTAGTAATTGCTTTTGAAATCTTCCGGAGGCGGCTCGCATTACCAGCAGATGATGAAACTGTCACACCCACTCCCATCGTACTGCCTCTCTGGCTAAGTGAATTTATACAGATGTTAATATTGCTTTTCTTTTTGACCGTGCTTTCTACCACCCCCTCCCCTCAATTAAACCTCTGAAACATGTACTGTATATAGAACAGCGAGATGCAATAAAGCTGCAACAGGCTGTGTAAAGGGTGTGATGGTGAGGCTGAAACCTGACAAGATAACCAGCTTTTCTCTTGTCTGCCTTTAGAAAGTTATTTCCAACTGAATCATGGTTGTAATATAACCACATATCTACAAAAAGAAAATTACATTGAAGAACGCATTTAATCCTCCATGTGTGTTAAATGTTGTAATTCCTACTGATGTGACTCTTCACCTTCCCAATATGGGATCAATAAAATGTGTTTCATCTAACTGATGCAATAATGTTTGACATGTTTTGTATATAAGCCTCCAGGGAGCGATCTATCTATCTATCTATCTGCAGCCACTGGCTGTCAGCTGACCTTGCTGAGCCAAACTGTCCAAGCAGAATACATGGGTAACATTAAATTATGTATACATTCCACGCAGCATTCATTCATAAACAGAATAAACAGAAGCAGCACATTGATGACTGACTGAATAAAAAAAAAAAAACTACAAACAGTAAAACATCGGGAAATGGCACAATTTGACTATTGCTTTGTATAAAAAACCCAGAAAGTTGAATTCTGACATGTTTTCTTTTTTTAAACATAAATTGACTGACAAAAACTGTTTACATTACTGCGTATCAATGTTGTCATGATTCCGTAGATGTATTCTCCAGACTCTCCTGAAAAACAACATAATGTCAGACTTGCCGAGGAAACCGACACCCCATTATCTTCCTGTTTTGGGTATCCATCGCCCTGCGTCACTGCAGCTTTCAGACAGCAGTGGCTTCCACTCTTGCTCTTAAAAAATGTTTTAAAAGAAAACCCTTTTGTGCTTAAAAATGATCCATTAAACCTTAACTTTCCATCAACTCTCTAAACCTCATTTCCCTGCTGACTCAACCCATGACTCCAAATGTAAAGGACCTCTTGGAGAAGCCATCTGGATCCATCTCCAACCCTCTTCCCCATCCCTAAGAATTCTGCTGCATATCATAGCAACTGAATAAATAAAGATGTTATATAATGTAATCTCACGGGTAAATGTAAAATATTGAAGATGATAAACAATTTGGTTTGAAGTGCAAGAAAGAACAAAAACTGTGAATATCCAAATTATGAATATGTAACGGTGACTCAACGTGCAGCCACCTCTCCAACGTACATCAAAAACCTTCAATTCCCTTGTTTTCCTTTCATCTTTGCATTCTTATGCATAAAGTGCATAAGATACACGCACACATAAACACACACCTCCACCCTGATGCTGCATGTAACTGGTTGTGTTGTCCTCTCGGCGGCTGTGGCCCAGCGTGTAATGAAGGTTATAAATCAGCACCTCGGACAGCGCCAGGCAGCCCTGAGCTCCTGGTTATGCATCGCGCTGGAGTCAGGCGATGGAGCCGGGGGGGGGGGTCGCTCTCAGCACCAGAGGACAGTGGACAACGGCAGACTGACAGTCCTACTATGAAGAGGCTAAAAGTTCACAGAAAGGATGACTTAACACAGTCATTCAGTGTGTTGTTGCTCAGCTAGCTTAGAGAGAGAGAGAGAGAGAGAGAGAGAGAGAGAGAGAGAGAGAGAGAGAGAGAGAGAGAGAGAGAGAGAGAGAGAGAGAGACTGCAGAGTGACAGCAAGAGGGAAATAAGGAAAGTGTGACACAGAAGGAGAGACGGAATAAGATTGAGAGATCAGTTGGGAGGAGGTGATGGTGGCGTGTTTCCATGAGCACCATGAGATCTATCTACCCAGTATGAATCCATCCATCCATCCATCCATCCATCCATCCATCCACCCATCCATCCATCCGTCCTTCTTGTTGACCTGGCCTTGACGTTTCCAAAGCCTCACACCAAACAGGGTCACGTTTCAGACCCCACCTCTAAACTCTTACAAACCGCTCTGAGCCTCTTAGCACACACAGTTGTAATCCCCGATTTATAAAGATGTCTGCATTAAGTTAAATATTCATGTTCCCAGCGCCGGTCTATTTTTATCGTTTAGCCCTCACAGGTAGAAGATGCTGCATAGTGACTGTTCTCTCTTCCGCAACCTGTCTCTCCAGAGCGTCCCTCAGAGTCGAGGAATGATGACAGATGTGTGCAAAGATGCAAAATGGAAGACAAGGACGAGAAAATCTTTTTTTTTTTTGGAGATGCATGGGACAAAAAAAGGTAGATGAGGGCCGCAAGGGGCGGAACTGGGCCTTGAGAGAGAGAGAGAGAGAGAGAGAGAGAGAGAGAGAGAGATGTGTGCTGGGTAACAATTCTTCACTCGGAGCAAAGAGGGAAAAGGAGACAGTTCCAATCTTCAGCTTCACATCGACAACTTTCACTGCATTCGTGACTTAAATGTGTTCACAAACACGAAATAATTCATCAACAGCATTTATGTAGGGATTGGTTTCAGTACTGTTGAAGTCTGAGAGGGTGTCTGAGGCGCTGTTCTGAGAGCGTTCAAACCCACAACCTACAGGTTCCCTCTGGAGACTGAGATGAGCACCGTGGGGATTGGATGTGTGTGTGTGTGTGTGTGTGTGTGTGTGTGTGTGTGTGTGTGTGTGTGTGTGTGTGTGTATGTGTGTGTCTGGGCCCACACTGCTGGACCACGGAGTGCCATATGTGGTGGGAGGATTTTTGTCGCCACGAAAAAGTAAATGAACAACTGACAGAACCAGAGGAATGTTCTGGGTTCAGCTGTGTTTCCATGTGTGCGTGTATGTCTGGTTGTGTGTAACATGTGTGTGTGTGTGTGTGTCTGTGTGTGTGTGCGTGGACATGCCGGACAGAGCTGTAATCCGCGGCATGGAGTGAGCACATTACTATTCCTGTCACAACAGCCTTGCAGTAAGAGCAGCAGCAGAGGAGGCGCGCACGCCGATCACTGTACAGTGATGTACCACGCACACACACACACACACACACACACACACACACACACATACACACACACACACACACACACACACACACACACACACTCAAACAGAGACGACTTATTCCTCCGTCCCATCACTCTCATCAGCTGTGTGTGTGTGTGTGTGTGTGTGTGTGTGTGTGTGTGTGTGTGTGTGTGTGTGTGTGTGTGTGTGTGTGTGTGTGTGTGTACACCCAGATTATGCATTGATGTGTCTTGTGTTGCATCTCATGATTCTCCTATGTGTTTCTGTTTCCATGGGAATGATGTACAGTATGTGTGTGTGTGTGTGTCTGCAGTAATAATGTCTGTGTTCAGATGGATCAGATCATATCTGCATGTGTGTGTGTGTGTGTGTGTGTGTGTGTGTGTGTGTGTGTGTGTGAGAGAGACACATCCCATCACTCACCCTGGCTTTGCGCTCCCCCGTCCCCCTCCTCTGTGTCGGTCAGGTTGTTAAGCATCCCGGGTCGTCGACGCCACTCTTCTTCTTCTTCTTCTGCCGAGCGATGTCACCGATGGAGCTCTGAGCGGCTCTTCTTGCGCTCCACCCACTGTTACTCAGCCTCAGAAAAATTTGCCGGGGATGTGGTGCAGAAAATATGCCAGATGGATCCTCCGTGCTCCTCGCTGCCCGTAGGATGCACGAAGAGAGGCGGCAGAAAAGAGCGAGGGATTTTTTTTTTTTCCCTTTGTAGGTCCTCCTCTTGACGTCCCCTTCTCTCTGCTAGCGTGGCTCTCTCACCATCTCTCTGTTGCTCCCTCTCTCTCTCTCTATCGCTCTCCTCTCTCGGAAAAGGAGGAGGAGGAGGGAAGAGAGAGAAGCTGCAGGAGTTTGGTAGATGATGGAACACCTCAAAGCTGAACACTTGCTCTTTCCCTCCTTCCTTTTTGTTTTTTTTTTAGTCTCCCTCTCACTGCTGATCTTGATCTCTCCCACTCACAGACACAAAAAAAAACAAAAAAACCACTCGTTCTCCCTGCTCAGATGATGATGCTCAGTCACTGCAGCTGCCAAAATGAATGCATATTCTAGTACCAACGTGATTTTTTTTTTTTTTCAATATCTCTCCCCTTCCTTCCCTGCATCGCTCTTCTCATCGAAGGCCGCCGGACGGGGAGATGATTGGGGGAAGTGGAATGGAGGTTGTTATCCTCGCCGCCCTCATGTTTCTGTCCAAAGAGGTGCATTATGTGTCTGCTTTCCTTGTCGGCTTTGTAATAAGCCGCCACGCTTGCTCTCTGCTTTAATGTCACATGCAAATACACCCTATTTCTTCTTCAGGGGTTGAACAAGCCTTCTAAACATCATCTGTGATGATGCACATGGAATGCCATCTACATGGAGAGGTGCACTGCAACATCAATAGGATGCAATAGGCAACTGCTCGGTTTGCATATGCAGAATTTCATATAGACATCGTTTCTGAGATGTTGCACGATTCTTCATCTTTTTTTAAATTTTTTTCTTTTTAATCCTGTTCAGAGTGCGGAGATGTTCGGTTCCAGCTGAGAGGGTCCCTGAACGCTGCACGCCATCTGCACAGCATTTGAAGCATCATTGTCAATTAAACCAGTCTCCTTTTGATCCATGCAGATTCATTTTGATCTGGTACACGGTGTACCGGGTGCACAAATGTGTGTAGTTTTGAAGATAGTTTGTGATTTTGCGTGCGTGTGTGTGTGTGTGTGTGTGTGTCCGTGTGTTTCAGTAGTTGTGATACCACACCAGAGATATGAAAGCGATTAATCTTGGTATTAGTCACGGTGGCGTTGATGTCCAGGATAGATTCCAACAAAAGACATGAGAGGAAATAAAATGTATTTGCAAGCTAGACTGGAGTGGAGACATTTATTACCGGTGTCTTGAGCATAACAGTTTGGTTAAGGTATAATTACATTGACAAAGAACTAATACCTTGAAGCATGGCGACAGATTGACCGAGATGTGTGTGAAGATACTTTTCAATCTCTTTGTTAATCAAAACTTAAACCACAGTCAGAAGTTTGCAACAACACGCACAAGTTAAATTAGATTATGAGTGGAGAACATTTCCATTTCTAACATTCATTCGGTTCCAGTGTGTCCTGAATACACCTGATTGCATAGTGGAGATTATGCGTGGAACATTCCACAGAAGCAACGTGATTGGTTAAATTAATTTGAACACGGTGTGAAATTGTGCTGATTATTTCCTAGTTAGGCAAGAACATTTTTATTTTCTCATTTTTTTCAATACTTGAAGGAAAAGTGCTTTGATGGGAACAGAACGAGGTCAACATTATAACACAAAAAACCTCTTTTGGACACAATAAATTTACCTGACGTGAATAAACTGGTTGAATCTGAGCAATCATAACAGGACTTCCTCATCTATTACATGCGGTTCTGCTTTTGAAGCCCCATCTGATTGAGGTAGATGCGGTGATCCATCCTGGATGTGTGGTGTTAATGAGCACACACACACACACACACAGACACACACACACACACACACACACACACACACACACACACACACACACACACACACACACACACACACACACACACACACACACAATATCCACTGGTCGGCTGGTCATTTACTCTAAAACAACCGGTCATTACCGCTAACGCTGGGATGGATGGAAATCATGTGAAAGCTAAGCTGCAGTTAAAAAAAAAAAAAAAAAAGTTATTCTATTTTTTTTTTTATTTAAACTTTGATCTAAACTGTTTTACTTATGTCTTCATCTTCAAAGTATTTTTTGTGAATTTATAAAATAAAACCATGTACTTCACAAATGAATGCTGTGTATGTGGTACTAGCCACACGTTAACGTGTCTTATGAAAAAATAAAAGTATTATAAATCATATCTGTAAGATGGATGGATGGATGGAAGGATGGATGGGGAGATAGATATACTTTATCCATCCCAAACTGGAGAATTTGAAACTATTTTAAAAAATACACAGTAATCCCTCGCGCATTTGCGCATCAACACGCACAGCTTCACCTCATTGGTGATTTTTAGTAGGTAGTCACATGACACCATACATGCATTCTATTGGCTGACGGCATCCAGACGTGCACTTTCCATTAGTCTCGGACTTCTGTGAGACACAAAAGTGCTTTAAACAGTCTATCAGAGTGTGGGAAAAGGTAATACAGATGGTGGTTTCATATCAGTATGGGGGGAGGGTTCATTAATGTATAAATTATTATAAATAATAAAATAAATAGTTTGTCGCTAAATCGCGGAATTTCGTGTTTGCTGGTGTTTCCTGGAACGCATTAACCGCGAGTAACGAGGGACCACTGTATAAATATGGGATATAGTGTGAAATATTAGCTTATTTACCATATTTACTTGAAATAAATTTCACACAGGAAGCCCTGCTCATATCTGAACTGCTAACATGGTTGGACAGCCTCCTATAGGACCTAGAAACCAGTTTAAGTTTTACGGATCTGTGTGACAGTTGTTACATAAATGATGACCAAATCAGAAGATAAGAACGGAGCAGATCATGCAGTTCATAATGGATAGCTGTGGAGCAGCTTTAATGCGCTGAAGTCAGCACGCATCCATCACAGCCTCCTGAATAAGTTTGTGTTCTTGATGCTCTGCTCATGCCCAGCACCTAAGGTCCTGAACAGCCCACATCCACTCCACTCTTCTTCTGAAGAGTCATAAGTTGCCCCAGAGAGAGGTAGAGGGGGCTGATGATCTCTTTGTGGCCAGGCTCCAATGTCACAGCCTGGATACCTTGAACTCACACTGAGAGAATAGCCCCAAATCTTACTTTAGTGCACTTTGTGCACAACTAAACAGGTTTATGTCAGCTGATAGTGGTCATTATTTTAGCAATATTACAAGAGAACTATATGTGCAAAAAGAAGACTGTGAGTTTTTGCTTTACATTATATAGCAATGAAATTACTTCTTTATAGCAGCGTCTGAAATAACAATTATTATAGACCAAGATGCATTTAATGAGCAACATCAAATGGGATTTTTTTTAAAATATATGACCAAATCATCTATCATATGATCTGTTGTCAATGAGCTTCAGCTTGTCAAGTATGATGGAGTTGGGACAGGAAGAGAATTCTTCTCTTTTGTTATGGAAGAAAAAACTAAACAGGTGAGACAGTATTCAGCTACGACATTGCAATGTACCCATGTGTAATAGTCACAGTGCTTGATATTCAATGTCAAGTAAGGCAAATGATCTCAAAGACTTTATGATACAATATTTACTGCAAAAGCACTTTCACTCCCTTTATGCTCATCAATCTTCCATCGTGTAGTTCAGTTGTAGGTTTTAAATGATAGATTACTCGTGACACACGCATCCATTTATTTAGATTTTCAATACATGCGTTCTGTAAAACCAGGATTTTGTGGATTAAAATTAACTGTGCATCTGCACAACAGCAACACACTGCAGGAGTTGGGTGACCTTCATGTGCGGTAAAGCAGATGGTGTGATGTCACAGACATGCAGTCTGTACAGGATATCTGATAGGAACTGATCTATTCCTATCACATTCATCTGCATCTCAATGTATTTCATTATATATTTGCTGCACATGCTATTTTAATGTGACTCTCTCTGTATTATAACAGTTTTTTTAATAGATTTTTATAGATCAGTGTAAAGATGTTTTATTTTGAAAAGTTACTGTGCGTAATGACGCACAGACAAATGCATGTGCCTGTGCCGCTTCGCAGGTCTCCATCATGTGACAGATTACCAACCGTTACCCCACAATTGTGCCAGTGTTCTGGATTATAGCCAAGGCAGATTATCCTGAGATCGCCCAAAAAGTATCAAAAACCCTGTTTCCATTTCCAACCTCCTGTCTCTATGAAGTGGGATTTTCTGCACAGACCGCAAAGAAAACCAAACTGCGGAGAAGACCGGACTTCCGGGGGTCATTGCATCCTGGTTCACCTGGATGGGACCAGCTTGTTGCAGAGAAATAAGCTCAGGGCTCCCATTACTTCATATGATTAATATTATTTTTTTGGCTTGTTCACTCTTTTATATAAAACTGATCAGTATTTCTCCTTCGTTGAATACACTGATTGTAAGTCCCTATAATACATTTCTAAATAAACCTCATCAGCGCAGTCACATGAATCAAATTTTTTAGCATAATTTTTCATTAAAAAGGATGTTTGTTCTGAAACAAATTATTTCATTTACAAATATGTTAATAATTCATTTATCAAAAAAAGGTTGCTTATAGTCTTTTGATGTATCATTTGACATCAGACCACTGCAGTGATTTATTACGAGACTACAGCCGTCCTGGCGTCATCAACGATGATCGAGCAAATGTTAAAAAATGTTACAATTAAATGTTAAAACCAGATAATCATTTCCCCATATACTAATCTTAGCTTTGTTATATCGCTTTCACAAACACTGGAAACTAAAATCTTAATTTCCAAATAAAGTTCCCGTCTTCAGACTGCAACACTTATCATGCCGTCACTTTTATTTTATATTTTCATCCATCCTCAGATCAGCTCAGACCAATGTTATAATGTATTTATAATTACATTTTCTTTTGATGTTCAATTCAAGCTGTCAGGAGCTCTAATCAATACAGGTCAAATTTAATGTGGGCAGTATTTTGTGCATTTGCTGCTGACTCAGGCATCTTGGGGCTCTCATTGCTTGCTGACAACTAAACTGTCTTGTCTACGATTACTGCCTTGTTATTGGATTATCTCAAGCCTTACAAACAATCACATACAGCCAGAAGTCTTTATGATGGGGAGGAGGAGGCAGACGAAGCTACATCCACGGTAAATGAATACAGTACCATGATGGTACTTAAATTAGGACACTTCCTCTGAGTGCCTGGATGCCTGAGGGAGAGTAAAAATATGTGTACTCGAGCCTACGGTCATTCAAGTCAACAGGCAGAGTCGGTGACAATTTACAAATAAATTGTGGAGCTGCTACCAGGAGTTTGGGTGTGCATGAGTGATGAGGAGACGGAGAAGAAAGGAGCTGACTGGGGTGCTGACAAATAAGAGGCATTTATGTCGAAATGCAGACATGAGTCACGTATTTTCCTGAGGTTGTACTTGTTATCTCTGCCTGGTAACGTGTGTGTTCAGTATCCACGTGTTAGCCCACTGCATTTGCATTGTTTTTTTGTTTTTTTCATGTCACGCTCTCCTCAGAGAATCCACCCCCACCACTTGATCACCTCGGAAAGAACACTCTGAAAAGGCTACATTAACATTTTCGATGCTTCGATTGCGGCTCATTTAAATGTCATGAACTCAGAGAAGCGCTCAAAAAACGGGGAGCCAGAATGGGACAATCTTGTGGTGAGTGATGTTTTACTAAATAGAACGGAGCTGAGGTTATATTGACCTGGTCCACTCCACTCAAGAGCTCACTAATGACGCAGAGGAACTAACACACTCCATGTTCTTTTAATGATGGCAGACCATGGTCAAAAGAAATTACATTATGTTTCTGAGCAGAGCTGTCTGACCCCTCGTGACTCCATGTGATGGAGACGCAGGAAATTACTCAACAGTGAGGTGGCGTCTACTTTTGGAGCAAATTCTAGCCTGACTCTGACCAAAAACTAAATCTTTCTAGCTGCTGAAGTTAGTTAGCATGTGAGTCTTTTACTAAACCATGAAAAAAAAAAGTAATTAAATTGACCTAACCATTAACAATTAGTGTTCACAGTGTAAGAAATGTTAAATACAGATATTACTACTACATCATGATTAACACTGACATTTTTCTGTGTCACAAAGACAAAACTTCACACAGAAACAGACCCTTGCATGAATCTCAAAAAGGCTGTTCTTTACTCCCCCAGTCTCCAAATGTACAGCTGGAGGAGCGTCAAAAGTTTTGAAAATGAAACAGCATCCAGAATATTCCTTCTGAATTCCCACGGTGTCTGGAATCAAAAAAAATTTTTATTTATTTATTTTTTGAGAGAGAGAGAGAGAGAGAAGGCCCCTGAATAATTCAATACATAGTCTTTCTTCCATCTGTCAGAAACTCTCAGCCAGTAAAGGCTCCGTCAGCGTTAATGTCAGACACATCGACAGAATCAGTTTCATCCCATGAAACACGACACTCACCATAGACCTGTCTTCACTTCAAACTAACATGATCTGGATTCATTATGCTCCAAATTTTAATCAGTAATATTAAAAATAAAAAAAAATCTTCCCAAACCAATGTAATGATGAGTGCAACACCTTTAACGACGCTCCCTTGTCATTAATATTTCATTCTGATTTTACTTCTCATTTTTTATGTCCCATTTTGGGAATGAAATATGCAAACATTGCGAAAATTTCTATAAAGATTTCTATAAATACACTGATCTTGTTGTGCTCACAGTATTACAACGGAGCCATAGTGAAACAATTGGTGAGTGTGTCGTGTTAACACGATACTCCAGCACTTATGCTGATGAGCTTAACTCAACTAGATTTCCCATGTGTCTTATTCACTTTCTCGACCGCGCATCTGATCAAGCTCTGCTCTACACAACTGCATAATATTCTCCTGCGGCGTGCCTGAGGACAAATACAAATACACTTATGTAAAAACAGGAAAGCAGATATACTATGAATTATGTTGGGATGGACAAAGTTAGGCATGTTTTTCAAAAGGGGGACTTTACAGTCAACTGTTGGGTGGTTTTATCAGCGTATTTGTTGTAGGCAAAGTGAATAAGAATGCATGAATAAGAATGTTAACTTTGTTGAATCTACCTCCTTTTTTAAAATGTGCCCTTGATAATCCAAGAAAGGCTAATTTTACTTTATTTAATAAGAGAGAACCATGTCAGCTGAAGAGACAGACAGGACAGAAATAAACTCTGTACAGCCTAAAGTAACTTTTGAAAGCCCAAAATGAGTCCTTGTGCTAGAGGAGGGGATGTGGTTACATAACAACTTAACAGAGCGTTCATCAGAGTAGAGAATCTACAACATGTGTCTGGTGTCAGGAGCTGGAAGTGCTGAAACCTGCAGGTCTGGCAGAACCTTCCTGCTCCTCAGAGGGGTTGTCAAATAATTAATCTAAAAATAGCCGAGGCAGTCCTGAGAAATAAGCCCCCCACCCCCACCCCCACCCCCACCCCCACCCCACGCATCTGACAAGGGAGACAAGCATCTCGAGATGCGAGAGCGATTCCTGTAGCATCGGCAGGAATAGTGAGGAGATCAAAGCGGTTCTGGTGACGTCCCAACGCAGCAGCGCCGGGCATTTGCTTGCTCTAAACAGGTTTTATCTGATGAAGCCTGCTGGCCAATCTCAGAGCGTTGTCTTTATAATCGCCTAATCCTTCCACAGCAGCCTCTGGCTCCAAAAAAAAAAAAAAAAAAAAAAAGAAGAAGAGAGGGGTCATCTACCCTCTCTTCATCCTGAGAGCGTTAGTTGGAGTCCACCGTCAGAAGCGGGTACTGTACCTGCATGTATGTGCGTGCAAACATGAGATTCAGACCAGCTCTGTGTAAATGCTTAGGTTGGTTTTATGAATTTAACCCATTCCTCTAAAGTAGATGGTCGCGTTTAATCCAAAAACATCTGGCAGCGGCAGCAGGAGCAGTGGATTGATGTGGTTGTGGATGATGATGTAGGAGACTACATGCACAAATAAAAATAATCAGCAAGGTCCAAATACATACCCGGAAATACTTTTTTATTTAATTCATAGTGATTAAAATAATGTATTTTCAATAATAAGGCTCATTTATGGCAATTATTTTCTTATGTTGGGTTGAGCTTAAAGTCTCAATATATATTTCTATTTGCTAGAATCTAAATTCTACTGTAGCACTGTTACTGTACATTAAAGGTGACCTCTCCTACACTTTGCAAGGCAATCTGAGACATTTGGGAAATAAAGCAGGCAAACATCGAGCATGAGTGGGGGTTTTTTTCATTTCAGTACCATCAGCATGCTAACATGGGTCATTTACAACCCTGTCTATCTGCTCAACACTAAAACCAGAGCAACCAGAAGAAGCCAGAAGCAGCAGCAGATGTTCGGTGCTCTGAACTATTGGTCATTAGCTCAGTAAATTGGAAACTGCATTATGGACAGATTTGTTTTTAAATACCCTTGGACAGAAGAGCAGCTGGGAGTTTTGGGTATCATCATTTCAACAATAGCCAACAGATTGTACCCCTTTGAAAAAATATCAAGGATGAAATTTAACAAAAATAGTGATAACATCCGTTTGAAAAGATGAACATTTTTCCATTTTTTGTGACTTTGGTTACATCTTGCACTCCTATTGCATTCCTAGTTGCAGCCCAGACCAGATATGATCAGCACAGGTAACCAAACCCTTGTCCAATGCCAATTAAATAAGTATCCAGTGTCTCTTTATTTAATTTCACCTTGGTATTCCAGAGAAGGAAAGAAATGAGTGAAATAGCAGCTTCACCAAGTAGGAGGTAATCCTAAAAAAAAACATATTTGAATCATTATCAAAACTTCAGCATCAGTCAGGCAAAAGTATATAGTATATCGTGTTCAGCACTGAGTATTGTATTGTTAGTTATCTTCTATCTCCTCCATGTTGGAGATGTTGTGTCATACGTGTGCTGCTTATCTGTGAGTGTGTGTGAAGGAAGTGGGCCTGAAATCGTTCCCACATTAAAAAGGTGAACCTGACAGAACTGTTGAGCTGTGGCGGCAGGCAGCCCATGCCAAAACCCCTGAAATGTCAGATAAAGACGTAGCAGGAAGAAAAGCTGCGGTGAGATGCACTTTGTGTGGGAAAGAAAAAAAAGGAACACAATGGTGGATAAGATGCACTGAGAGAGAAGAGATATGTTTCAAGTGCAAAACTATAGTCGATGACCATGCCTGTACAGCCATCCACAAGTCTCTATATTCCCCCTATGTTCTCTAGCACTGCATTTATTCACCCTTTTTTCTTTTTATTCCATTTAAGTCACTGGAGAGGAGGAGGAAGAGATGACCCAGTTTTATTTCCACCAAGAAAACAAGCTGAAAAGACAGAAGAGCAACGCAGAACGTCGGAATAGAAAGTAACAAGGGCTAATTTTTCATCAATTGCCCCGCATCTCCAGGCCTACATTTAACCAAATCAACAGTCCAGTTTGGACAAACAAGAATATTGAGGCACAAAATGTTCTTCTCTTCCCAGTTTTAACAAAGCTCTGGTGCTTTTTTTTTTCCAGGCGGTCGTGTGGTGCCTAAAACATGTGCTATATTTAGTGTCATTTGTGCGGATGTCTGCAAGGTGCGCCTCTCTCCTCATCACATATGCATATGAAGGGAATAATAATTGGTTAGTTATGTATTCCGCTGGATTTACTGACATCACTCTAATTGCAGCTGTCCATTTTTGTGGAAGATTCCGTGCTTGAACGCAACACAGAGGGGATTAACAAGAGAAACATGAAAACTTCAACAGGCAAAGAAATGTGCACCGAAGATCAGCTTGTACGTTGCACAAAAATATTATTGAGAGCAAGTTTAGCATTTAAATGTCAATTATCAGGACTGATTATGAGTGCATGCTCTAAGAAAAACTGAGCACAGAATCATCACAGTGTTCAAAAATGTCTTCATAAATTTAGGTTGGAGAACATGGAAATGGTCGTATGCTGCATGACAGTTTTAAGATGTGAAATATCCCGTAACGTAGTGCATCAACAACCTGGTAAAGGATTTCAAGAACACCGAGGTACTGCAGACTGTTCCTTCCTTGGAACGACATACTAAAGGTTTTTGGAGGCTGTCCATGTAAGCTGCTTTAGAGCACAGAACATCTGTTTATAGATGGAAAGGTAGCTTTCATCGCATGTAACAAAAATCAGTGTTTGGTTCCGTTTTCAAAGCAACACAAACAGAAAGATCGTCTTATTCAGGATAGAGAGAAATATTTGATATACTAAAATCAAAGTCAGCGAATGTGTTCCAGATAACAAAGAAAAGTGTCATCTGGTCATTTCATCCACTTTCCAGAAGAAACATTGAGATAGAAAGAGTAATGATGCTAGATTTAGTTTCATAAATCTACTTTTGTTGTCCGTATTAATTATTAACAATGCTCTGCCTGCAGTAGTGAACTAGGAAGGTTTTTAAAGGTTGTGAAATCTGTGTAGGCTTTAAGATATTTTTAGATTGTTCTACTTGTCATTAATTTTGTATACACACAGCTACAAACATAAACTAAACTAACCTCTCTGAGTCGCTGGATGTGCTGGCTGCTAACATAATGCTGCTAAAAGTTTATTGTTTCATGTTCTGAATCTTATGTAACTTATGAACAATTATAAAGTATGAAAAGAAACATGACTTTACTCCACCAAAGGGAACAAATCCGGTCTCATCTAATGTTGTATCCATTCACCGTCTTCCGCTGGTGTCCCAAAGCATGGCTCATATCTCGGATTTTTAACAAAAATTTGGATAGAGAGATGGCTCATACAGCGGTACCTCTACTAACGAATGTCTCTACATACGAAATTTTCTACTTACGAAACGCATCAACAGGAAAATATTGCCTCTATTTACGATTGAAATTTCGAGTTACGAAAGGTAAAAATACAGTATGGGCTGATACTCGCAGCTCCCACAGGTCCCTGAACGCAACATTCAAATAGCTCCTCTGCCATTGGCTATTACCTAGCATCCTGGCATCCCATTGGCTCAGAGGGACCTCTGTGTGGAGCTAGATAGGTGTCTATGCAGCGTCCTCGTCATTCGGCCCTCGCCCCATGAGGTGTTCTGATAGTTTTACGTAAATATATTAACTTTTAGAGTATTCACTATGGACCCCAAGAAAGTGACGGAGAAAAGAGGAAAAGAAAAGACGAAGAAAAGAGTTTTTTTGTCCGTACAAACAAAGCAAGAGATCATAGAAAAGCGTGAACAAGGGATGCGTTTGGTTGATCTCTCCAAAGAATATGGCCGTAATGCATCTATAATCACCACGTTATTAAAACAAAAGGGTAAGGAGTTTAAGGCATGGCGTGGGTGGTTGGAGAAGTTCAGAAGGAGGACTGGAATTCACTCTGTTGTTCATGGTGGGGCAAGAGGGCATGAACCAAAGAGGGCAAAAAACAATGAGGACAGCAGTTAAAAGGTAAATGACCATCATTTTTATTCTTTATTCTTTGTTTTTTACATTGTGCACAACTCTCATTTATTGTGTAATAGTCTAATCATAACATGTATTTGTTACATGTTTTGATGCAATTTTATGTTTTATAAAACATTTATGTCTGAATTTTGGGAGGCTTGGAAAAGATTAGGGCATTTGCAAATTTACAAATTTTTCTACTTACGAAATTTCTTCCAGAACCAATTACTTTCGTAAGTAGAGGTACCACCATATCTTAAAAACTCTTATGTTAACCAGCTCCTCTCTCAAGGTACTACCGTACAACGGAGTTTGATTTTACACGAGGCCATTATAGTGTCTGAGAAGAGGGTTTTTTTTAATGCAATATCAATTCTAAAGCGCTTAAAACCAAGGATATGAAAATAGGGGCATCCATACATACATATTTAGCAGCCAGGTGCGATCTCTGCCTGCTTTACAATGCACTATTTCTCCTGAAGGGACTCTGCTCATGCGCAGCCGTACTAACTTACGGAGCATAACACAAACAGGTCGGCCATTACGACAGGAAATGATTTTGACAAGAGCTAAAGCAAAGTGGCAAATACAAGCTAAAATACATTTCATTTCAAAAGAGGGGAAATGTTCCCTCGTTACTGTTTTACACATTAAGCGATCTGCTGTCAGGTTTGTGCCACATTGACCTTTGCTTCTATTCCTGTCTGCTCTGCAACAGCTCACCAACAAGCAATACTCTGACATTTTCAGCAAAAAATACTGCAGGATGGAATTGAACGGATAGTTAGCATCATGTTCCATGTTCTGCCTTTCAACCAGCAGGATCTTTTTCCTCCATCAATCGGCAGACCTTCAGGTCTAGTTTGACCACATATAATCATGATATTGATCATTTCCCAGGCAATCAGGAACTATTGTAACTGCTTCGGGGGAGGGGGGCTACAGACGTGTTTACATATTTGTCCTCTGCTTGCAGCTTTTTCAGCTATTGCTGAATGTTTTGGTTTTTGGCTTTCATCTCCTATAACCAGTTTCAAAGAAAGCATTCACATCAGAATAGATCAGTACAAGCCAAGTTTGTGTTATGGGCTTTCTCAGGTATCTTTTGCATGACAAGCCTTAACTAAAATAGTCAAATGCTTTTATTCCCGATTTACCAAAACAGAACTCTTAGATTAGACATTCATTGTTTCTGTTTACATCAGAAACTGATTATAGCTTTGCTTCGTCATCACAAGAATAAGGAGAAAAAGAGCCAAGAAGAAGAAAATGATCAGAAATTAGCTAAAATCAATGTTTTTATGATACAATATATCAAATAAACCAAACAAAATGGACAGTATTAACATCTGATGATGAAATCAGACTCACTATCTGCTGCATTAACCAAAGCAGACACAGTTGAGGATTATATTCCTCCTTTTACTTTGGTCATCTCCGCTGTGGAGATATGACACCCGCAAAAAAACATTATAGCAAGCAACACAACCCGTCTAACGAAATAAAAGTTCTGTGTGCACATGGAATTGAGAAGTCAAATGCACAGAGACATAACTACTACTTGAATTATCTTTCTTCCTAATTCAACTGATATCCAGTAGATCCGTTGGATCGATTCAAACCCGCTGAAGAAAACACCTTGTTAGCATCAGTAGCTCACATGAAGCTGTCGCTGTGGGCGTGGCTGAGACACCACTCGACCTTCACAGAGGTCAAGCTGAGCTGACGGCAGGAGACCAGCAGGTCGTACGAGCTCTGCCCCCTGAGGTGAAATGTCTCATCTTCTCTACAAATGAACTGGTGATGGGAGTGGCCCGCACTACTAGAGGACTGTCTGATTGGATCAATTGCCACCTCTGGCTTGTGATAGGTGATAATATCCCATCCTGAGTGGATAATGCTGAGGTAATCTGCCCTGTGGAGATCCCCATCACTGCCAAGCAGCCACCCAACTCCAACTCTGTCAACAACAGATAATAAGATTACAGTCCAGCCATTGGCCGACAGAATTACCACTATATCAGTGTTAGACCTTTACAGGTCACCACATCCAATGAAGTCAAGACACACACACATGGACATAACTGGTTAGTCTACATGACAACACACGTGTTTTGTTTTGGGAGCGTCCTTTCCCCCCGAATGTCACAATGTCACAACATTTTGGTTACTATTCCATTAAAAACATATGATCTCTGATCATGGTGGTGATAGTTGTCTTCTAACTTTTGCCGATGTGAGAATGAATGACCTTGACCTTGAAAAAACTAGGTCAAGGTCAAAGTTCAATTTTTGTACATTTTTTGCACATATCTCGGGAACCGGATGAGATAGAAAGACGAAACAAATGTGTGATATTCAGGGAGGCAAGGGGATGAAAATTGGATCACAACCTTGACCTCGAAAAACCAGGTCAAGGTCAAAGTTTGACTTTTATACCTTTTTAGGTACACATCTCTGAAACCTGATGAGATACAATCACAAAACAAAAGTAACCTTTACAGGGATGTTTCCATCTCTGACTGCCTTGCTCAGAATGTTTTATGGCCACGACATTAAAATTGCCTCCCCTGCTGACTGCAATTCAAACAAACCTCAGGTATGTGTATCATGTCTGAGGCACATAGGAGATGCACAAAGGAGTTTTTTAAATTATCTGAAACCGATACTGCAGACAGTGACTACGTAAGGTAAGCTGCAGCTGCTCAAACAGAAGCATAGACACTGAAGAAATGTGTGGTCTACTGCGCTTCTGGCCTGGTCTCACACACTCACAGATTAAAGGGAAAAGTTTGACCAGATGTAGATCTAATGTGGTCAAATTGGAAAATGCCTGCCTCTGAATCTAAATGCTATAATCTCGTCTACCCGCTGGAGCAGGAAGCAGAGATGCAATGAATTCTTAGCTGGAGATTGGTTCTGGCATCACACACACACACACACACACACACACACACACACACACACACACACACACACACACACACACACACACACACACACACACACACACACACACACACACACACACACACACACACACACACACACACACTACAGCTCAGTATGCATGTAAAACAAAATGAAAGATAGGAGTGTTATATCTTTGGCAACATCTGCCTGGAAAGGTTGATTTGCTGGTGGGATAAATTAACTAATCTAGTTACAGAACGTTGGCAAATGGTTTTACACACTTAAATCAAGTTAATTCAGTGCTACAACAAAACAGTGCCCTTTTAAGAGAGTCAGCTGAACTCTCAGCACAATCTGTTCTAGTTAGAGGGAGCGTGGGGCGGGGGGGTTGCCTTCCTGACGATGGAGGCACCAGATCAGGAAACATTATAGAGACAATTACATTCAAATTATTTGGTCTTTTTTATTGAGGAAATTACTTTTCTAACTTTACTAAGGGGGTTAGAGTGGTATCTGATATCAACAAAACGCTGTACCACCTTTAATGTCGTACACCGTGCTATTACACAACATGCAACCTTCTTTCAACAAGTAATTACTGGACAAATATCCAAACTAAAAAAGGCCATGTTACACATTTGACAGCTTCGATTTCACATCTAACATCCTGTCGTTGTTCTTCTTCGATCTGCAGGTCATCTCATTTATGCGCCACATGTTTTCACAAGGTTTTCCTGAAGCTTACACGCTGGATAAGCCGGGCTTAGAATGAGATTCTCACACTGTTGTGACCTTTACCCAGAGACACAAAGCCAAATGGGGAAGACAAGGAGTGTCAGGGACAGGAGGAAGACAATGTTTTTCTGTCTCCTATCACAAAGCTGATAAAGGTGGCGGTAAGAAGGAGACCAGGGCCTTTGAAGGATCCATTGTGTAAGAGGAGATGAAGACAACATTTGGCCCAAGTCAAGCAAAAACAAGAATTTGTAGTTTGCATTGCTAGAAAAGCCTTGCACAGTCGTGTCCACTAATCCCCTGCACATATGTGCACATGTCATGTACTGCAGTAGTTTATTACAAAGTGTATTCTCTCTACTGGAATGTGTGGCAAAGCTTTTAATCTTATGAGCTAATGTCTCTCCAAAATGAAAACAGGGTAACCAAGCAGGGATTAAATATTTATAGGAGGTTGATGTATCAAACAAAATTTCACAACATATGCAATATTTAGAGAAGATGAATGTTTCATGAGAGGAGGTGAATATAATGTATCTGAAATGTGAATGTCTGTGGCGCACTGTTTTACATTAGACACTGATACTCAGGAGGAAGAATTGAACTCTCCCCCTGTCTCGCTTTGCTTGTTAGCACTTACCCTGTCACGTTGTGTTATCTACGTGTGCGTATGAATGTACGCGTGCGTATATTTGTGTCCTCGTGATAGCGCTATTAAACGTATTTCAGGGGGTTCAGAAGGTAGAAAGGAGTGGTTAAGGGACAAAACGCTGCCGCTGCCGTCATGTCCTCTCAGCTGAGGAGTCGTGACCCGAGGTGTTGGATTGTTTTTGTCTCTCTCGCTGTTCAGCTTCTACCGATGACTCCTAGCTTTGATAACAGATGGCACAATAGGATGCTTGATAAGTAGAGTTTGAGTTTGTAGCTGTCGGTGGGACTGTGGCGCAGCGGTTACAGCTGTACAAAGTTTTCCCAGTCTTCTTTCCAGGTTCTCCGACTTCAATCCCACCTCCAAAAACATGCAGCTCAGGTGAATTCGGGTGTCTTTTGTGGGGTTCGGAAATGTGCTGGCGACGCATTCAGAGTGTACCCCGCCTGTAGGTGGCTGGGATGGATTCCACAAGACACGTGACTGCAAGGCGATTAATCGGATGCAGATTAGACAACAGTCTTCTTGTCTACAAAAAATGAATGGATGGATTTTGTAGTTAAGAATGTGTTTATATTTTATACATCAATATGACCTGAAAATGTGATTTTTCTGCGTGGAATTTGCATGCTCTGCCGTGTTTGCGTGGGTCCCCCCCCCCCTCCAGGGGTTCTCTGGCTTACTCCTTCCACTAAAAAAAAAAGAATTAATACAGTGTGCCCTCGTTCTTTGCAGTTAATGCGTTCCAGGAACCACACGCGATTAACAAATTCCGCGATAGAACAATGAACTACTTATCTTATTATTTACGCTAATTTAAACAATTATGACTCTTCCCATGCTAACTTTTCCCACAGTCTTATCGACTATTTAATTAAAGCACTTTTGTTTCTCACGTAAGTCCGAGACTCACGAAACCTAGCGCACTTCTGGATGCCGTCAGCCAATAGAATGCGCGTACGGTATCACGTGACTGCTTACTAAAAATCCGCTAGCGTTGATGCGCGAATGCGTGACGGCACACTGTACAGGCAAATTTGTAATTCTCAGCTGGCCTTACGCATTAATGTGAGCATCAGTGGTGGTCTATCTTTGATGGACAGGTGACTTATTGCGGGTGAACCCTTTCTCCTGTCCAAAGTCGGTACCCCCAAAAGCCCAAGAAGTATAACTGACTACAATATCAAAATATCAAAAGCCACAACTACTTATTAGTTGGTGTTGGTGAGTTGGTGTGTATTGTTTGCAAGATAAGATCCAGAAAATGAAATACCAGTGGATATGTCTCCCTGTCATGGTTCTGGGCAGGTTAATAAAACCTACCTGAGCATTTCATAGTCATAAATGTTAATCAAACAGAATCTCACACAAAAACCTTACAGGAATTACAGGGTATAAACCTGAGTGCCAGGATAAGCTGCCTCCAGTTAATTCTTTTGCATTTTCCCATGCGGTACTCAGAAGTTGGAGCCCCAGGCAGCGTTTTTCAACAAACTTTGTGAGTCGGAGCGAAAGTGACACAGTGAGGTCAACCTGCACCCTGCAGTGTCACCTGTTCCTACCTGACACGCAAACTGGCTCGGAAAGCACCTGTTGAGTCAGCGGGTGGGGGTTGTAGGAACATGCAGAGGTGACAGCACGAGGGAAAAAGCAAAATGAAAGGGAAGAGAAGCCGATGTGAAGTGTGTTTGGTGAAAAGGACATCAAAAAGTATAAAGAAGAGAGAATGACATTGAGGAAGGAAGGCAGAAATAATGACATAAAACTGGAAGTGTTGAGAGCAAAATCAGCCCTGACAGCTCTCACATAGTACTTAGAATCTGTCAGTTACCATAGTCCTCATTAAAGAAAACTTTCAAGGGTGTGATGTTGTTAAATTAATCAATGGTATTGTTATCCCTGAGTACAGCCTCACAGGCAAACCTTTATCTAACGCAGCACTGCATCTTCACCATGGTTTGTAGAGTAAATATCCTCCTTTGTACTGATCTTAAGTAAAGCAACAATGAATTCTTTCGAAATAATATTTCTTAACTTTTAATTGTAGAGTAGCACCTTGAGATAAGAGCTGATGGACATACCAGTTAATCTGTCCATTCTGTTCAACATTAGAGTGAAAATCTGAGACACGAGTCGTGCTTCAGGACACCATCGCTAGTCGTCAATTTAGAGTAAAGACGTAGCTCATGTGTTCTCGTGGCTCTTGCCTTTCTTTTCATAATTTATATTATTACATTAAATTTTTGGCTTCAACAGGGCACACCCTGGATGAGTCGCCAGCACATCGTAGGGCAAATATTTTGTTCTTTTTCTGCAAACATGATTCCTCTGCATCCAGAGGAATCTTCCTGATTCCCGAAACAATCCAGAATCGAGATAGATTCCCGATTGTTTCGGGAATCTCTCGTGTCCCGAAACAATCACTTGTTTCGGGACACGAGAGATTTAGGCTCATGCCTTTATCTTGATAAAGTTGTAGTTCTCTTGTTCTCAAGAGAATACACATTATAATTGAGATCAATAAAGATTACAGTTACAATTTATTTTGTTCCCTAAACAGAGGAAGTTCAGATGCCATTCATCAGCTCAGGATTATATAGTGACCGCAGATTCTTTTTAGGTGATGAGCTCGAGTATCTGAATACAATCACCATGAGAAGAAAGTCAAGTTGGCAAAACGCTATGTCCTGCAGTGGCTCAGAAACAGCACAACAATGTACCAGATATTGTTTGGAGCTTTAACGGACACAGACTACCCAGAGATGATGTCATCTTATGAGTCTTATAAAATATTAACTTTACCACCTTGCAGGGAAATGGGAGATGAAAAAAAAAAGATGCAGTAGTGAAGGACTCTGCAGAAGGAGCACCTCATTGTCTTTTTAAGTGTTTTTGAGACTGGAGCCTAACCACCAGTGTCATGAATAGGAACTGGATGTCAGAGGAGGCTGTGTTTATTGGATGGGGGGCAGTGCTCATTGAAAATAAAATGACATTGTTCCCTCAGATTGCTTTTATGTAAAAAATGTGCTATAGGATGGTTTCTCGGGCTGCACATACCCGCTATTTCTGAAACTGCATTCAGTTTTCAACTTAAAAAAAAAAAAAAGCTTAAGAAGAAGGACAAACCGCTTCACTATCTACAATCTACATGTACACTGTATGCTGTCAGCATCCAGCAAATAAACAAGTCACTCTCATAACTCTAATTATAAACAGTGGAAGCACGTTCATTAGTCACACAGTAAACAAGAGCAGGAGGAGAGGAGAGGAGAGGAGAGGAGAGGAGAGGAGAGGAGAGGAGAGGAGAGGAGAGGAGAGGAGAGGAGAGGAGAGGTTTGGTTTCAAAGAAACATTTATTTACATTTAACTAAACATCATAAGTCACCACATCAAAAAATCAAAACGACCAGAAAACAATAACATCAAAGAGATTAATCAAAAATTAATAACCAAAGAGTTTTCTTCACCTACAGAACATAAAACCTCCCCAACACCCCATGTTTGGTTAAAAACCATCAAGTTGTCCGTCATTTTGTAGTAGGAGTGTTCAACCCTTAGTCTGGTTTTTAACAGTCCCACCATCACAGGCACAACTTCTGTGCTACCAGCTCCCCGAGTCCGGTTCCTGCGTGTAATCCAAATCGCAAGTTTGGCAGTTGCAGACAGAAAATTTAGCAACACAATAACAGGCTTACTTACCTTCGAGTATTTTGGTCCAAAGATAAACAGATCAAACGTAAAATAATTTCCAAAACCCCGAAACCACCTTTTTAGTAAGTCAAATAGTGCCACCAACCGGGCACACTGAACAAACAAATGTTCCAGGGTTTCGCAATTTCCACAAAAAATACACCCCTCCCCCAGCTCAGGATCAAGGTGCGCCCTGTATCTGTTCGTGGCTATAGCCCCGTGTACAACCCTCCACTGGAGGTCTGCTGCCCGTTTCTCAACAGGCAGCTTGTACAGGCTCCGCCAACTGCCCTTCGGGGAAGAATCTGGGCCAAAAAACCGGGCCCACCTCGACTCCCCTACACCTCCCAATGTCCTAATGTGCGTGATCTTTACACAAATCACATAGAGGTCCTTCTTCTTAGCCTCTTTAAAACTGCCAAGTATGGGTGTCGACAAGGTCAGGAGTTGGCCTTCTCCTTCCGTCCACTCCCCAACGGCTGGGGTTATTGTCACCAAAGGAAAAATGTAAATGCCTTCCTCGCTCCACTGATTACAGAGGTCCCGGTCCCTTGCAGATCTTCTTAATGAAGGGGGTAGGGCGGCACAGACTTCATCCACCACTCTCTCAACCAGTCTGATGGAGTTGATGCCACACTTCTCCCTTAGGGCATCGACCGTCGTCCCCATCAGATGCCCCAGTTTAGTGCAGCCAGCTCCCCTCAGCTTAACCCTCAAGCTAACTGACTGCAAAATGTCAGTTCTTAAAAAATCATTAAAAAATAAAGGTTCATCAAATAGCCACAGTCCTGGTATTTCAGGCTTAGTGCGGGCTATGTCAAACATCCTCCAGGCTTGCATAACAGTTGCGTAAAAAGAAGACGGCCAAGAAAGGTCCAGCTCCTCTGAACGAAGCAGGAACAGCTGTTTGTCGTAGGCCAACCTCCCCGCTCTCCTCAGCAGCAGACGAGCAGAATCCAGCCAGCTAGGGCCACAGCCGTAAAGGAATCTCTGAGCTGTCTGCAGTCGGAATGAGGCAAGTTTAGATATGACATCCACAAGTCCTTGGCCTCCTTCACTAACCGACAGGTAGAGCACTGGTGCTTTGACCCAATGCCGGCCAGACCAGAAGAAGTCCACAATAGTCTTTTGGATCTCATCCAATAGACCGGACGGTGGAGTCAAAGGAACCAGCTTGTGCCACAGAGTCGAGGCAACCAAGTTATTAGCAACCAGAACTCTTCCCCTATATGACAGCTGGGGCAGCAACCATTTCCATCTAGACAACTTAGCGCACACTTTCTCCTTCACTCCCTCCCAGTTCCTCCTCTTGAAGCCCTCAGTGCCCAAAAAAACACCCAAAACTTTTAGCCCCTCATTCCCCCACTTAAGCCCTCCAGGCAATGTAGGTACCACTTGATCCCTCCACTGCCCTATCAACAATGCCTCACTCTTTCCCCAATTCACCCGTGCAGATGAGGCACTTTCATATAAGGACAGAGTATCCCTCAAATTCTGAACATCCCCCTGTGTTGACACAAAAACACAAACATCATCAGCATAAGCGGATAAAACAGGAGGACGCTCAAAATCAAGGGATCCAGGTATTGAAAAACCACCGAGCCGCCCTCGCAATCTGCACAGCAAGGGCTCTATGGCAAGGCCGTAGAGTTGTCCTGAAATAGGACAGCCCTGCCTGATCCCTCGCTGCACAGGAATCGGCCGACTCAGCCCTGCCCCCATCTTCAACATACACTGTGCACCATTATACAATAAACTAACCCAAGACATAAACCCATCACCAAAACCAAAAGCTTTAAGTGCAGCAAACAAATATGAATGGTCTACCCTATCAAAAGCTTTTTCTTGGTCTAGTGACACAATACCAACATTAACACCATATTCCCGACACAAATCAAAAATGTCTCTCACAAGGAAAATATTGTCCATGATGCTCCTATCAGGGACACAGTAAGTCTGGTCACGGTCCACCATTAAAGCTAAAACATCTTTTAACCGATTGGACAGCGCTCTGGAGAGCACCTTGTAATCCGTACACAACAGAGCAACCGGTCTCCAGTTCTTGATTAAAGTCAGGTCCCCCTTCTTCGGCAGTAGAGAGAGCACTGCTCTCTGGCAGGACACAGGAAGAGACCCAGTTCTAAAACTGTCAAGGATGACCCCGTGCAGATCCGGCCCAAGGATATTCCAAAAATGTTTATAGAATTCAGATGAGAGGCCATCAATTCCTGGCGCCTTACCTTGCGCCATTTGATTAACAGCTGCAGTAAGTTCCTCCATAGACAAGTCTAGATCCAGAACAGCTTTCTCTTCCTGACTAAGTTGAGGAAGACCATCCAAGAGCTCCTCACGACTCTCAATGCCGCAATCTTCTGCCCCGAAGAGGTCCGCATAAAAGTCCATTACGTGCTGCCTCATCTCTGCTGGATCACTAGATAGAACTCCTCCTGGAAGCTGCAGGCAGGTAATGCTCTTCCTCTGCGCTACTGATCTCTCCAGGTTGAAGAAGAAAGAGCTGGGAGCATCCATATCCTTCAGTTGAAGGAAGCGGGACCGGACCAGCGCCCCTTTCACTCTTTCTTGGAGGAAAGAGCTGAGCTCCTGCCTCTTTTCCTGCAGTAAGCGACCTGCGTTTGGTCTTGAGTCCTGAAGTAATCCCTTCTCTAAGGAAGTAATGTCCGCTTCAAGCTCTTTTACAATTGTCTTAAGTTTGAAAGTCGATAAAGCTGTATATTGTTGGCAGAACACCCGGATCTGCGTCTTTCCAACCTCCCACCACAACTTTATCGAATTGAAGTCGACCCGTCTCTCCCTCCATCTCTGCCAGAAAACCCGAAAACTCCTACAGAAACTCCTATCCTGCAGTAGTTTGTTGTTAAAACACCAGTAGGAATTTACCCTCCCACCTGGTGAAAGGATCAAATCGGTACAAACAAAATGATGGTCCGTGAAGCCAACGGGGGTTACCTTGCTGTCAGCTAGTGAGGAGGTCAGAAACTGTGAAATGTACAGCCGATCTAGTCTAGCTGCACATATCTTGCTGTTTATTACTTTTAACCATGTGTATTGTTTGGATTTTGGATGTTTAACCCTCCACGTATCCACTAGATCTGCCTGGCAGATGATGCTCTTCAGTTTCCTTGAGGATAGTGGATGAGGCTCTTCGCCAGTTCTATCCAGCGTAAAATCCAAAGTACAGTTAAAATCCCCCCCTAAAATTATCTGTTCATGATGGAGCTTCCTCAGTTCTTCTTCCAGAATGTTAAAAAAGTCTATCCTGTCGGTTCCCTGGTTTGGAGCGTAAATGTTCAGAAAACAAAAGACACAATTATTAATTTCTGCTCTAACCAGGAGGAGCCGACCCTTCACCACCTCAGAAGAGGATAAAACCTTCATGTTGTCCTTTAGTCTAAAAAGAACAGCCACACCTGCACTAAAATTACTACCGTGGCTGAGGACAAGGGACCCCTCCCACCATAAAGTCCAATCTGTGTCGTCAGCAGGAGTGGTATGAGTCTCCTGGAGAAACATCACGTCCACTCCCTTCTGGGTAATGACTTCAGACACCAAAGCTCTCTTCTGCTTATCCCTCCCTCCGTTGATGTTTAAAGATCCGATTTTTAATTTTTCCATACGAAAAGATAGGAATGAGAAGCAGACAAAAACCAACATCCAATGCTCAGAAGATCCCAAAGTTCAGCATGAAACACCGTGTTGTACATGGTCATGTAGAATTTTTAACTTTCTTGACAATTTTACCCGATTTTTTTTCCTTTCGCAGAGTTGTGATATGTTTCTTTAAACGAAATCGCTTTCGTTCATCCAACTGGTCAAAACCAACCCTCCTTTTAATAATGTTAACCGAACGAATGAATTTATCGGCATCATCAAAATAA
Source organism: Antennarius striatus (assembly GCF_040054535.1). Taxonomy (NCBI): domain Eukaryota; kingdom Metazoa; phylum Chordata; class Actinopteri; order Lophiiformes; family Antennariidae; genus Antennarius; species Antennarius striatus. The sequence continues at coordinate 3,361,659 of NC_090780.1, read as the reverse complement.
TCATTAATGTCAGTTGATCTTTTGTATGTTTCATCCAGAAAATGAACAATGTCCTCTAAAGAATACAGATCTGTAGGCTTGCTGGCAGACTCTCCCACAGAAACTGTATCCGACTCAGAGTCGTAGTCCATGTCATTCACAATTGATTCCTGGCTATAAGACGCAATCTGTCCTTCATTCCCATTTTCACTGTCATTCTCATTCACATCCTTTGGAGCGGCAGCAGCAACATCACCCGTCTGAGAAGAAGTCTCAATGACCTCAGTCAGAGAGCAGGTGCTGCCGCTGCTGGTCTCCATAGCTCCGGAGACCAGCTTCTGATCAGCCTGAACCTCAGCCTGGTTCTGTCCCTCCAAGGATCTCTTATTAGATCTCTTTCTAGATCTCTTACTTTGCATAAATACGGAAACACTTTCGGTATCCACGGAATCGCGTGCCGTCAACGATTCAACTGCATTGGTTCTTTCTTCTACTACATCAATACGTCTGTCCGTTTCATTAGAGACCGCTGCATTCGAAGACACAAGCATACACACATCTGGAGCGGCCTTCGCCGCCGCCTTAACACGACCGGCCGCAACCTCGGAAAAGAGCGCATCAGCAACGGGAGCGGCTCCGACCGCTACCTCGTCACCACGCGCCGCTTCAGAGGACACGTGCCGACCGACACCCGGAGCGGCTTCTGCCGCTACCTGGCTTACTACGCTCCGCAACCGCGGACGCGATCCCCTCCGCCCCTACAGCATCATCAGCCTCCACCGCAGCAGAGGCGGCGCCGCCCTCCGCGGGTAACGCGGAAGCGGACTCCCGCTGCCTGCGCGGACACAGTGCACGTTTATGTCCAACATCACCACATTCAAAACATTTCATCTGCCCTGAATTAGCGTAAACCATGAAGGACATGTGACCGTGTTTCACTGTGAAGGACACCTCCAGAGACTGATCGGGTGTGTCCAGAAACATGAACACCTGCCTGCGCAGGGACTTCACGTTCTTCAGTTTAGGGCTTTTGCAACCCAATTTTATTTCAGTAAAACCACTGGCAAATTTACCGAACCGACGGAGCCCATTTTCCAACAACTCGTTTGGAATAAACGGCGGGACACCTGACACGGTGATCCGCGTGGATGGTGCAGACAGTGGGGACACCTGAACAAACAGCTGATTGATGATCACACCACGCTCAATCAGCTGATAGACGTTCTGGTCTTCCTTTAGGAAGACAACGACGCCTTTGTTCATCCTTGAAGCATATAAAACATTTTCATGACCCACCTGGTCTCCTACCGCCAGCAGAACATCTTCCACCGACACGGTGTTATCCGGAGGGACGATCCGTACTCCCTGCTGGAGTGACGGAGGTGGCGGCTCGGCGGGCGCCATTGCGCCCTGAGAGTCCTCACAACACCAGCAAATACACAATAACGATTCCCACACCAAAAATAAATAAATAATAAAGCACTTACCTGACCATGTACATAGTACAGAAGAAAAAGAAAAGAAGGTGCAATTTGTCCAACCACAAGGACAGAAAACCATTCAAAACACTCGCGCCACTCAATCCGCCACTCGATCCACCACTCACACTCACGCTCACCGGAAACCGGAAAGAGAGGAGAGGAGAGGAGAGGAGAGGAGAGGAGAGGAGAGGAGAGGAGAGGAGAGGAGAGGAGAGGAGAGGAGAGGAGAGGAGAGGAGAGGAGAGGAGAGGTGAGGTGTAACAAATAACTATTGATAAAAGATTTAATATGCTAACTAGGGATTCTCTAGTGTCCCATCAGATGCCAAAAACAACATCATCCGGCTAGATGTAGAATTGATTCCTAGGAGTCTTAAAAGTAAAACTATTCAAAATATATTCTGAACCAATGTTTGCATCTTGCTCAGGACTCACTGGGCAGGGATAGATAAAAGAACTGCTTCTGTCTGGTTCAGGGTGGAGGCCTGTGATTCCCAGGTGGGAACCTTAACATTGTTTTTTAAAGCCCATACTTGTGAATCATTTTCTAAAAAGAAGACATCCATTGAATGTCTACTTTTTACTCATAAATTTACGCCTTTTAAACTGTCTGCTGTGCAATATATGCTTTATAACGTATTAAATAACAATCATAAGCCAGCCTACACATTGAACCTACTACAGCTTGCCTCTTTGATTAGGTGTCAGTGGATTCATTTGAAGGAGTTTATGACATTATCTATTTGTAGGCGCATCAAGAGTAAATAATATTTAGAATGATATAGCAATAAAGGACATCAAATCTATAAATGTGATTCCATAAACTACATTAAAAAACAGAGTGAAAATGTGACCTTGACTTAGATTTTCAAGGTCAAGGTTGTGATCTAATTTTCTTCCCCTTTGCCTCCCTGAATATAACGCCTTTTGTTTTGTCTTTCTATCTTATTCTGTTCCTGAGATGCATGCAAAAATAAGTCAGGATAGTCAGGATCTCAGACCATAGATCACAGCTTGCGCTTTGATCTATGGTCTTGCACTGGCCTTCTCCCTCATTTTTCCATCTTATCCGGTTCCTGAGTGTACAAAAGTTTAAATTTGACCTTGATCTCGTTTTCTCATGGTCAAGGTCATCATCTCATTTTCACCCCCTTTGCTGCCCGAGTGATGTGCTTTTTGGTTCGTCTTTCTATCTGCAACGGTTGCGAAGATATTTGGTGGACGAACGGATGGACGAACTGACGGACGGACGCTCACATAAAAACACTGACAATTACAATACATCACCACTTTGCGGGATGTAATTAACACAAATAACCAAAATTAAGCTTTGTTGACGGAATTTGAATGATTTAATGCCTTTGACTATTTCAGAAACATTTGTGATGAATACCTTCTTATTCTTTATTGGGAAAAAACATGTCTGAATGGGCAGTGAGCAGTCTGCTTTTTCCTTTAGAATTTAATGATTTAACATACAATTATCAAAACACAGATTTCCGCTTTACAATAAATTCACTTTTTGGTTGCATCAAGTCACCCTTAACAATACACTGATCCACACTTTTCATTTTCATGTTTCATGCTTCTCATTCTTGTATAACCTAGTTCTGTTTACAGCTGAATCAATCTTTAAAATCTCATAGGTGCATTAGAACATTTAAACATGTTCCTGTTGGTTCTGCTGTTATTGTTACTGTGGAATATACAATACAAATTCACTGGCTCAACCAACAATGCAAACGAGTCCTCTAAAATCAAAATGTTTTGACTATTCCCCCTGAGAAGAACAGAATTATTTGCAGAATAACTTCATCATCCAAAATGGTTTCAAATCACCTGAAACCTTATTAGGGTTCAGTAAAAAGGCAGCCAAGTTTAAGAAAATACTGTATATAAGAAACTGAGGTTTGGGAACCATCATGGTTATCATAATGAACATGTGGTTAAAATAATGTCACTGTTAACATGTGTTAACTGTTGGTTGTCTCTCAATGAAAACTTCATCTTACTTGCTGCTAGGAATCAAATGAAAGTTCACACTTTTGAAAAGTCCCTAAAATATTCCTGGGTCAAAAGTGCTGATGTCTGGTTATTAATGAGAAACATTGCAAAAAGTGTAATTTCATTTTTACACTATTCAGACCAGGTCAGCCTCGGATCAATATCTGCATTGATGAGATGTCAGATATGTCCCTAATTTACAATCTAATAAATCAAAGACCACATACAGTCACTGGAAATATGTTTCCACATTATAACAATACTTCCTGTACTATACCAGCAGACAATACAGGACTTTACTATAAACAGCATGACTGTGTGGTGGATATTAGGACTGATATTTGCAGAAGGGAGTATCAGCCATGCTCCTACAACAGCTCAGCGGGCAATAACAGTGCTCTGAAAAGATGAGTAGTGAGTATTCTCAGGGGCATGTAAGACCAATATGAATGATGGAAAGACAGACAAAAGAAGGAGGACAGCAGTGGAGAGCAGGAGGGTTAGTGGAATGGCAAAAGAAGCAAAAGTGGGGATAAAAAGAGAGATAGAGGAATGTAAAAGTAGATGGGGTCTCAGAGGTACTGGGAGTGGGAGACGAGGGCAGAAAAAGAGGGATGTAATCCATGATCCAGATGGAAGGAGGCTCACGGTTGGAAGCAGCAGGGGATTGGGGCTCACAGTTAATGTGATGGGCATGCTGGGTAAAAATAGCCTAGGGAAGCAGGGCAGGAGTCCTCGATGATGAATAATACACAGAGGAGGAGGAAGGAGGAGCAGAATGTAGAGAAGAGAGGGCAAACATGCTCTTAGATAATAATATCATTAATTACAGTGATTCTGCTCTCTCATTACCCATCTAGTCTCTATGAGACAATGGCGTGTCGTCACTTTTTATCTACAGATGTTTATATTAAAATGTCTATATTTAAAGGTTGAGGATATGAAGTGATTCATGTGAGACCACAGAAGAAGTCTTACAAACCGTTTGGGTTTCAGACAATTGAGAAAAGAAGTGCAGCACTCTCATCCCCACTATTTCCACAGAGAACAGGGATTTGCACCAAGCTCACTCTCATCCCTATCAAAATTCACACCAGGGAGAAATGCATCGTGTAAGGTGTCTCTCCACAGATCTATTTAAGAAGCTTCGTCCTGTGAATCAATACACAGGTACATTTCTTTTTCTAAATTCTCCAGTTGAGATTTTTATAAAATATCACCTGTAATTGAAATCTTTGCCAGGATATCAGTATTTTTGTGAACACAGAAGAAAAATCCCATTTATATGTCAGTTACATTGAGAGGCAAATTAATTCTGCTATTTCAAATGAAGAATCTTACAGGGGTTTTTTTAACCTTTTTTTAAAAATCAATCTCAGAGGTTAACCTTCAATGAATCAATGTGAAATCTCTTCTTCTAGACAGTAGAAAAATATCACTGGAAAAATGTGACACCTAATCCATGTCCGATTGAACAACCACATTGTGTTTCTTTTTGAATGCTAATAGCGGCCGCACATTGTCTGGGCTTTACTTGTGTAAAATTGATTGCCATGAGTATTATGCTGCTGAATGAGTTTGTTTATCCTGCTCAGTTTACAAAAATGATGGGGGGGATGCTGCCGCCACTCAGCTCTAAACTAATTACCCCATCACTTGACAACACAACAAAAAATGAACTTGTCTCAGTAAAAAGTGGACAAATCACACTGTCCGCTGTTCTTCTTGTAATCTGACTGTCACATATAATATAGACGTATTATATAAAGCTAAGTGGAATCAATATTTAACACATGCATATTATAAAACAAATTCTTTAAAGCTCATTAGAGGCAATAATACAGGTAGTCCTCAACCTACGTTCACAATTGGTTCTGAGAGGTTGTCCGTAAACTGAGTTCTCACCAGAAACAATTACAAGATATTAAAACAACAGATAAACTTTTTTTTTAAAATTCAGTCGTTCTCAATTATTTGTCGGATTTCTAACAAAGAAACACAGAAAAATTCAGGCTTACGTTCTTGTTTATGTCCCTTTACTAGACTTTATGTTTGTCTTTCACAATATTGGACTCTTAAAACCACTAGAAAACCTAAAAGTACATAATATTACGTTACTGTTACAATAAATAAGATTAAAATATGTCGGTATTGTTCCAAAATCTTCCGTTACGTGTCACTTGTGAGTCATGTGATTGTTTGGAATTCAGATTAGTTAATGGTAAACATTTGCTCCTCATAATTTAATTTGTAAATTTAGATTTTTTCTGTAAGTTGTAATAAAAAATTTAATGTATTTGTTTGTTGGCTTAAAATAGATTCATATTAGCAGCATATTATTGAAAATGCATTCATTAATAAAGTACAGTGCAGAACTGGGAATAAATATTTTTGGATAAGATAAGTTAATACGACATTCATCGTTTTTTCGACTTTGGCTGTGACTCCTGGAACCGATTAATGATGAAGGTCGAGTTATATCTGTACTGTTGAACCGTAACATAGCTTACCTTTAGAGCAAAGGAGGGAGGCAGAGTTGTCATCAAAGAAATCATCACTACGACCATCATAATCACTAGCCTTAAGCTTTTTGCCAATACCACAATCACTTTGGCCTTTGTTTTATCAGCCGTGATAAATGGTACAGTATCCACGGGAGTACGAAGCCTGATGCTCTGGGATGCTCACAGAGACACTTTCAAGATCAATACGGGGGAGTGGAGTGTTGGACACTTGGTGGGGGGGTCGTGGCAGAAAGGGGAACTACCTTAGTCGGTTGTTTGTATCTACGAATGTTCGTAAGTCAGATGTTTGTATCTTGAGGACTATCTATAAAGCGAAAATACTGCTAATTTAATTTCTGATATAATTTGTTTTCTAATGCATTATGGGTGGTCGCTGCAGAAAAAAAAAACGAAATCACGTGGCCGTAATTTGTTCATTATAAAAATAACAAAAGAAGCAACACAGAAGATTACAACCTTTAGTATCAGATGATACTGAGGGTGAAATCTTTTAAATCCAATTTTTAATTCATAAAAACAGAAGGTTAAAGCCATTGTGGGCAATGCCACAATGGTTGACTGATGACCCTGCGAAGCAAGTACTCTAATCTAGAATGAATGTGGAATACAGCTAGGTTACTCCTCCTGCATAACACAACATATTGGACATTTTCGCCTTCTCCATCATATGATCCTGAAACCGACATAGTTTAAAAATATGCTGACTCTACATCTTACATTCAGAACAGGTGGATGAATCTTATTCTGGCTCTTTCATTTCTGAACCCATAGAAAATCCAGGCAGACGTGGGGAGAACAATGAAAATTCAAAACAGAACAGGTAGATTTGAACCCAAGGACTTTAAGCTGTGAGGCAACAAAGCAACCCCATCGACACCGTGTTCCTACTTTCTTATTCTTAATAATTTTCTCTGACATTTTGTGGTTTGTAAATTGTAAACATTTGGTTATGGTCTTGTCTGTGTGGTGACTGTATATGTATGTGTGTGCGTGTGTGTGTGTGTGTGTGTGTGTGTGTGTGTGTGTACAGTGAGATTCAAGGGGAGCTATAACCAGAGGCTAAAAATGGACTCAAAGTGCTCGCCATCCTCTTTTCCTGCAAAGTGTAACCAACATTCAAATATTTAAATGACAATACTGGTGTGAGATTGAAGCCTTTTAACAGATTTATCAAGTCAAGTAGAAAGAATGAAGGCGGCGCAAGTGAAAAGTTTAAACCAGTGAATAAAGGAGGGAGAAAGAGGGATGGAAGGGATCTTGCTTTGAAATTTAAACAGCTATTTATTTGAAGTTCTGTTTAGTGGAGCACACCCTGCACAGAAAAACATCATTACACAAATATATGCAGCTTGTTTATCAATTCGCAGAGAAGATCGAGCTTCTTTTGTGGGAAGACTGCACAGCGGGAAGTATGTGATTTGAAAATACTTTCTTTCTTTTTTCAAAGCGGGTGTTGTTACTTAACTAAGCCTGCATTGGTTACTCTCAACATAAAATGTTATTTGGTCGGGTTCACTCAAAGAAGAATGAGGTTTGGCCCTGTCCTGTAGCAATGAACTGTTAGACACTGAATGAATGGCATTATTTGTATCTGATATTACAGCATGGGCTGGTGCTGCTCAAAAATAATACTGTTTTTGGCCAAAACAAATGAGCCACTAGAGCTAAAAAAAAAAAAAAAAGGCCGGTCTCAATAGACAGTATCAAATGCTCCACCTTCAGGGACTATGTTCAGCTGTGGATTATTGCAAATCTGTTCTACAATAAAAACAGACACAGTAGTGTTATTGATTAAAAAACAACTGTACAGCACATAGTCACTGCAATAAAGAAACATGTCAAACAATGTTATCCAAAGCAACCCAGAAATAAGAAATTGTAAGAGTTCTGCCACGTTAATTGATGGGAAATTTAAAAAAAGAAATATTGCGATTGTTATTCTCTTTGAAATACCTTTCATTTTTTTATTTAGATAAAACGTAGGGTGGTGCACGCTCTCAATAATGAAATGAAGGTCTAGAAATGACTCGTCCTTTTGTTATGAAATCAATGGGTATTCTACACTGTACATCATATTGTGTGTGGGCGTCCCATGTGGATAAAAATATTCAATTATGGGTAGCAGAGTATAAAAGCTAACTGCATATCGACAATAATAATGTCCTGTAATTCAATTATAAGAGTACTAATTCCAATAATTTGCTATAAAACAGTTAATGAAGAAAAAACTAGCTGTGCCACTCTTCCATATTTTTCATTCATTCAACTTTTAAATTAGCTGTAAAACGGTTATGCAAAACTAAAAACACGCAATTTAACAAGGTCACAACAACGTGTGCTAACTGGAGTAACATAGAAATATGCACTGTTTACATCCGCTGATCCAGCAGCACATGCCGGGACAAAGCAAACTCAGTTAATCTGGCGTTGGGAGAGAGATTCCACGCCGGTGGCTCCGGCGCCAGCCGCCATCTCAAACCGGGCATTTCAAGTGCAGCGTGGAGCGAGCAGAGGAGTAGCTGACTATAGCGTCATATTAGCTGACCCTAGATGTGTACTGAACATCAAATCCTCTGCAGTAATTCTACTTGCTGCTCCAAATACCAATTGAGGGAAACTGGTTGCCATGGCAACGGCACTCCTGTCTCATATAGCGAGCAGCGGGAACTGGCGGTCTCTCTCTTTCTCTATTACATTTTCTTATTCTCCTGTTTTTCACTCTGCACATCTTCCTCGTTTCTTTGTGCTGCATGTCTGAATTCAACAGTCCGGATGTGCGTCAGTATTTTTCTCGTCACCCACACCTCGAATAAACCGTAAATAGGGGGCTGAGGGATTTTCTCTGTGCAGACGTTGGTGAGGCCAACTGTCTGATCACTGATCCTGCTTGATGTGGTCACACAAGATGAAACGCACGCATTTGAATTTCAATCCCAAACTTTGAGGCCAAATGTGAGAGTAATTGGATTTTCTTTTCTTTTTTTTTAGGCCTTTGCAGTGAGCACGATTCGCTTTTCATCTGGGGAGCAATGCAGGATCTGCTGCACTAATGGCCAAATTCAAAATATTCTAAATGTGTTATATATTCACACAGGGTTAGTGTTGCTAACGGTGTAGCTCAGCATGGAAACTCCACGCTTTACATTTGTTTAATTATAAGGAACAAACAGTAATTTTCCAAATGGTGCTGACCTATTTGGCTGGTGCCTTGTTAAATCCACCATGTGTCACTGCTCAGTCCCAGACTCACCAGACTGCCCCTTTCTGTTTGACTGCCCGGCTGCTCATATGTCATGCTGTGGTGCCCACTGCCAGAGTTTTGCCCTCACCCACTCAGCTGCTCCTCCCCAGCTGACCCAGCTCTCACACGACACACTCCTCTCACCTCATCCGTCTGACTGTCAGGCATCCAGAAATCTATGATCAAAACCACAACTGATAAAACTGCAAATGTTTGTAAGATGAGAGGTTAATTTTTCTTGTTTTACTTAAATTTTTATATAACAAATTGCACTGTAATTTCCCTGATTATACAGTATCACTGCCAAGTAATGAAGTGAAAGTAATTAGCAGCTACAATAGGAACTACATGTTTACGGGTGCATCGTGACCCATGACTCAAGGATATCCAGTACTTGAATTTGAGGCTGAATTTATTACATGACAGACATTTGATGGTGTTTCTTTTCATGGTTAAATTTGTAATTCTTAACAACAATAAACATAAAATAAACTGAAACTTTCTTCAGCGTAAATACGATACATACTGGGCTCACCGAACAGAGTAGCTCCATGTGAGTAATTGCTGCAGGAAATGGGTAATACCGGTAATTATATGCATGGTAATTGCCCCTCACCAACATGTGTGATAGACACAATATAATGCACTCAACTCCGATGCCTCAGAAAACAGATTTTATGATTTATTTTGTTAATTTTAATAGAAAATCTTCTGCATCTTGTTCGAGATCATGTGAAAATAAATGTGGATTATCAGAAGATGTGATAATATTGAGTTATTGCACACAATGCTGGCTTATGCAGAATTATACCTTGTTTTGAGGACAGCCCATGAGTGAATGCAGCTAACCAACATGAATAAAATCAATTTGTAAGATGATCTATATTTCTGTTACCTAATATTTTTTGACAATTGCCCAAATATAACGTTGTGATAAGTAAATGTATAAACACACTTTGAGACCTCAACAAAGCTAACATGCCACAATAGTGTAAATCATGACACACATGTGACCTCAGTTATCCTCATAGGAGGTCAAATCCCAGGAAACCTCCACTACTCAGCTGATGAAGTCATTTAAATGGGCAATGAAACATTAAACCTCAGTGTCCAGTGGCTTTATGTTCAACCCAGTAGGTTCAGCATGGCTGGGATTAAATTTAAGCTCTACAAAATTAAGATGGGCAACTTTAATATATAATGGAATGCCTGAATGTAATAACATTACTCAGATTTGGTGCACCAGTGGAAATAATAATTGTAACATTAAGTGTGTATTAATCAAAAAAACAGCCGTCAGATTTTGATGATGACGATAATGAATATTCATATTGTTGCAACATCTCATTTTAAATATAATATTTTTAGTTTGTTAATAAATCCAAAATTTTTGGCTGTATTTTGTTAATTTATAAATGATTTTGAAAATTAGTTGCATGTAAACATAATTTATAAAAGACTTGGCGCTGATAGATCTATTTTTATTACTGATAAATGAGTAATGTATAAAAAAAAAACCACATGGTATTAGAATTCTGGTACTATGGGAGCCTCCATGCTACATTGATTGAGCATCGGCCCTGAGGTTATGCTGTAGACACAACACTGGACAGATGTTCCAGCTGAGCTTAGATCACTGGGGCCACTGGGAATATCTGGCCAAGAAAACACAGCCATGTCTTAATCTGCTTTCACAGCTAAGCATATTTAGCCAACAGGATTACAAGCATGACCATCAGAGCACACACGTGTCAGCACAGAATATGAAATCAATGTTTGGTGAACACATAAGCCTCTTACTGATCCTGAGGGAAAAGTACAAACCAAATTATTTTGAGGTGTGAAGATTGGTGTCCGAGTTAGACGTACGTTGAGAGATTTAAACAGCTCGGTTATTAGTGATAGTAATTATTCTTTCATTAATTAACTTGTGTTTGTTTAGGGGTGATAAAAAACCTATGGAGGCGCTGGGGAAAGCTCTGATAATAATAGTTACTGTACTATATATCTGAGGCACTAATAACAGACCGCTTTCAAGTACCAAGCAAATCATGGACATTGATTGAGATTATTGGTTTTAACTCTGACGTAGAACTGCATAATCCCAGATTAATACTGATATAATATTTCATTAAAGCAGTTGAACAGATGACCCACAGTAATCATGTGTTTTGAAAAAAGGAGTGGTCTGACAAGTGGCCCCTGTGGGACTCCACACGGCAGTATGATTACTGATCCACATGATAAAACGTCAGTCAGTCAAAGATGAATGACACCAGTCTGAGGCTGCAGGACAAATGCTGACACACACGTGTGTAATCTATCAAGGACAACCGTTTGAATGGTTGTCCCAGAACACACACACACACACACACACACACACACATAGCCGAAATGCAGTCGCATCAATATGTTTGTGAACATCATGTAAGATTTAGGTTTAGAATGTTAGCTTGAATGTTAAACTTTACTTCACAGATTGATTTAAAATACTCAGAAACAGTCAGATGTGAGAAAAAAAAAATCAAAGTCTGGGATCAAGGAATGAAGGCATTGACGTCGGAATTTTTGGTTGGATTATATCACTAGGACTACAAGAGAGATTCTTGTAGGTTTTAAGTATTGGAAACACAGGAGTAAATTGAGACAACGCATATGAATATAAGCAGGACAGTGAATGGTACAACAGATATGGAGAAATCAGTCCATGAATCATTGATCGTGGCACAAAATAACAGGTAGCTGTCATAGTTGGAGAAGAAGAAGAACTGAATAGAGAAATATTTACCAGTTAGGCAATAATACTGAACATTTATTTTGCATTTGGAATAACTGGCAAAAGCCCAGTTGATCAATGACATATAATATATAACATGATAAATAAATAATTCAATGTTGATATTTTTGATGTGTTGATAATACACTTAAAGAAATAAGGTGTTGTGAGACTTTAATTCAGTTAATCTGGCTACTATTTCAATGGTCAGTTGGGTCTGATATTTTTAAGTTTTAGGACATTTTTTAGGAGACTCATACTTCACTTCCCTGTACAGTATCTGAATTTGACTTAAACTATTTAACAAATAGGACACATAAATAATAACATTAAAGAATTTGACAATAAAAAATTCCAATTATTTCCTTATAAGTCCTTTTTTCCACAGGCATCATGCAGTGAAATACCACAAACTCCTGAAGCGAATGCTGCTCCACTCGTTCTAAGGGGGGCAGTGTGACGATGGAGCCGGGATCCTACACACAGGATGAGAATAGGCTAGCTTGCATGTTGCTGCTCCGTGTTTGAGCCAGATATTACAGTAGTGAGATGAATCACTCTGTAATTCTCCCACATCTCATTTGCTGCCAAGGAGAAACCAAAACCAGACCTGCAAAAAATCAGAGAGAAAAGGAACTCCACAGAAGCCTATTAACTCATCAGGCACCCATGAAAACTTCAGGAGCATTTTAAATATGAAGACGACTCTGTTTATCAGGTTTGTTTTTTACGTAACACTCAGTCCCACTTAGTGCATATAAACCTTCCTCTGTATAAAAGAAAAGCATCTATTTTAAATGGTTTCCTTGACTACAAGGCATCCTTGGCACATCCATAAATAGCACACTGTGACGTTGATGCTGGTTTACTTCCCTGCATATTGGGTGAGAGAAGCAGATAGAAAGAAAGCTGAATCTCTCAGACAGGGATTTTTTTTTTCCTCTTCTGTTCCCAAGTCTCTCTCGGGAACAATGAACTCAATTGTGTGACCGCCGTGACGACTTTTGGGACGGTGAAAGCATGGGGTCATGTAAGAGATTAGAGTAGACACACAAAACACTTTTACATGCGAACAAAGACAAGCACACTCAGGCATCTTGGAGGAAACCATCAATAGAATGCCACTTCGGTGTCTGTAACTAGAGTACAGTTATTGTTGATCTGCCTCAGGGAGCTTAACACTGGGTATGAGAAAGAACAAGTGGCCCTCTTTTCGGTATGGCAGGAAAAGTGATAAATACATCACCTCCACGCTTGACTCAATAGAAAGCAGTTTGGGGTTTCAATTGGTCTCTTTCAATTGGATTAAAGGTGCACACATACAGCCCAAACAATTGCACTTGGTCAGTCCAAGCCTAATGCTAAAGGACAGGCCTCCACACACTTCAATACCTCACCATTATTTTCCCACAAAGGGAAAAAACAAGCAATTTTCCACTGACACACACACCTACACAGACGATGAATAGTCACACTAAAAAAAGAGGGATATGAGGGATATGGAGAAATAGAGGTAATAAAATGAGAGAGGTGTGAAAGAACAGTAAATTACAAAAATAATGCCCTGATTAGATCTTAAACACAGGCTAATAAGCAACTTAATGTGCTTCGACACAGATGGTGTATTTGGTGCTTGGTCATACTTCTGTGTAGATTTTTTCTGGCTGGATCTTTGTCATATAGGTAGATTAACAGGAGAGGCATTGTCCCACGCAATTCTAGACATGCGAGTTTTCAAGAACCATTAAGACACAATGGGAGATTTGTAGGCAGTTACTTGGCATTGCCTATTACAGAAGCTTCTTTTGCTGGGAACAAAATCAATTTTAATTAAAACCAGCCGGAGTAGATCAGGAATGCAGGAGAGACAAGTGGAGATAGTAAATGACAGTTCAACATGAGCTGCTGACAAGCAGTCAAAGAAGGGATTCATTTGATGCAGAGGTTGGGAGCACATGAGCCCGGCCGTGGAAGAAGCTTTGGCAATTCATTGATCAAAACTTACATAATTCCTTACCTGATGGGGGACATTTGGAGTCCTATCTTCAATTCATTTTTTCATTATATAATTCTTTATTGTTTCGTCTCAGTCGGTTTGTATGTAAAAGCTGTGTAGGTAAATGGCAGAGCAGGAGATGATTGCAGTATTTTTCTCTAACTTGATACATCTTACTAAAAATATAAAACATATCAAGCTCCACTCCACAAAGCATTACAGAACAATTATATCACAAGACGGGGATGCACGGGGACGCATCGTCAGTGATGTATCCTGGGGTCATAATGTGTTTTGGGTTTCGCAACTCCCTATACCCTCGCCCAGATGACCCACCCAGGGTTGATCAAGCCATACTTGTATCCCAGTAGCAGCCCCCGATCATCCATCTTCTTCTTCTTCTTTTCCTTTCGGCTTTTCCCTTCAGGGGTTGCCACAGCGAATCAATTTCCTCCATCTAGCCCTGTCCTTTGAATCCTCTTCTCTCACACCAACTACCTTCATGTCTTCCCTCATTACATCCATAAACCTCCTCTTTGGTCTTCCTCTAGGCCTCCTGCCTGGCAGTTCAAAACTCAGCATCCTTCTACCAATCAGACCCCCGATCATCCATATTAATCCAAAACCACTGTGTGTCCTTCTCTGCAGCTGCACTTGTGGCTTTAAAGGCACCTCTTTTCTGCTTTCCCTATAATGCCCAAATGGCTCAGTATCCTGCAAATCCTTCTATAGAAACTTCTATAAGTTAATAGAATGTTCTCCAGCCTTATCTCCTGCTGTCTTCCACCAGTTCCTGGTAGTTAGCATGCTTCGTCTCTTTGGTTTCTTCATTAACCTCTTCCCAGTACACCGTAAGTTCGTATGACCAGGTGTTTTGAAGCCTCAGAGGTAATGATGGATCAGAGTTGTTGTTGCAACGTGTCGGGGGGAACCTTAGCTACTTTCCCAAGTCGACCTGCAACCAGTCACATGTTGTGTGGAGGAAGCCTGTTGTTAGTATGCATAGGGTTTCTCTCCAGCTTTGATGATGGGGACTGCCTTCTTTGATGGTCTTTTCTGGTGCTAATGGCTGACACTAAGCTCTCGTCAAATGCACTGAGCATGAAGTCATGGTGCCAACGATAGCAACCATCAGCAAGGGCCTTTGGGCAGCAGCTGAGGAGATGTTCTAAAGAGCCTCATTCAGAGCAAAAAAGACTGAAACATTTTTCTTTCCCCAAACATGGAGGTTCGCTGGGCTTGGCAGGGCACCATAGACTGCTTCTACCAGTAAATCTCGAAGCTTCTGGTGAGACTACATGGAAACCCCAGACATTTTGAAGGAAGCTGCTGATCTTCCTTTCTAGGGACTCAACTACTGTCCCCAGAAAGGAAGTTGTTGCTTGTCTATGCAGTCTCAATGAACTACTGTCATTGAGACTGAATAGACATAGACAAGGATTTGGGGCAGGATAGAATGCTGGTAGATCCAGGTTTTAAATCTAACCAGGAGACCAGAATTTTCAACCTATTTAAGTCATGTCCCAAGTTCTTTGTTGAACTTTTGGACTGCAACCAAGTCTTTCAGGCTGGAGTCAGAGTTTCCCCCAAACTCTTGACAGGTTGCTCTGTGACAGTTGGTATGACAGTTCATGGAATGGAAAACTAGAACTTGTCAATCACTTTCCCCATATTCAGCACCTTGGATCTTGATTTGGAGGGCTTAAACATCATCCTTGCCCAGGTGATGAGTTTCTCAACTCCTTGTAGGAACTGACTGCACCCTGGGCCCGATGTTGTACCCATGAGATCTTCCATGTAGGCTCTTATAGGAGGCTGTTGTACACCTGGCTTGGTCAGAGGCCCCATGCCTTCCACCTCATCGGACTTGACCACCATGCTCATGGCTAAAGGGAAAAGAATATCTGAAATGGTACAGCTTGTTATTATTGCTTTCCCAATGCGATGCCAGTCTGATGGTTCTGAACCAGAAGTGACCCTCATCTTGAAACTATTGCAATAATCCGGGCTGAGGTCCTTGATCTTGATGGAAAAATGATGGAGATATAACGCAAGCTGGACCAGTTTGTGCGGTATCGACCCATAGACATTGGCCAGATACAACGCCTGCCTCTGCGTGTATGTGTGTGTGTTATGTCCGGTGTGTCCTCGGCATCATAGCAAGCCATAGCGATACATCAAGCATAAACATTAGCCCATGCTACCTTTAGCTATATACTCTGTGAGAGGGCAGCGTAACATGTGAGGTGAGCATTGACACACTGAGCTCAATTGCATTTAACAGTGGAGGCCAGAAACTGCCTGTTATCAGTAGAGCTCATTTGACCAACTTTTAGACAACTGATAATCAGGACCATAGATCAGTTTGGGGTTATACATTTCAAATACAGCGTAGTTGGACATCTGACAGCTGTGTGAAATTGATTAAAGAATATAATATGGGACCTTTAACTAATGCAAGGGTTTAGAGTTATAATTTGATTAAAAAAGCATTACAAGAAGAATGTTGAGAACAGTGTTGCTTTAAGTGATCTCAAAGGTTTAACTGTTATTTACAGAGGTCATTTTCAAACATGTTTCGATGGAAACTACACAATTAAAAAAAACACTTAAAATCAAAATATCAAATAATACAACAAAGTGCTAACTTGAAGTGTAAACTTCACTGAAGCTAGAATGTTTAGTCTTTAAAATATACCATGCATACAAGATGACCACCCTAAGACTCACCTCAAAATAAATCACCCCATATTTCTATTTGTCAGTGGAATAATATATTGCAGATTCCTTTTGCAATTTGTCTGCATTAAATGCACGTTCACTTCACTCTACTCTTTGGTGCGTTTGTCAGCAAATTTCTTGGGGAACCACCAAAAGAGTGTGATCCATCGTGTGCATCCATGTGCATCTTCACTTCATGTTAGCAACCCATGTATAATAACTGTGCCATAGCACTGTGAGAGGACAGAAGCTGTATACAATGAACAAATGGAACTAAATTGCTGAGGTACACAACGATGGCCAAATATAACACATTTAATATTACTTTTTTGACAGTAACAGTAACAGTAATAATGAGCTTTCTTGGGGATTTCAAACTGCTCTTGAGTCAGCAGAACAACAGAGTCATTATCCCTTGTAGGGTCACCTGAGGATCACACCAATGAAAAGTTCATCCCATGGCCACATAGAAAGACAAAGATTCACACTTACATTCACATCTATTGTCCATTTAGTCATCAGAACACCTGAATTGTATTGTAGTTATTGTGTGTTGCTTTTTGGTGAAAGGAAGCCTGAGAACCCCCAAGGGAACCAATGCAAACAGGGAAAATATAATTATTTTTTAAATTATTTCCTTAATGCTACTAGTCGAATGGGATTTTAATTCCTTTGATTGCAAATGCACAGTATATTATTACACCTACAAAAAGCAGACAGTTTTGCTTTATAAACCATAAAACACAAATGATGTCATATTTCACTTTTACAATTTTGAATGAATTTTAAATTTCAATAAAGCAGGGTGACTGAATAAGGGAGAAACAATACAGCACTGTTATATTTTAGTCACTGGGCATAGTACTCGTGGTTATCCTATACTTCACTATAATTTGCAAGCCTTTCCATAAATGCTTGTAACACATCTCATATGTCATTTGACATAAGCGGTTAATCCATGCAAACTGTGACAGGTCATTATACAATCTTCAGGGAAGACGGACCCTGACCTTCAATGATCGTGGGTGGCCATGTTGTCATGCTCCTCATTCCAATGTGCAGGAATCCCCTACAATCTCCTCCCACTCACTCGCACACGTGAGCAGATGCAGACACACACATAACCACACATACACACACACACTACACTACACTACCCTCCCTGCATGCACAGGCTTATATGCACGCATGAATCGGGCATGTCAGTGTTCACTGATGCAAATACACACACATCTATAAAGCCATAAACCCAACCCCCAATTGAAGCATGAAAGACAAAAGCATTACGTAACGCTCACACGGAATTCTAAATGACAGACTCGGCTTTGGTTTTTCACACGTGGGAAAGCTTTCCTTAAATAGATGGGATCATAATGAGAGATGATTTTCATCTGGCCTCAACTTATACAATTCTAAATGCCTCTCTGTGGTAGTGGAGCACTAATGTGCTATTAACTGCCTTCAGAAAGATGAAACTAAATACATTCTTGACCATACATTAGTATACATCTGTTTCATTCTTAACATTGCAAATTGTTAGATTTTAGATTTGATAAAAACCAAAAAATAAATCCTCCTGACTAACAAATGTAACTGATTTCTCCATGTGACACACATCCATTGCTGTCCAGAAACTAGTCAAAGCAAATCAGGGACAAACACTGTTACACTGGATGGCATCTGGTACCAAATGTGTTTTTTTTTCTGACAATAAAAAATTGCACCAGCGTATACACTATCCTTTGTTAACTGTACATTACTCCAGGGGACACCAACTGAAGCCTGAAGCTTTTTGACATAGTAAGAAAAAAAAAAGATTGTCTTCACAAATCAAAAAAGATCAGTTTTGTCAAGTATTATATAGTGTCCTGCAATAAACTGCCAACTTGTCCAGTGTGTATCCTGCCTCTACCCATAGTCAGCTCTATCAGTATTTGGATAAGCGGCTAAAGACAAGACAATTACAATTGATGAAGATGATGAATGAATAAACTATATATTGTGCCAAAAACCTATTTAATTTGATACTTCTGTCACATGTGAACTAAACTAAACTTTTTTTCAGTTTGACAAGAATCACCTACTGAACCTCTGTGCTTCCTACCATGGTAACATTTTTTAAACTGCTTTCTTAGAGGAAAATCCAGTATTTAATGATTGAAGGTAGTCGTCCCCAACCTTTTTTGCACCACAGACCAGTTTAACGTGTGGCAATATTTTCACGGACCGGCCGTTCAAAGGTGTGGCGGATAAATACAACAAAATAAAATGATAAGACTGAAATTTTTTTTTTTCAAAATGTAAAAATAAACGCGAATTGAATGTGTACGTTACTGTATTAGTATCTACACTTCACTCAAAACTTCACTGTTATGTACAAATTATTCAGTAACAAATAAGAAACGCAGGAGAGGCTAAGGCGTTAGCTGTGTTACTGGCAGTGTAAAACTGTTAAGAAAATAAATTACCATTTGTAATGGCAATTTATAAAGTTTGTACAATATGTAATGATTTGTTTTATCACTTCATTCTCTAATATGCTTTACCTTATGTAACTGATATATAACCACTTAACAGCTTCTGTAGGCTTGGCAGCTGAACACTTTTTATATTTACGACCTTGATCAGCCAACCTTGACAGTGGCAAAGTGTTCTGCCTCATACAGTGGGCTCCATGGTATCTCTTCCACTATTGCTTAAGGAAAATACAAAGGGTATATGAGAAACACAATGAACATAAAAATCTCAGTTCTGAGGAAATCCTTTGTGTTTGACCTGATGGATAATTTTTTTTTTTGTTTGAGCTCCTTTCATAAAACTCACAAATGTCTCCTTGGTCTCAATCTTCATTTAAATTCTT
Source organism: Antennarius striatus (assembly GCF_040054535.1). Taxonomy (NCBI): domain Eukaryota; kingdom Metazoa; phylum Chordata; class Actinopteri; order Lophiiformes; family Antennariidae; genus Antennarius; species Antennarius striatus. The sequence goes on along the minus strand of NC_090780.1, from coordinate 3,342,077 downwards.
TTTATACCTCTGTTGAAAGTATTTTACCACCACGCTATTAAAGAAATACAGAAATCTTAACGTAATATAGCATAAAAGTGTGTTGAGAAAAAAAGACACAAATATGAATGTGGTGACACAGTATTCAGAGACAAAGCAGATGAATGTCATGTTTTGCAGGTCAAAACACCAGAGACAGACATATGAAGACCTGTTCTGACACCATGTGACAATGTTTTCTTTCGTTTAGAACAGAAAATCTGTTAATTCTCTACTAACACATGAAAAACTCCTTGTACTGTACTTTAAAAGTAATACTGGATAGCTTTTGTAGGGCTGTTAGTCTACCCAGCTGAGAAACACAATACAGGAAAAAGAATCCCTCATCAAATATATGTTTAATTAGTGCTGGCAGATTCAGACCTGCACAGGGCACACACACACACTCACATACACACAGACACACACACACACACAAACACCTGACAGTCTATTCAGGTGTGATAGATCACAAAAACAGCAACTTTTCCACAGTCTTTGTGCTCTGAGGATCTATGAAGTGTCTTTATTCCTGAGACGTCAGAACGCGATCCATCATGAAAATAGAAGTGGTTGCCTTGCAACCGTTGCAATGAGAGGCATGGAGCTTCAGAAAGGCTGTAGTGTGTGTGCATATGGAAATCTGCGAGTCTTCCTGGCAAGAATGAGGGCAAAGGATTGAGTGTGCGCCTTTTATTTTGAATCTTTGTGATGTGAAAATGGTGGATGTTTGGCTCGTTCTCAGGGCTTTTGTCTCTCACTGTCAATAAGCCTTGAGAGAGTAAGAAAGTGAAAGAGATGGGGAAATTGGGGCTAAAACAAGAATAGAAAAAAATAATAGAAGGCTGTATGTGTGTGTGTGTGTGTGTGTGTGTGTGTGTGTGTGTGTGTGTGTGTGTGTGTGTGTGTGTGTGTGTGTGTGTGTGTGCTTGCGTGCATATGTGTGTGTGTGTGCAGTTGTGAGAGAGAACTAGACAGTGATAGTGACAGAAAAACAGTGTTTGCCAAGGCTGTTGTGTTTCCAATGTGATGGTGGAGCCACTGCAATGCACCAAAACCAAGGGGAGAGAGAATGTAAGAGTGCAGGGATGAGTAGAGGGAAAAAGAAAGAATGATAGGGAGAGATGGAGAGAAAAACAGAGGGGGTAAAGGCAGTGGTGAAAAGAGACGAGAAAAGAGAGTAAGAGCAAGAAGAGGAGTCTAATAGAGAAGGCAAGAGAACCTGATGTGTGACGGAGAGCGTACACATGTGAACGAGAGGCACAAAAACCTATTTGCCATCTATCTAGCTTTAGCTCATGCTGCTAACAACTGCGCCGGGAGGTGGGAAGAGAGGGGGGGGGTAGTGATAGCTGGAACCCAAGATGTCAGTATTTCTCTTTTCCTTTCACCTTGTTATTCACAGACAATCCTGCTCCCTGCTGCTACAGGCAACACACACCTGTGATGAAACACACAACATACTGTACAGCAGGGCAGCCTTCCTATCATCCCCCCTCCACACAGCGTTTACAAGGCAAAGCCGGCCATACACACATCCACACACTAGTGATTTTAGTCATCCATTCAGTGAGCCAGAGAGACAAAGTGGCAGAGAGCTGAATGAACAGAGAGAGAGATGGTTTTCGAAAAAGACGATTTGTGAAAAATGGCAGCTAACAGGTGTTAAATACCCATCAGGTGGACATATGACAAAGATCACAAACACGGCAGAGCGGTACTGATGAGACTGACAACTAGCACATGGTGAGAAAACAAAACGATTGTACAGACAGGGCATCATAATGCGCCTTCCACAAAATGCTCAACGCAACAGCGGCTCCAGAAGCACTCTGTGTTTGGCAGGTAGATAAAGAGAAGGTCATAGAGACATAAAAAGGGAAGGTGAAAAGAGAGCAAGCCAGAGAGCAGAGGAAAGAGGGAGGATTAATGGGATGTCATGACTCAATCCACTCTGAGAGTGTAGGTCTGATCCCCCAAACGGATAGCCGCCACGTGTCTCAATAAAGTTGTAGAAAAGAGTTGGATGAACGGATTAATTGGAGGTGAAATAAAGATCTTACAGAACTCTTTCACAACCTGCTTTTCCACTAAAGGTAAATTGTGCGTCATGGTGACGGTGAATAATTTGACGATTTTCTACTAAAATGTGTATTTCTTGTATTTCTTCATTTGTCACAAGTCCAGCGACAGGTTAGTCTCGCTCTCGTGTCATTCCATTTGCCAGTCGCTCTTTCAGGTTGTTGGATGGACAGACAGTCGGTTTGTCAGTCGGTCAGACGGTTGATTGGTCAGTCAGTGGAATACACTCCAAAAAATGACTTTAAAGAAATACTGTACATTCATTAGTTGTGCTGTCGTAACGCTGTGGTGGAATCAGGGAAAATAATGTATTTATAGTTTTATTCAACATTAACATTTTTTGTTGTTATTTATTGATCAACGGCGACTGAACCAGTTTCCACATCAGGACAAAACTTATTAGAGTGTGTACCAGCATACAACCAATAATTTATCACTGCAGAAAATTAATGGATGTTATAAAATATGTTTTGATGATCAGACATGAAAAATATACAAATGACTTTACAGATCCATCCATCCATCCATTTATCCATTTATCCATTTATCCATTTATCCATTTATCCATCCATCCATCCATCCATCCATCCATCCATCCATCCATCCATCCATCCATCCATCCATCCATCATCCTTCTATCCATTCATTATCCATCCATCCATCTATCCATCCATCCATCAAACAATCATCCTTCCATCCATCATCCATCCATCCATCATCCATCCATCCATCCATCACCATCCATCCATCATCCATCCATCCATCCATCCATCCAACCATCATCCATCCATCCATCCATCCATCATCCATCTATCATCCATCATCCATTTATCCATCTATCCATCCATCATCCATCCATCCATCATCCATCTATCCATCCATCATCCATTTATCCATCTATCCATCCATCCCTCCAACCATCATCCATCCATCATCCATCTATCCATCCATCATCCATTTATCCATCCATCCATCCATCATCCATCCATCCATCATCCATCATCCATCTATCCATCCATCATCCATTTATCCATCCATCCATCCATCCATCATCTATCCATCCATCATCCATTTATCCATCCATCCATCATCCATCCATCCATCCATCATCCATATATCCATCCATCATCCATTTATCCATCCATCCATCCTCCATCATCCATCCATCCATCATCCATCCATCCATCCCTCCAACCATCATCCATCTATCCATCCATCATCCATTTATCCATCCATCCATCCATCATCCATCCATCATCCATCTATCCATCCATCATCCATTTATCCATCCATCCATCATCCATCCATCCATCCATCATCCATCATCCATCATCCATCATCCATCCATCCATCATCCATTTATCCATCCATCCATCATCCATCCATCATCCATCTATCCATCCATAATCCATTTATCCATCCATCCATCCATCCATCCACCATCCATCCATTCATTATCCATCCATCCATCATCCATCCATCCATCCATCCATCTGTCCATCCATCATCCATCCTTCATCCATCTATCCATCCATCCATCATCCTTCCATCCATTCATTATCCATCCATCATCCATCTATCCATCCATCTATCCATCCATCCATCCATCCATCATCCTTCCATCCATTCATTATCCATCCATCATCCATCCATCTATCCATCCATCTATCCATCCATCCATCCATCCATCATCTTCCATCCATCCATCATCCATCCATCCATCATCCATCTATCCATCCATCCATCCATCCATCCATCATCTTCCATCCATCCATCATCCATCCATCCACCCATTCATCCAGATGATCACTACCATTTTGTCGATAACCACGTTTCCACCTTGTGGATCACAGGTCTTTTAGAGCCTCAGCTGACTACAGGCGAGAGGCAGGGTACACCCCAGATGAGACGCCAGGTCACCACGATGACCAGTTCTCAATGTTGTTGTTTAATAATCTGTAACTGGGTCTAAATAAGTAGAGTTACAAAGAGTACTTTTGTCACTCAAACTCAGAAGCACATTATTAATTGATTAATAAAATCATCCTTATTATTTACATTTAAATACATGAAAAACAATTAATTGCGTTAGTGTTGAACTCTAATAAAAGCTTTTATATCTAATGCTTTGATGATTTAAATGATTAATCAATCATTCAGTTTGTTGCTAGTTCTGATTTATTAACATCACCCAGACTCTGACAGGAACACAACCGATTTCTTTGGTTGACCCCTGACCTAACTCTAAACCTGAGATTCTTAACAACAAATGTGCATATTGAAGGTTTTCTAAACCGTCAGATCAGCCCAGCTTGAAAGCCTTTAGTCTTTCTCACCTAAAAAATGAAATTACACATATTTTGCATGATCCATATGTTCTTAAAAAAAGTGACACACAGATGGAGGAAACTGTAAAAATGGTTAATACACAGATGAAGTGAGTCACAGCTTAAATCCTAAAATATGATCTATTATTTTTTGCTAACTAAACCCTAACTCTTGACATTCTTGATGTTGTCATACGTGCATATCGTGACATGAAGTGTATTTAAATAGTCATTTAAAGCAACAATCACAGCACAATGTTCTATTCTGTCCTCTTAACTGAAACACAGTGGAGCAGCTGACTGGAGTGCTGCTGAAGTCGAAGTGAAAAACAACCTCATTGTAATCCAAAAGCACAATGCACGTCAAGTCACATTAACATCTTTTTAGCTGTAGTGCTTGAATGAAGTTTGCAGAGCAGTCGCAGACAGCATCAGACAGAGACTGCCAAGTAAAAAAAAAAAAAAAAAACACTTCATGTGTTAACAAAGGAAAAGGCTTGCAAGATGTCAAAGACAATGTTGTTTTGTTTTTCCTACAAATAGATAGTTCATCTTAAAATATCTAAAACCAAGGTTTGCTTTATTAATTTCCCCCACAGGTTTTGTGCTGCTGCTGCTTGGATTCCAAAATAATGATAAAATATTCAAAAACATCATTTGATGGACTGTTTATTCTTTGGTATCCAAGGATCTTTAGTTGTATGTTCACTTTGGTTAACTTGTATAAGTACAGTATTTTAATATACATTATAAATAATAATACATGTAAGATAATTGAAGGTAAGATACTGTTTAATACTACAGATGCTGTTTAATACTTCTATTTACATAATTTTATTTCTCTGTCAATCTCAAGAACTGGCCAGGAGCTATAAGACTACATGTTCATTATCTGTGGTGATTTATTGATATACATTGATTTTTTTTTTTACATTCATTCCTGACTTTATTGTCATGGTGCTCATGAAAAAAGAAAGCCTTCATTTTCAAATACTGGTGGAATAAATGCATTAGCATAATAGCATAACAGCATAAGACATGACGTGACAAAAGAACAATAACTATATACCTGACGTGGGAGAATTACATGGTGGCAGCTGTACTCTCGACTGTATTGACCTGGACGTTGGTGTAATTACTGTCCTTACTAAGAAGTGTCTCATGCTGACACGACTGGAACCCCAGGACACAAACAGCTGTGGCTTCAGGTGACAGAACTGACAAAGTCTCAGCAGCATATTCATGTAAACTTAATGCGTGTAATCAATTTGATTTGATAAATGGGTTAAAAATGAAAAGGAAAAAAAAAAAAAAGACTCCCATAAGTACTTCTACTTTATCTAAGATGATCAATCAGTGAATGTATTGTGTGAAAATGAGAAGAACTTTGGAATCATTGATGACACAAGCAGCTCAGACACCGGTCAGTCGGGAGTTTGGTTTCAGGAAGATGTGAAATCCGATCAACAAACATGGATGGAAAAAAAAATCCATCACGGCAAAACCATGGTGGAAAAAAGAGGAAATAGTAGTCTTGATGTAAAATGACACAAAAATGTTCTGCCTCACCTTCTCGAAGTTACAGCCCTCCCTGTCTTCCTGCAACACCATACTAGTCTTAGATCGTAAGTCAGACAAAAACAATCACATAAAATTCAGGGCACACAATTCAAATTAAGAAATACATCATTTAAATTAATTTATATTGTAGCACAACTCCTATAATAAATGTTCTGCTATCAGAACCCAAACTACACTCACAGTCCCACACCCAGATTCCCAGAGGGGGCATGAACAGCTCAGAGGTCCTGAGGGGCAGGAAGGCCTGGTCTAGTTCCTGAATACCAGCCCGACCCCGTGGGGATCCGGGACCTGCATCTCTGGCCTGCTGCTCTCCACCTCCATACCGCCTCTTTCTGCAAATAGACTCAAACAAACACATTCCTCTGATGGCAGTGATTTATTCTGGCAACCTTTGTCTGATAAATTACATTACTGGCCAATTAAAAATAATCCGCTCCCCAGTTGTTGCTCTATTTGTTCTCTGCTGAAACAGTTTGGTGGAGACTCGTACGCCGTACCTTCAGGGTCAGCTGATAAATCTGGGAAGAGGAGTTCTGAGACTCAGCTGCCCACGGGTCCCAGCGCGTTGAGTTACCAGTAGGGTGGATCCCACAGGATGAAAAAACACGCAGAGTGACGAAACCAACTGCAACGCCGTGATATTCCAACTGTGACGGATGCATCGCAAAAATCAGCCACACACTATCAACAATTCACTGAGAGCTGCAGCAGAGACAGGATTCAGGATCTTCATGCATTTAACTTTAACTTTACAGATCGACTTCACACGTCTGCATTATTTTTATATGTAATCTACCATTTCATATAAGAACCATCCATTCTGTATAACACACACACCACTTATTCTCAGTCTGCAACCATTCATTCATTCATTTTATGACCGTTTCAGTGCTTTTATTCTGCATTTTCAGAAATTATAATCAATTTATAAACCATTAATTATTCCAGCACTATTATAATTGATTTCAAAAAATGCAAAGCAGGCACTCGGAAAATTGCAACATCTACATACTGTATGTTTCAGGAAAAAATCAAAATCAAATCAAAAGCAAGAGAAAAAGCTGGATCTGCTTTATTCTACCGATCATCTGCACGCCAGTTCTTGCAGACGCTTTAAACGAGCTGGAAGTGAATCTTCTGCGTGGGATCCCGCTGGTGGGGACCTATGAGAACACAGAAACCTCCACAGTGAAGGTTGCAGATCGGGCAGGAAGCCACGGAGGGAGTTGGATGTGTGGAGCCGTGGAGGATGCGTCATCGTCAGAGTCTCCTGTTGGAGGAGAAGAGGTCTTCCTCCTCTCCTCCTCCTCCTCCTCCTCCTCTCTCCTCCCTTCATCTCATAGCGGATCACGCAGGTCTGTCCTGCCTGCATGCGAGGTGAACCAAACACATTTGGGTGTCTGCAGCCTTCAGAATTATATATACAACCACAGAAAATGTATTTAAATAATACATGACTGCTTTAGCTGAAGGTTTTTTTTTTATTTTATTTTTTATTTTTATTATTTTTATTTTTATATATCTAGATGTTAAACTTCTGATGAAAATACTGTACATCTATTATGAACGTCATGCATTAAAACCATTAAAAACGTGACTCTGCCGCCCTCTGCTGTCGGGGACGCGTCACTACGTGTCCCTCCACTGAGGAAGCATCTAATCAATCTGACGCAATTTAAATAGCTTTTTGTAAAATTAGATACGGGCTGGGTATCCATAGGTTATGGTGTATGAGTAGTATTGATCCTCTCTATATTGATGGCCAACCTTTTGACAGGAAATGAATTAAAGGGTTGAATGATAGCAGAGGAGCTATAGGGTATGAAACAATGTGCTAGATTAAAAATCAATGGCTCTTGTGAGGGACAGGGATTCAACCATTTAATGGTATTACAGTAAGAGGAGAACAGACAGGAAGGTAAGTGGGAGACTTGTCTCTTGAGTCCCCAGCATACGATACGAGCAGAAAGACCCCCCCGGATTTTCTGGAGCTTAAGTAAAAGAAAATGGAGTACGTACTGGAAATGTCTCCATACTTAGATCATCAGGCTGCGGCTGCTTTAAATGATCCAGTCCTTTAATGAGTTTTTGTCAGGATGTTTGTAGACCTGCTTCTCTTGCTGTATTCATTCATTTATGTTTATTCGAGCTGAGCAAACCTCTCATTTTCCTTCTTTGCTGAAATGTACTAATTTTCTAATGTGAAATGCAAAAAAAAAGGACGTATACAATATTCTGTTTACACAGTATGACATCATACTGAAGTTTAGCTTTGCCATTACTTAGCACTCATGACAGCTATAAGAAGAACTCATTTAAAAACCCTGTTTGCGTCGATCCGGTCCTGCTGTGCAGTCAGAGGAGGTCAGACCCACAGAGCAGTCATGACGATCTGTCTGGATCCCTCCTCTCTGCCCGCATCTCAACCATGAGATGCCTCCAGGCACAGATTTGTTATTTGATTTTAAAAAATTCAGCTGAGTTTGCATGTTTATTAAACTAGGTGATGAGCCACAAAAAGTCCTCCAAAGTGCTTTGTAAATAAATTCATTCAGGTCCATAAAGTTATAACGTCCTCAAGAGGAGAACTAAATTAATTCTCTTGGCTGCACGGAGCTTATCACTTAAAGATGGAGGCACAAAAATCTTTAAGAATAAATTTAAATGTCAGGACTCAGTTTGAAGTGTTGCCTTTCAAAGTAAAAGCACGCAAACGTAAAAAATAAAGTGTCTTCTTCACTTCCTTTCGGCTTTTCCCTTTTCGCCACAGCGAATCAGTTGCCTCCATCAAACCCTGTCTTCTACATCCTCTTCTCTCACACCAACTAAAAAAAAAAAAAAAATTGAATAAAGTAAAAAAATAAAAATAAAAATAAAAATAAAATAAAAAAAATAATAATAATTTTACTTATACATAATACATAAAAATAAATAAAGTGTTTATGTTGCACAAATACATGATTAATATTTTTTTTTAAAAGTCTCTCTATTTGATTTGTCCTTGAATTCTATTCCGTGAGAGACGAGCCCTTTTTGTGAGTCCATTTTCATTTCCGTGTTGACTCCTCTCTACATCTTTTTTGTGGAAAGGTACCCCACCACCACTACCCCACCCCCCCCACCCCCCAGTGTGTATTTTACTTTTATGACATCCATAATGTCCTTGCAGAAATCTCTGTTGAAATCTGTCGGCCGGTCATTGTCGGTGATGTCAGATGATTCATTGATTTGATGCGAAACACTCTCTGAATAGCAGCATCAGAATGTGTCTGTACATCCTGTACGGTTACCTCAGGTCTGCTTGTGACAAACTAGAGCCTTGATGGCGGTAAAGCTCACAGTCTGGACGGACGCATGAATAATAAATGTGAACTGTTCTGTCTAGTCATCTAGAAGACTTTCCACATTCATCCCTTTTTTGTTTTTTAATTTTACAAATAAATTGTGCCTAAAATGTGAAAACTAAGCAAACTGGGGGGGGGGGGGGGGGGGGGGCACAACATGAGAAGCACACCAGTGAAATCTGTAAGCAAAACTAGTGCTGGGAAGAAAAGCCACCAGCAAACCAACCTGCGACCCATGACTAATCGCGTCTGATCCATTTGTTTACAATAATCAATAATCAAAAATAACGTTTATGTGTTTGTACCCTGAAACTGTTTGTTTCTGCTTGCACAATAACAACAGCTGTGAGCCAAACCAAACCACACATCACAACCCAAATCTCTTCCTGTGCAAACAGATGGGCCGACAAACAACAGCATGCAATGTGCAGATCACAATACCACGGCAACGCATCCCATTCTCCCTTCACGACAGGCAGAGCTGTGACAGCACAGGCCCCGTCCAACGGCCGGTAGGACCTCCGTCAAAATACCAATCAGACGCCTACACACTCATCCGGGTGGGGGGGGCTAGAGGAGAAACACACTACTTTAATCCCACAATAGGACAATGGGCCTTTGAGTCTAAATGTCTGTTTACCAGGAGACTATCAAAGAGTGTATGCATTATTTATATTCATTACAGCACAGGAAGAAAGTGGGGCAGAGTGCCTGAACAAACACACACCATTATTATAAGAGCTGCTACCGGATAGGAATTTAAATCAACAATAAAGACAAGAAGAAGAAGAAGGAACGTAGTAGTGATAGTAGTTCAGGTCTGCTGCTGGAGAAAAGCCAACATGACCCACGGTGTCTGAATTACTTTGAAAGTGAATGGGAAATTGCACATTCCTGTTATGCTTCAATTTTATTTGTTGTTTCAAACACACACACACACACACACACACACATACACACACACACACACACACACACATCTAGGGTTCAACACTCAGCACACGTACGAATGCCTTTGCTCCTGCAAGACAAGCGACTGGGAGGAAACCCACAAGCATCTATTAATACAGCTGTAATGATGTTTCTGCTGCTGTGATTACGCTTGTTGTTGTTGTTGTTGATGTCAGTCTGGCCCCACTCTGTGTTTTTGTCTCCAGGACTGCATTTTTTTTCCAAAAAGCAAACAGAATATCTCTGAGAATATCCACAGATTAAACCTTCAGCCAGGTCAGCCTCTCGGCATGTGAAGCAAATAGCTGACGATTGAGTTATTATTAATGTCAAATGCCCTCATGTTTAGACCCAAATCCCTTCTACAACAAAAGTTCATATTGATAGAGTAACAAAGAAAATCGGAATCGCAGTTACTACACACACACACACACACACACACACACACACACACACACACACACACAATTGCACTGTGGCTAAAAGTGCATCAATAATAGGAAGAAAAGAGACCCGACAAATTCATCGGGAATATTAATGAAGCTCTGATAACTTGAATAAAAGCAGCATTTATAAATAAATATAAATATGTCTGAGCAGCTTAAACTCTCAACTTAAAGCTGCTCATGTTAATACGTTTCTGATAATGGATCAAATATGACGTATAGGGTTATATTATAGCAGATTATCAGTACTTTATTTTTGCTCTGCTTTACAGTAGTTTGAATCTTCTCTCAGCTCATGGCTCTGGCTCAAACTGCCAGTCATCATCCTCATCCTCATCCTCATCCTCATCCTCACTTGTTCCACCACTAATTGAAACCAGAACAACTGTCGACGACACACGACACCGAGACATTTTAATGCTTTGCTTCGCCATTAGCAGTATGACAGACATGCAGTCCATCTGAGCCTCCTTATCTCCTTACATCACCACCAGGTCAAGGGCAGAGGGGGTATTTGGCAGCCAGATGGGGGATCTTCGTCTCTGCTGCAGCCCGCCATCATCACCATCATCATCATCATCATCGACACAAGCCGGCTAAACCTCCTGGGCTCACACCACCCTCAAGATCAACAGGATCACAGTTTGAGCCGAAGGGAGAAGATTTTTAAATTGCTTTTTGGTCCAAGGCAGATAAACACTGTTAGTAGAAACCGGGATTACGGTTTCATAGGAAAAGGCTAAAAATCACATCATCATATTAATAGATGTGTGACCATGTACACAAATAAAACAACTATTCATTCAAAAAGAACAGGATGTCATCCGTGTTGCTTTTATCTACCATAGCGCCGTCTTTCCGTGAACTGACAAAGATCGTTAGACTGATAAAGGATTAAAGGATGCGTATATAAGATCATTAAGATTAAAATCTAAACATTCTCTAGTTTCACCTTCTCATGTGAATCGGGTTTAAATTATAATTATTTTGTGTGGCACTTAGCTGAATATTTACATTTTGAACAAGAAATTAAATGTTTCCCTTTCATTCTGGGAGCTTCTGATGGACATTTACTCTATCTGTTCTATATTATTTCACAAAACAACATCAATAGGCCAAATGACTGTAATTTGTAGTTTTTGCAAATGAGATATTAGTGATTATTAGTCAGCATTAAGCACAAGTTTCCTTTGCTTCATGCAGGTGAGAAACATCAGCAGCAGAAAACACTCTGATCTTCATTTAAAGGTTTTCTGTCGCTTTGTTTCATGAACAAGAGACGTCCCACCGCATGATTTTTTTCCATAATGTCCTCGCTGCATCTGAAAAAGAATCTACGGTGTGTGAAAAAGAATGTACTGCGTATCTATGGCAACCAGCAAGGTGGATGCAGAGACATCAGTCTCCACAAGGCTGCAGCTCAGCCATAGAGAAAGAGAGAGAGAGAGCGTGTGTGTGTGTGTGTGTGTGTGTGTGTGTGTGTGTGTGTGTGTGTGTGTGTGTGTGTGTGTGTGTGTGTGTGTGTGTATTACAATACTATTTTAAATATCTTAAGGGGAACACAAGGAGATGTTTAGATGTGTTCCTACCCAACAGCCATCCCTCACATCAGGAGGAGTGACTGATCCTGATGCATCTGACCTACGGTTGGGCATTTCCGCTGAGAAATGCTGAGCAGACATATTTTAAGTTACGGTTGACATGCTTCTACTTTTTGGGGCTCATTGCAGCCAAAAGGCAGCGATGTGGGGAAGCCACAGCCAGGCAGTGAAATGCTTTCAGTCCTCCTCTCCTGGTTCTTCTAGCAGCAGAAATCTCTCAGCACCAGGAAACGAATCTGCAGCAGGAACGATGTCAGGACGACGGAAGGAAACTGTATATGAGAAAGAGTGAGTCTGCTAAAGGCAGTGATATAACCACGGAAAAGAACCCGAGGAAAACAATTTGTGTTGTGCCGCAAAATACGACTGTAAGGTTCTTTTACTCCAATAAGACCGACGTGGGCTTTGAACTGAATTCTTCACTAAAGCTGTGTATTAGACGTCAGAGCAAAGCACGGAAACTGGACAGCAGTTAATCCAGACCTGCAGTAACAAAATTTATGAGAACCTACTCAACCTGGTCAAGTCATCTGAAAACGCATTAATGTAGCAGCCTTCAGCCACATGGAGCGTATTGATTTATTCCTCAAATAAATTTTCATTCGCACTTGACTGGACCTAAATGATTGCACCTTTTTTCAAATGCTAATCATTACTAATGGTAGAAGCTTCCGCTTCTGGCCCGGTGAGAATATCTGCCAACATTTGCTCTGCACTGCTGCACTCAATTCACAGAACGACTGATAGGACCTTGCTGCTTCAGTCACGTGAGTGTGTGATGGGACCTCACTACAATGGTGCTGGTCCCACCAGACAGAGCTGGGGGAAAGGGACATCATTTAACCGTGCAGATGAAGGTCTTCCAACTATGCTTTAATTCACCATCAATCAAATTCTAAGTTGGAATACAACTCATCTGCAAAGGAGAGCACAGAAAAGCACTTTGGAAGTTGTTGTTCTTTTTTTTTTTAATCATATATATAAACTCTTCAGTGCTCTTGATGCTTTGCTCTCATGGTTTGCTTTCAGGTCGTCTCAAATCATGTAGAGATGAAATGTCTACAGATTCAATTTAATTATTCACAACCTTCTAAACCAGCAAAAAAAAAAAAAAAAGCTCCACAGATGTCAGAATGATGTCATGGAATAAACAGATGTCCTTCAGAGGATCACTGCTGACATGTGGCCCCACAAAAAGATGAGCACATCTCAGCTCCATGTCTGGATCACACAGGTCAAACCACCAGAATCACCAACATGCAACTTAAATATGTTTTAAAAAAATATAAATAAATAAATAAAATCTGGAATAATGTGGAAGCAAAGACATATTTGTGTTTTTTGGGGGGGGTTTTTTTGTCATGGTCATGTGTTAATTATAAATTCAAGTCACAGCGCGTCAGTCCCGTCAGTGTGTTTGCAGCATGTTAGCATGTAGCTTAGCTGCCGGTGAGGTGCGCCTACCTTTCAGCACCACCACCTCCTCGGTACCGGGCGCGTCCTGCGCCTCCGCGCCGCCGCCGCCGCCGCCCCTGCCGCCGCTGCCGCCGCCGCTGCTCGGGGGCTCGTCCCCCTCAAACAGCTGGTTCACCTCCCCCTGGATGTCCGAGGGGCTCCGGTCGCCGTCGCTCTTGGAGACGGTGAACCTCTGGCTCATGGTTGTCACCAGTGAGACAAGCGAGGGGTGCTCTTATCGCGGTGCGGTGCGGGGTTAATGCGGGAAGGGGGGAGCGGTGGTGGGGAGGAGGGAGGGGGAGAAAGACGTTCTCGATCTGCTGGTTCCTGCGCCCAGGTCTCCTCCTGGGGGGGTGGGTTCAGCTCCGATCACTGTCCGGGAGAACAGCCACTATTGTCAGATGTGTGAAGACAAGTGGTCCAGCACATCAACCGGTGTCTGGTGGATGTCCGCCGGTACCCGGGTCCTAGAGCCGGTGGGCGGCGCGCTCGGTGCCGCTTACCGGAAAAAATCACAACACTTCAAAAAAAAAAGAATTTTTTTGATATTTTTTTTTTTATGTATATACATTTACAACAGATGCGGCCTTTTGTTTTGCGTAGTTTTACATTTTCATGATGCCATGCAAATTGTAGTCCATCCTTTTGGCGTTGCTAGGCAACCACGGAATTACTGTACACCGTCAGTCAGACACGCTGATGTGATTGGTTTCCTGTTGTTAGATTTTTCAGTCAAGTTCATTATGGTGTGTTTCTTCGTTTTCAAGCAAAATGATGCAAAAACATACCAGATACATTTTTATTGAGCAAAGTGAGTCGTTTTGTTCAGTAATCATACTTATTCTCAATAAACACAAGGTGGTAATGAAAAAAAGCTATAGAACATCTGACCAGGGGTGGTTCTAGGCTGGGACATTAGGGGGTCTCGACACCTGACAATATTCCGATGCATAACACATTAATTTTACCATTTCGTCATCCTCATCATTTGTGTAAACGTCAGAGAAAACGAAGACCAAATGTATGGAGTCATGTAAGGAGTTATAATTAAACACATGAGTCAAAGACCACAGACCAATGGGTGGACATGAACTGCTGGTGCGTTGATATATCTAGGCTGGAAGTACACAATACGACATAAATGTAGATATAAGAAAGTTAAATTCTTAATAAAGATTCAACTCAACTTTATTAATCCCCTGCAGGGAAATTGTTTCTACACTCAGGCTGTACATATATATATTAAACAGTCATACAATGTTATGTACAGGCCCCTGAAACAAACAGACAGCACACTAGGGGCCTGTAAGCATGCGATTAGTATAGAGGGAGGTAGAGTGACAGGCAGCGACTTTGTGGTGCGCCCAAATTGAGCAGTTTGTAAGGAACTGCCAAGGCACTGCCGAGTCGCCCCTGAGCAAGGTATATATATATACATATATAAACTCTTTGATCCTGTGTTTGGCTCAATCCTATATGATGCTATTTATGTTTCAA
The DNA here is from genome assembly GCF_040054535.1 of Antennarius striatus. Lineage (NCBI taxonomy): Eukaryota > Metazoa > Chordata > Actinopteri > Lophiiformes > Antennariidae > Antennarius > Antennarius striatus. The sequence goes on along the minus strand of NC_090780.1, from coordinate 3,326,772 downwards.
AACTTTATTCTTTTATAGGATTCTTCGTATCTAATTTCAGTTCTTGTATTTTATCTGATCAATGGTCAAAGTCTTTTTATTTTCTATTAGACATGTTCAAGTTTATATATCCTCTCTTAGTTTGAAGTCCTCAAAGATAGATCAGTCCGTAGTCTCCACTGTGCTGTCATATCAGTCCGTAGTCTCCAGTGTGCTGTCATACGCCATTGTGTGTTGGGGTGGGGGGGCCAGGAAAAGAGATATGGACCGTCTGAACAGACTCATCCGCAGAGCGGGCTCAGTGGTCGGGCTGAGCCTGGACTCTGTGGATACGCTTCTGGAGAGCAGGACCATGTCTAAAATTAAGGCTATCATGAACAACACCAGCCTCCACAGAGAGGCTGGGGTCCTCCTTTGTGCCCCGTGCCATCAGGGGGTACAATGACTCTCTCAGGAGGAGCGGGGGGGAGGTGGCGAGGTCAGCACGGGGTTGAATGGATTTAATTTAATTTAATTTTATACTGTTTATATTTTTATACTGTTTTATACTGTTTTATATTGTAATTAAATTCTATACTGTTTATATTTTAATTTTATACTGTTTATATTTTAATACTGTAATATTTTTTACATTTTATAATGTTTATATTTTAATTTTATACTGTTTATATTTTAGTTATAGTTTAATATATAAGTCCTGTTAGTGCTGCATGTGTCTGTTAGTTTAGTGTATGTCTTGTGGTATGTCCTGTGATGTCAGCGTTTCTTTTTCTCCTGGTGTTTAATCCAGTATTTATTCGTTATGTAATGCCTGAGCAGTGGATATATGCAATTTCCTCCGGGATTAATAAAGTATCTATCTATCTATCTATCTATCTATCTATCTATCTATCTATCTATCTATCTATCTATCTATCTATCTATCTATCTATCTATCTATCTATCTATCTATCTATCTATCTATCTATCTATCTATCTATCTATCTATCTATCTATCTATCTATCTATCTATCTATCTATCTATCTATCTATCTATCTATCTATCTATCTATCTATCTATGTATCTATGTATCTATCTATCTATACTGCAGTAATTCATCATTAGCATTAGTAAAAATACAAAATCAGACTGGTATACGATCACTTGAAGGCGATACCACAGATTTAACTGATTCTGAGAAGGTTTGATTGGATGTTCCTGTAAAGAGAACAGAAAAGAACAAATGTTATTTTACAACACTTGTTCTAATCCACACCAATCAAGTACAAGCCTGCGATACATGTTTCCAATCATGTTAGAGTGCTGCACTGTAAGCTGTGAATGCATGTCACTCTAAATAAGTGTGTCCTTAAGTCTGAGTGGGATTTAAACTGAAACCTGCAATCAGGATCAAGTTGAGACAGTTTTTGCTTGTCCAACCGCGTCAGCTCTGCAGAGGTCAAAGGTCAAAGCCAATCGCTTGTTTTCTACCACCTGGACTCCAGGTCATCATCAGTGTAGCTTCATCCCTGCGAGGACTTTTATTGTGTTCATCAGTCAAAGTCACTGCCATTCCTAAATATGACTTCACAGTCTATCATCACAGACGTGTGTGTTGTTAATGACAGTCTTATGGATGTAACTCTAAATAGAAACCATGAATTCTGAATATTCCAAAGGATATTAGAGTCCCAAAGAGTCAATAAGTAGATTTCCTGTTTATTGATTTATATCTCCATTATTGGATATATGTTAACACTTACTTCCCTATCGTCTGGTGTGTGTTTCATTACCGACACAGCTGATGACATCATATTCACGCTGATGCAGTCGGTTTGACAGCACTCGTGCACGCAGAGTATGAAACAAGACGATGGAGCAAGGTGTTTTGGTTCGGTTCCATTTGTTGGTCTCCTTTCTGCCAAAACACTCAACACAGAGTGACTCATAGAAAAACAGGACATAACACTTTCACACAGAGACTAATGAATGCTTCCGCTGATCGACCATATTAAAAACTTAACAACATGGCGCGATGATTGCACACAGTCCAGCCATAGCGTGGGCTTGTGCTTATTCCCGTTTCTGTTTTATTCGACGGTGACAAGCTGTTATTTTTATGCTTTGATTTTTAAGTCTGAACAAAATCTCTGCCTGCAGCGTTTCCTACCATAACCATAATCCTGCTTTGTCAGGCAGGCTGCAGGAAAAGAGGTTAGTGTTTAGAATCTTTCCACCACCAAGCTGACACCATTGTCCTCATGTTTACTGAGGACGTGGAAGATAAACACTTGGTGTACTTGAACATTTCTGGACCTTCCCCTGAACAAATGGACCCTTCACATTGTCTTTAATGATGCTGTAACAAGGCCAAATATATGGTGGGAGAGTCTAGATTTATTTTAAATCACTTTAGTGTATACATTTCTGTGACTTTGCCCATGCTGATTCCACTCTGCTGTGTAGAACCTTTTAAGAGTTAACTGTGAAGAATTTCCAGATTAAGCTCTAGTCATGCCATTTATTTCTCAAACCTCATGTAAACATTTTCAATTTTGGTTTCTTGACATCAGTCTGGACCTGGTCATTCCTATTCACACAGTTACACACTGTCATTGTCAGCCTCTCATCTGACTGATGCCCCTCTGTAGCTCTACTTCATTCCAGCTGCTGTTAAACTCACCCTGCACCTTCTAATTTCATTATTTCATCAGCCTTGTGAGTCTCAGCAGAGTCATCGGCCACCACCTCCTCCACTAGCGATTTCCAGATTCTGGGCATGGTGGGGGGAGGGAAGAGGAGGGTGCGTAGGGTTTAGGGGCAGATGCACCACAAATTCATATCACATATCATCCTCTTATATGTCATTGGTTTGACTGATTAAAAATTATTCTGGTTACGGTGCGCCCTGCTGATCACTTTTTTTTTTCAAGAGAATTAGTGGTCAAAGAGTCGGGTTGTACAGTTCTTCATACATTATCAAGACATTAACAATGGGCCCCCCCCTAGCCAGAAGAAAACAATTCCGCACACCGGTCTGTAGTCACAGTGAAGCTCAGTTTAGTTCAGTTCATTTAGCGCACCCCACTATTTGAGAAGTGCTGCCTTAAGGCAACACTACCAATACCTTTGAATGCTGACTGCTGACTGATCTCGCATTGGCCACAAGAGGATAGCATCAACCAGAACTTGCCACCTACCACCTGCGCAAATGTAACACTGGTCACAAAAGGTGCAGCCTGCTGGCTTCCTCTGATTAGAAGATATTGTGTTTTAGTTTTCATACAAACCGGCGCATCTATCAGTGCTTAGGTTGTTCCATCACACGTGTGTCTCTACAGTTACATTAAAGAAAAAAATGCTGGTGAAAGGATTTGACTTCCTCAAAGGTTTCTAGAGAACTCGCTAAACTCTGTGACGGCCGCCAGGCCATCATAACTCTGTCACACAGTCGGAAGGACAATGAAAGTGGGAGAAATCATCTACACTCTGCTGGAGGTGCTCATTGCTGTTGGCTGCTGTCTTGGTAATATGTTGGTTATTTTGGCGCTGTGGACCAGTAGGAGCATTCAGCAGCCCACTTTCTGTCTGATCGTCTGCCTGGCTGTGGCTGACTTCATGGTCGGATGCGTCGCCATACCGATGGCCGTGCTGGTGGACGGACGAGTGGAGACTTCATTCCACGGATGCGTCTTCATCAGCTGTGTGGTCATCTTGTTGACCCTCGTCTCAGTTCTGTCTCTTGCAGCTATTGCAGTGGACAGATACCTGCGGGTGGTTATCCCTCTCAGGTGAGCTTGATCAGACAGATATATCAGATATATATATATATATATATATATATATATATATATATATATATATATATATATATTTATATTTATATTTATATTTATATTTATATTTATATTTATATTTATATTTATATTTATATTTATATTTATATTTATATTTATATTTGGTACCAGATAATATCACATAATAATAAAATGTTTGTTTTTTACTTTGGTCAGAACACAAAAATAAATCAGAAAGTATTGATCATAATGATCACGTTGTTTTCCCTTTAGGTACAAAATGACTGTAACACAGAGGCATTCTTGGCTTGTGGTGGCAGCGTGTTGGCTGGTTGCAGCAACTCTGAGTTTTGCCCCCATGCTGGGATGGAATAACCATGACCCCCTGTCCAACTCTACTATCGTCTGCCGCTTTATAACAGTGATCCCTTTGTCTTACCTGGTTTACTTATTGTTTTTTATATGCAACCTCATCCCTCTGCTGGTGATGACTGTTTTGTACGGCTATATTTTCTGCACTATCAGAGCAAACCTGCGCAAGAAACCAGGCAGTGCTTTCCAATCCCAGTGTCAAAGCTACTTGAGGAAAGAGAAAGAGCTGGCAGCATCTCTGTCTCTGGTCTTGGCTCTGTTCGCCCTGTCATGGCTCCCTCTTCACATAATGAACTGCATTGCTTACTTCGGTGGACCGAACGTCGTACCGGTGACAGCTTTCTATGTCGGCATCCTGCTGTCCCATGCTAACTCAGCTGTAAACCCAGTTGTATATGCATTCAAAATACCAAAGATCAGGAAAGCATATGTGAAGATACAGAGACGGTTTATCACATGTAGAAAAGAACAGGAAGCTTTACAGTCGAGCCAGACGACAGACAACAACATCAGTTCCATCAAAACTGTGGCCAAACAATAGAATAGAAAAAAATATCATCTCTTGTGTGTTTTCTTTATGATTATACGACTAAACAGAGAGACTCTAAATACAAACATCTTTCTGGGCTTATTCAAATGTATTTTATGAGCATGCTGTCTTTTGTAATGAATGGGGTTTTTTTTAAATTCAATATTCTATTTTTATTCGGCAGTCCTTTCTCTATACTGTACTCTCAAAGTACTCCAAAGTAAAATAGGAAATGGTTGTACTTCCTAAAATACAGTTTCCTTTTAAAACATTGTTTTCAAGACAACCAGGAAGTGAGAATTTCTGGAAAATGCATGTGACTGATGAAATACTTCCTCTGCTGCTCCGACACAGAAAGGGTGCTGTTTTGTTCCAAAATGCCAAAATATTTGTCACTGAATTCTTATTGTTTTCAACCCATTCAACAGTAAAACAGTAATGTAAGAATAGTCACATTGACTATATCACACAACTCTCTCTCTAACTTTATAATACACAGCACTGGATTAATATAACCATTGGATTTATTTCTTCCATTTCCTTTTTTTTTTCATGATGGCAGGTGAGGCACTGATCGCACATCACTGGTGTAAAGCATGAAGTGCTGTTTCTCATTGTCAAGGCACATCTTGACGACTTTCTTAGTTCAGTTGTTGTTTTCTGCCACTAGGGGGTGCCAACGATTGGAAATTCTAAAGCCAAGGCACAAAATCCATTTTGGGTGACATGCCTCTTTCCAGTTATAACTGATGGTATTTTTTAGTCTTTTTTGTTCATTTTTTGCAAGAGTTGGACTGAAAATTGCATAATGACATGTTTTGTTTTTTATGGTGTATGGTGGGTCCCATCCATGAGGCTGGGTACCAGAACTTGGATCACATGGAGAAAAGATGCTGCTGGGGAAATAAAAGGCAGATTGTAGATACATGTCGAAGACTAAATAATGTTAGATTTTAAAACTGTTCAGTTTTTAATGCATATTTACTCATCTTAAATATGTCCAGAGTTGGAAAAGAAGTGCACTGTCTCTTACTAAAAAAGCACTTTTTTCAAGGGGTGTCTAAACTATCTCAGTCAAGGGGGTTGGCTATGAGTGAATGATAATGATGATATTGATACCATCTATTGATGAATAGATGGATCTGAGGAAGAATTCAATAAAACTTGAGAAAGTCCGTGGATTAATGTGACTCTAAACTACATATTCACTTTGTCCAGAGCCACAGTAGGGTCCAGTCCTCTAGCACCTCATCCTTGTCTTCAGCTGCTCTCTGCCTTGTGAGTCACGGTTCTGCTGGAGCCTATTTCAGCTGGATATGGGTGAGAGGCGGGGTACACCCTGGATGAGATGCCAGCTGTCGGTGACTGTACGCCGCAGGAAAGAGTTGATCCTTTGCTGTGAGGCAACAGCGCTACCCCCGGCCGCATCCTGCCTCTAAAACCTCTAGAACCTTAATGGAGTGATTTTATGCTGAAACTACTTTTACTTCTTCAATCAATATATGCACAATACTGTATCAGTTGGAAAAAACTAATTCAAAAGCAGTTAACTTTAACAGTTTGTAATCTTTGTTATATACAGGTTCACATATAGGTTTCAGCTGATATTTTCAAGTCTTCCTATTCTGTAAGAAGTAACTCAGTATATTTTCTAAAATATTGGACAATTTTCTACTAAATGAGTTTCATTAAGCTTATTTATTCTTTAATTCTTATATATTTCTGAAATATTTTTTCCTCCATGAAGTTCATTTCATACCTTAGCGGCCTTGTTACATTCAGGGAAGTAATTAATCCTTTATATCTTTGAGGTTTTACTTGAATTAACCACTGAATTATAAAATTTCCCATCAAACAAGACCTTTAATGAATGCTTTAAGAGTAGAGATTGAGAAAAAAAAACCTTCCCACAAATTTTGTATGGATTTGCAGACCACAATCACCAAAAGAATTATTAAATAATAGTTTCAATGATGGATTTTTGGGTAAACAAGCAACCTAACACTCAAAATGTCCATTGTATTCTAACTATGAAAAACACAAACACTAACACACACACACACACACACACACACACACACACACGGACACACACACACACACAGCTATGCTGTGAGTGTTTTTGTGTTGATGGTCTCGATCAGCGGTCAACTACCCGATGTGTTGACTCCCAGGTCTGTCTGGGGCAGAACTAACTTTATTTATTTATTTATCCATCCATTGCCTTGCAGGTGAGACCACCATAATCATCTCATGCGGTGTTGTCTCACAATATTAATTTGTTTGTTTGTTTGTTTGTTTGTTTGTTTGTTTGTTTGTTTGTTTCCCCTCATGGTCCGCTGGTTTCCCTCAGGAGTCGTAGGAGACAAAGCAAAGAGCTGAAAGAGAATTAAAATTAAAAGGATGGGGAACAGAAAACGGCATAACATTATAGAAAATCATATCTTTGCTGCTCTACTACTGATGATAAAGACACAATTCCAAGATTTCCAGGGTGAAGTAGAAGTGGTAGTTTGACAAGCGGCAAAGAGGTTTTTACTTTAGGAATCTTCAAATTTAGAGGATTCTCCTTTCAAAATGTTACTTTAACTTTTGTATTTGTTTACCATGTAAATAAATTTAAATGTCAAAAAATCTCTCTTTTTTTGTATTTTTTTAGTCATTGGCGATGGGAATTGTTGTGGGACTGTGTTGTGATAGCTGTTTCTGCTTGAATGGATTCTTCATAAAGATTTAATGACTTCCATGTTTTGTCTCCTTGTTGGCACCCAGTCAGAAATCTTGAACTCCATTCAAGTTCAAGTCTCTTGAAGTCTGTCTGATAAGATTTTTTTTCTTTCTCTTGATCTTCCAAACCCCCATTTATTCACAGCCCTGAACCCACAAACCAACACATGACACGGGTTCTGAGTTCATTTCTACACACATTTCAGGTAAACGACACTTGGCAGGACTCCAAAGCAAAGAGAATTATTGGGAAAGCAGAGGTAAAGTTACTGCTGGCTGTGTTATAACACTTGGCAGTGTTTTTGTGTGCTCTATCTGTCCGTCAAAGGCTTTGAGTTCAACACTAGTGGAGAAAGCTAAACAAGATGGGAATATTGGATGTGTGTCAGCTGTTGAACAGGCTGAAGGGACAAACATATCAAGGTTTGTACTGTTAAAGTACACGCATGACAGTCAGCAAACAGAAAGTGTACACTGTGTGATATTATCCAAAGGGAGTAAAACTGATTTTACAACATAGATGAACGGATGCAGAGAAGAAATATCTATCTCAATTATTTATGATGTCAATGGATACTAAATTTAAATTACAAAATGAGGGGAACAGTAGAATGACAAAGAAAATTAAAATAATTGAAGGAATATATGAATATATATATATATATATATATATATATATATATGTGTGTGTGTGTGTGTGTGTGTGTGTGTGTATATATATATATATATATACACACACACACACACACACACACACATATATATATATATATATATATATATATATATATATATATATATATATATATACACACACACACACACACACACACACATATATATATATATATATATATATATATATATATATATATATATATATATCGGTTGCCTCCATCTAACCTTTTCTTCTGTGTCCTCTTCTCTCACACCAACTACCTTCATGTCCTCTTTCATTACATCCATAAACCTCCTCTTTGGTCTTCCTCTAGGCCTCCTGCCTGGCAGTTCAAAACTCAGCATCCTTCTACCAATATATTCACTATCTCTCCTCTGGACATGTCCAAACCATCTCAGTCTGGCCTCTCTGACTTTATCTCCACAACCTCTAACATGTGCTGTCCCTTGATGTACTCATTCCTGATCCTATCCATCCTGGTCACTCCCAGAGAGAACCTCAGCATCTTCATCTCTGCTACCTCCAGCTCTGTCTCCTGTCTTTTCCTCAGTGACACTGTCTCTAGACCAAACAACATCGCTGGTCTCACCACAGTTTTGTACACCTTTCCTTTCATTTTAGCTGAAACTCTTCTATCACACATCACACCTGACACTTTCCTCCACCCGTTCCATCCTGCCTGGACACGCTTCTTCACCTCTTTTCCACACTCTCCATTGCTCTGGACTGTTGACCCTAAATACTTAAAATCCTCCACCTTCTTGATCTCTTCTCCCTGTAACCTCACTCTTCCACTTGGGTCCCTCTCATTCACACACATGTACTCTGTCTTACTGCAGCTAACCTTCATTCCTCTCCTTTCCAGGACAAACCTCCACCTCTCTAGCTTCTCCTCCACCTGTTTCCTGCTCTCACTGCAGATCACAATGTCATCTGTAAACATCATAGTCCATGGAGATTCCTGTCTAACCTCGTCTGTCAGCCTGTCCATCACCATAGCAACAAGAAGGGGCTCAGAGCTGATCCCTGATGCAGTCCCACCTCCACCTTGAACTCCTCTGTCACACCTACAGCACACCTCACCACTGTCTTACAGTCCTCATACATGTCCTGCACCGCTCTAACATACTTCTCTGCCACTCCAGACTTCCTCATACAATACCACAGTTCCTCTCTGGGTACCCTGTCATCAGCTTTCTCCAGATCTACAAAAACACAATGCAGCTCCGTTTGGCCTTCTCTGTACTTCTCTATCAACATCCTCAAAGCAAATATTGCAAATGTAGTACTCTGTTTCGGCATGAAACCATACTGCTGCTCACAAATGTTCACTTCTGCCCTTAGTCTAGCTTCCACTACTCTCTCCCATAACTTCATTGTATGGCTCATCAGCTTTATTCCTCTGTAGTTGCCACAACTCTGCACATCTCCCTTGTTCTTAAAGATGGGCACCAGCACACTTCTCCTCCACTCCTCAGGCATCTTCTCACAATCTAAGATCCTGTTGAACAACCCAGTCAGAAACTCTACCGCCACCTCTCCTAGACACTTCCAAACCTCTACAGGTATATCATCAGGACCGACTGCCTTTACACTCTTCATCCTCTTCAATGCCCTCCTCACTTCATCTTGACTAATCTTTGCTACTTCCTGGTCCACAGCAGTCACCTCTTCTAGTCTTTGTTGTCTCTCATTTTCCACGTTCATCAACTCTTCAAATTACTCTTTCCATCTTCCCATCACACTACTGGCACCTGTCAATAGACTTCCATCCTATCCTTAATCACCCTAACCTGCTGCACATCCTTCCCATCTCTGTCTCTCTGTCTTGCCAACCTGTATAGATTAGTCTCTCCCTCCTTACTGTCCAACCTAGCATACAAGTCATCATAAGCTTCTTGTTTGGCCTTTGCTGCCTCTACCTTCACCTTACGCTTCATCTCCCTGTACTCCTGTCTACTCTCCTCAGTCCTCTCAGTGTCCCACTTCTTCTTAGCTAACCTCTTTCTCTGTATACACTCCTGTACCTCCTCATTCCACCACCAAGTCTCCTTATCTACTTTCCTTCCAGATGACACACCAAGTACTCTCCTACCTGTCTCCCTGATCACATTAGCTGTAGTTTTCCAGTCATCTGGAAGCACCTCATGGCCACCCAGAGCCTGTCTTAACTCCTTCCTAAAAGTCATGCAACACTCTTCCTTTTTTAGCTTCCACCATTTCGTCTTCTGCTCTGCCTTTGCCCTCTTCATCTTCCTCACCACCAGGGTCATCCTACACATCACCATCTTATGCTGTTTGGCTACACTCTGCCTACCACTACTTTGCAGTCACTGATCTCCTTCAGATTACACCGTCTACACAGCATGTAGTCTACCTATGTGCTCCTACCTCTGCTCTTATAGGTCACCCTATGTTCCTGTCTCTTCTGGAAGAAAGTATTCACTACAGCCATTTCCATCCTTTTTGCAAAGTCAACTACCATCTGTCCTTCTGCATTCCTCTCCTGGATACCAAACCTGCCCATCACCTCCTCATCACCTCTGTTTCATGCACCAACATGTCCATTGAAGTCTGCACCAATGACAACTCTCTCACTTCTAGGCATGCTCTGCATCACTTCATCAAAGTCCAGCCAGAATTTCTCCTTCTCCTCCAGCTCACATCTTAACTGTGGAGCATACCCACTAACAACATTGAACATCACACCTTCTATTTCTAGCTTCAGACTCATCACTCTATCCGACACTCTTTTGACCTCCAGGACATTCCTAACAAACTCCTCCTACAAGATAACTCCTACTCCATTTCTTTTCCTATCTACACCATGATAGAACAACTTGAACCCTGCTCCTAAACTTCTAGCCTTGCTACCTTTCCACCTGGTCTCCTGGACACACATTACGTCTATTTTCCTCCTCTGCATCATGTCAACCAATTCTCTACCTTTTCCTGTCATAGTTCCTACATTCAACATCCCTACTCTCAGTCCTATACTCTTCGTTCCTCTTCTCTCTCTATCTACGAACGCACTTTCCTCCTCTCCTTCTTCGACCAACAGTAGTCCAATTTCCACCGGTCGTTGTTAACCCAGGCCATGACCGATCCGGTATGGAAGTCATAGGTTTGATTCACATCTTTGATTTGGCAAAACGTTAACGCCGGATGCCCTTCCTGACGCAATCCTCTGTATTTATCCGGGCTTGGGACTGGCACAATAAGACACTGGCTTGTGTCCTCTTGTGGCTACATTTGTCCTCTTGTGGCTACATTTATCCTCTTGTGGCTATACATATATATAAATAATAAATTATAATTTATACAGTGAGCCCTCGTTACTCGCAATTAATGCATTCCAGGAACCACCCGCAACACCGGAATTCCACAAAATTCCAGACGGCTGGACCAGATCAGGTCTCCCCAAGACTCCTTCGAGCTTGTGCTTCGGAACTAGGGGACCCCTGCACTGATTGTTCGACCTCAGTCTGCAGCTGGGGAGGGTCTCGTTACTGTGGAAGACCTCCTGCATCGATCCTGTAACCAAGAAAGGGCGCCCTATTGAGCTCAATGACCACCGACCGGTCGCTCTTACCACCCACATAATGAAGACCCTAGAGTGACTGGTCCTGGAGCTCATGCATCCACAGGTGCAGGGTGCGATCTACCCTCTCCAGTTCACCTATCAGGCCCCGGTTGAGGTGGACGATGCCGTCTTGTACCTCCTCCACCGGGTGCTCTCCCACCTGCACGTCGGGGGCTGTGCTGTCAGGGTGCTCTTCTTTGAGTCCTCGAGCGCCTTTAACACCATTCTGCCCAGGCTTCTGCAAGACAACCTGGCTTCGATGGCTGTGTATCCCTACCTAGTGAGCTGGATCACTGATTATCTAACAGACAGACCCCAGTATGTCCATATGGGGGACTGTATGTCTTCTATAGTGACCAGCAGCACGGGGGCTCCAAAGGTGACCATAGTCTGCCCCCTTCTCTTCACCCTCTACACATCGAACTTCAAATACAACTCGGATACATACCGCGTACAGAAGTACTCCCATGACACCGTGATTGTGACATGTATGAAGAAGGGTGATGAGGGGAGTACAAGGCATTGATGGCAGACTGGAGTGGTGCCAACACAACAAGCTCCAGCTCAACGTCTCTAAGACGAAGGAGATGGTGCTGGATTACCGGTAGACACCGCCCTCTTCACAGCTAGTGGTCATTGAGGGCAGTGAGGTGGAGGTGGTTAGAAATTACAAATATCTGGGGCTGCATTTAGACAGCAGACTGGACTGGTCACTCAACACGGACTGTGTGTACATGAAGGAGCAGAGCAGGATGTACTTCCTGAGGAGGCTGGCCTCCTTCAACATCTGTCCTGAGCTCCTTCTATCAGTCTGTCGTTTCCAGTGTACTATCATACTGCATTGTGTGTTGGGGTGGCGGGGGCAGGAAAAAAGACATGTACCGTCTTAACAGACTCATCCGCAGAGCCGGGTCAGTGGTCCAGAGTCCAGACTCTGTGGGGATGCTTCTGGAGAGCAGGACCATGTCCAAATACAGGGCTATCATGAACAACACCAGCCACCACCTTCTCCCAGCAGAGAAGCACCTGCTGTCACACAGCGCCTCCACAGAGAGGCTGAGGTCCTCCTTCATGTCCTGTGCCATCAGGGGGTACAATGTCTCTCTCAGGAGAATGGGAGGGGGGGCGTCAACACGCGATATAATGGAGGGGAGGAGATGGGATGTCAGCCTGTGCTGCAGTGTAGTGTGGCCAAGGTGATGTGGTGCAGTGACATTGGGATAATGACGTGTCTCACCATGTAAGAAGGATGTACCTTACCCACCAGGTGGGCCTCCTGCTGTCTATCACTGTTATTCTATTTTATACTCTTTGTTCTTTAGTTTAGTAGTGTATGTCCTGTTAGTGTCGTATATGTCTGTTAATGTAGTGTATGTCTTGTGGTATGTCCTGTGATGTCAGTGTTCCTTTTTATGTCTTGAGCAATTTCCTCCGGGATTAATAAAGTGTCTGTGTCTGTCTGTCTTTTTCATGCTTTTGCTACTCACTACGCTTCTTTCAATAATTTTAATTTTCTTTGTCATTCTAGTGTTCCCTTCATTTGGTAATTTAAATTTAGTTTCTGTTTACGTTCACAGAAATTTCTAATACTGTATGTGGAAATAAAACTTACAGAGGGTTGTACTGTATATCTTTACTGACTCTGGTGATTGGAGTAAAAATCACGCTGATCAAACATTAATAAAGAAGGTCAAGGCTGGAGGGTGTCAACTTTAAATATTTACATTTAAGGGCAAACACCGCCTCAGATTATCGAGCTACTTGTATTTTAAAATATTTTTTTCATGAGTTATTTCCCTTTAAATGGTGTTACATACACCTTTTGGTGACTCCTTATTATAGAAAATGTATTCAAAAATATCCTGAGACACGTGAGAAACAAATTTCAGAACAGTGTTGCTCTTACAGGACCATTTTAATAGAATAGGATTAATCTGGGTTCAGGCTGGAAGGGACTCATTTGAGGTCTGACAGCATGACAACGGAGAAATGAAATCTGTTATGTGAGACTTATTCTGTAGAGGAGAATTAATGGATATAGAATTAATCTAACAGAAAGGAAAGTTCTGATTCCTGATTCACTTAGTTCAACACCCCAAAATTTATATCGCATGCTTCACACACTATCCACTTGCAATCTGTGGATCTAAAGTATCAGCACATACTTCAAATACCGTACACCAAATCAAGCCTGTCTGGATTTACAAATACTGAAGTATTTCCAGACATTTAAATTTCGTTTTGTTTTTTTGCAAACTTTTGCAAAATATGTTACGTTAACTACAGAAAGAAGAAAAAAAAAGTTTCTCATATTAACACAACAGGTAAAAGCAACTCGGAAACGATACAAAATTGGTGAAACAGAGAAAAAAAACCAAAATTGATTTGTGGTTAGCTGTAGTGTAGATCAATAACGATGGACTTTGCTCGTGACCATCCCAGTTTTATGACGTTTTGTTTCAAAGATACTCAGTGTCTGTGTTGCTGTCTTTGAGATGTTTGTGAAGGGGTTATGTAAGTGGTTGACCTTTTGAAGTTGTTGAATTGTTGAAACACCTCTGCTGACTATGGATGACCTGTAAGGATGCAGCTCAAGAAAAGTAATTGTGACAAACTTTCTGAGGATAAGATGATCCCGACGTGTCATACGACCTCAATGCCAGACAACCTGGGGAACTGCCTACAACAAATACACCTAAACCTAATTATTCACAAATGATTTAACCTATAATTAGAAATGCAGTATCTTCTACCTCTACGTCATACACTTTGAACAGTGTTCAAAAAACTTTTTTCACATTATTACTTGATGATTTAAGTTTTTATTTCACTATTTAAAGAAGAGTTGAACAGAAGCTGCTCTGAAGGAGGACGTCATGCAGACTGATGAAGACAAATTGACAGTGAGGCAAACGAGGACGAGTACTATTTGTAGGAAAATAGGAGAGACCAATCAGAGAGAGACCTAACATTTATCATGACAGACAGGGAAATGGGAAATTCCTCAATTCCTGATAACAATAGGATAAACATGTCAATTGTTTAAAGAATTTCAGTTCAGTTGTGTAAATATTACTACTCTGTCAATGACTATAAAACTGAATAATTATTACTAGTAATTCACCGTGCATTGGTGCCGCGCCTGGAGTTTCCCCTGCTTGACGCTCTCAGTCAACTGGGGTAGGCTCCAGCTCCCTGCAACCCGTGACAGCAGATAAAGCAATGTGAAAATGAATGAATAAATGAATGAATGAATGAATAATTCACACTAATTATTTTTCTCTCACTCACTAGCGCTAAATCTTTTACCACAACTGATGGAAGTGCATTTATTACCACTTTCTGTGGCCTCAGTTTTAACTCATGTCTGCATGTTTGAGTGCACAACATCTCCAATGGATCAGGGATTTTAATTTACCAGATTATTCTAAATACAAATCAATAATTTATGAGCTGGTATTTTTCGTCAGAGTGTGGTGTAGTAATACAGAAACTCATGTCCTGGAGGATGTTGCACCTGTTAGTTTATTTTACATCCAAGAACAGAACTAACACCATTACTTCTTCTTTATTTCATAGTCAAAAATGGGAGGTTTTCTAAGTAAAAAAAAAGTGAAAAACAACGTTTACACATAACAATAAGCTGTTTTTGTCAATGTAACACAAATTCAGAATTTTCTTACCCAATCATATGCACAGTTTGAAAAACATTTTTTAATTTTGTAAAAGGGTTTTCGTTATCCTGGCAGAAACTCTCCAATTGCACAAAGCAAGCAAACACACACACACACACACACACACACACACACACACACACACACACACACACACACACACACACACACACACACACACACACACACACACACACACACACACCTTGCCAAAATGTGTAATAGTTATTTGATCAGGTCATGTTGACAGAATGACTCTATAACGATAAACAGACGGACATCTTTGTTCTCCAGGAGGCGTCAGGCCACAGAACTCTGACTTCCTCTGAGGGTCGTTAATGAAGAACACAGCTCAGGTCAAACAAATAAACATGTTTCTGGCAGCACACAGACAACCCACACAATCAAGTTAATGTTTCTTACCATGAGCGGACGGCATGAACGATGTTTTTCAGACTCTGTGACCCTCTAAGCCTCTGAGCCAAATGTTTGATAAGGCTTTCATCTGTTTAAATAACGGCCACTTTTACTCAATTTCATGTCACACACTAGTCCAGGTCAAAATGATAATACACACATTGTCATTTATTCAGAGGGACTGGGAACACAACATGTATTAAAATGTAGTGCATACATTCATACAAATGAACAATGTATATACTGTGTGTGTGTGTGTGTGTGTGTGTGTGTGTGTGTGTATACATATACAGTATATATATATATATATATATATATATATATATATATACTGTATATATACTGTATATATACTGTATATATACTGTATATACTGTATATACTGTATATACTGTATATACTGTATACAGTATGTACAATATACAGGATATATTGTTTTAAATACTTTTAAATACTCATTAAAAAGATTAATGGACGGGGTTTTTTTTATTTCTGGAACATAAAGTAATCCAGTGTAGCAGGCCAAAATTCACTTTTAATTGAAACTTATTCTAAAATAATTGTACAACAAACCTCCACAAAGGTAACTAATAGTAATTATAACAATATTAGTAACATAATTGTATTATTAAATTATTTTATTTAATTACAAATTAATTCAGTTTATTTTATTGAACCTTCTGACAAACTTGTCAAAAAAGAAAGATAATATTATATAATGGGAGATGTAATTGTATATGTGCTACAACTTGTATATTTTTTGTATAACTTTAATTACATTAATTTTTGGGCTTGTGTCTGATTATGTGTCCCAGGTTTTTATGAAAAAAACAACAAAATTCTGATGTTGAGGTGTCTACAATCGTGTCAAGCCAGTTGTATCAAATATGATATAGGTACAGTACAGTATAGATTACATACAGTAGCATGTATGTCATGTCATTCTATTGTTAACAGTACTGTGACATTAAAATTTTCAGGAAAGACTCCAGCGTTATGTTTATTTTTTAAATAATTATCAATTCATGTTATTAATTTCTATACATTATAGCTTACAACTGCAATTCAATGTGGTGATCAAAATAACACACACACACATGCACGCACACACACACACACACATGCACACACACACACACACACACACACACACACACACACACACACACACACACACACACACAGATATACCATGAGTGTCTCATAGCCATGAGCGAAGTGAACCCCAACTTACACAACATTGACTTTTCAATGCATCCTTTAAAAGAATTTAGCATAAATAAATCATTGATTCGAACTGAAGTATTAATGCTCTTGGATAAAGCGGTAAATGCAGGTCTTATTATCTTACTTTCCACAGGCGTGTATAATTTGTCTTGGCTTGTTTAGATAATGAGTCGGCACGCTATCCCCAAACTTTATACTTTGACTTCTTTGATTCCTGGATTCTTCTAACCACGTGTGTAAAAACTGAACTTTTAGCACCGTCACACACCGAGTTTCATACAATCAACAGCTGTGAAATCGGGCCCTGCAGAGCCTTAACTTAATTCTGAACAGAGGCAATTAAAGTTTTACTGTGCTCTTTTGGAGAAAATGACTTCCGCTACGGTGAAATGATATTTACCACCCAATAAACTGTCACCGATGCATCATTAAGAGTAACTACACTCAACAACTTTTACAAGAATCCTTTACCAGCAATTTGATGTGAGCGTTTTTCTGATTATAGAAAACTAGGCCACGGCATCATGAAAAGTCTCCTTTCCCTGACCGACTTGTTTTTGACAACTTTCTGTACGCAGTTCAAAAAACAGCATGAGCTGACAGCCACAAAGAGCAGATCAGAGTCCCCTGTGGGAGACCTTGAGGAGCTGGTTCAGAGAGAAATCGATGCGCTTTTAAATTAAATACAGTAGCAGCAACAGAGTTTGGAAAGAACGAAAGAAATGGGGAAAGACGGGTAAACACACACACACACACACATTTCTGTGATTACGCAGCGAGGGGTTAATGATCAGAGGGGGCCTCATCGAGGTGTAATAACATCTCTTTGGAGGTCAGTCACTCAGTGGTCATGCTGGTCCCCAATAATCATTGTTGCAGTGCACGCTGGACACATGAGGCGCTTCTCCTCACCATTAGTTTTATTTTTCTGTTCCTGGACTCAACAATTAAATAGCATAATAATAATAATAATAATAATAATAATAATAATAATAATAATAAAAATAATAATAAAATAATACAAAATTTAATAGGAAATCAACAAATGATTTTGATGTGTTACTCTGGGTTTAGTTGAGAAAAGACATTACTGAACTCAGCTGGGTAAATTCAGGAGGAAGATGATTATTATTATTGAATTGGGACTGGTTTTTGATTCATGTGGACTCTTCCATAGACTCATTGAAGTATTTTTTTTAAAATCTTTTCTTGCCCTTGATTTGTCTGCGTTTATGATCTACATTTGTTATGTTTTACTCCAACAAACAGTTCAGAAAGATGATCAGTGTGTCATCAGAGTGAATCATTTTGACTGCAAATTCCATCTGGCTTATCTTTCCTTCTCTATGCCTCTCTCTCTTCTCTTTGCCCTGTCTCTATCATCATTGTATTTCCTTTTCCACCCAACCGGTCAAGGCGGAGGACCGCCCTCCAGAGTCTGGGTCCTGCCCGCAGTTTCTTCCTCAATTAGGGAGCTTTTCCCCAACGCTGTCGCTAATGCTTGTTCTGAAAGGTCCTGTTGGGTTTCTCTGTTGAAGCGCTTTGAAATGTCTGCCGGTTTGATTAAGCGCTATACAAATAAATGTTGATTGATTGATTGATTGATATTAATAAGCTGCAACAGATGTGATGTGTAACAATGCACCACAATGTACCATGAGTTGAATTGATAATGCTACAGTGGGACACAGGTAACAGCTGCTCAGAAATCGGGTTCAGCTGTTGACCCACATGTGTTATCCCCTATGATTAGTAAGAAATAGAAGAGAACACTAAGAAACGTTAACTTATTTTCATACAAACGGTCTGTTTGTACTATATGCTATTAATGCTAATATACCTATAATTCAACAAGCTTTATTTCAAGTTTTTATTTTATTTATTTCAAGTTTCAAGTTTATTTATTTTTATATAGCCCAGATTCACAAACAATGTCTCAAAGGGCTTTACAATCTGCACATGGACGATATCCCTCTGACCTTTGTGCACTGCAAGCAGTGCGACCCTCGCATCGGATAAGGAACAACTCCCCCCAAAACCCTTTTAACAGGGGAAAAAATGGATGGGAGAAACCTCAGGAAGACTGCAGAGGAGGGACCCCTCTTCCAGGAGTGGACAGACGAAGCAATAGATACCGCATGTACAGATTAACAACACAATAATAATAACAGTAACAATAACAGTAACAATAAATGTATAACAAAGGCATGCCGATCCATCCAGTAGAGCAAGTCACCACCAGCCGATGAAGCACACAGAGGTCACCGATTGCCGAGGATCCACCACTCTGAGGACAGACCAGACAGTGCCTAAGTCATTGAGCTCAAAAAAGTTAAAGTCAAGGTTACTCTGGCAAAACCCCAAAACCACAGCAGAACCAAATGACGCAGAACCAGTACTCCCCTAGTGGATGGTGAAACAGGACCACTGTACAGCTTGTGCTATCGCCAGCCATGGAAGCAGACAGAGGTAGCCGATTGCCGATGATCCACCACACAGAGGCCTGTGAGAGAGAACAGCAGAAGAAGGGAGAGAGACAGAGATAGCAGAGATAGCAGGGGCAAGAGTGGTGCTAGAGGGACCAGAATAGCAGAGAATTAATGGGAGGCAGGGGCCTAACTAAGAAATCCTATGACTCGTCGGCAGGACTAGGCTAAACCTAAACATTGAGACCGCCACCCCCGATATTACTTATATGTTAGGTCGAACAGATATGTTTTGAGTCTAGATTTAAAGACATTTACAGATTCAGACTGTCTAATATTTATAGGGAGGTTATTCCACAAGAAAGGGGCCCGATAGGAGAAGGCCCTCTGGCCAGCTGACTTCTTTTTAAATCTAGGAACACACAAGAGACCTGTATTCTGAGAGCGGAGAGCCCTAGTCGGCGTGTAAGGTTTAACAAGATCAGACAGATAGGTTGGAGCAAGCCCATTAAGGCTTTTGTATGTTAATAAGAGTACCTTAAAATCGGATCTAACATGAATCGGGAGCCAGTGTAATGCACCCAAAACTGGGGTGATATGGTCAAATTTCCTAGTTTTAGTTAATATTCTTGCTGCTGTGTTCTGAACCATCTGAAGGCCCCTAGTTCTAGACCGAGGCAACCCTGATAACAGAACATTACAATAGTCAAGTCTAGAGGACACAAAGGCATGAATCAAAATTTCTGCATCAGCCATGGCTAGAGAGGACCTAATTTTGGAAATATTACGTAGATGAAAGAAGGCGATCTTTGTCACCTCTTTAATATGCTTGTCAAAGGCAAGAGTTGAATCTAACGTTACTCCAAGGTTCTTGACTGTTGAACTATGGACAGTTATCTACAGATATTGTTAGGTGTTGAAATTGGTTTCTATGTCGCGCAGGGCCACTTAACTAATCACTGGCTAACATACATGGTTGATAAGAAACCAGTCGGAGCAGTGCTTTTGTATTTCACTACCTTTTGACCACTGTATTTAATGGCTTTTCCTGAATGTAAAATTTTCTCTTTCATTCTATCAAGACATTCGGCTGTTTTTCTGGAAGCTAAACCGTATGATGTGGGGTTCCACAGGGGAGTTTCCTGGGCCCATTCTTATTTTCACTATTTATAAATAACTGACTGTATTCAGAGGTGGCACGGTGATGCAGTGGGTAGCGCTGTCGCCGCGCAGTAAGGCGGTTTCAGGTTTGCGTCCCGCTCTGTGTGGAGTTTGCATGTTCGCCCCGTGTCTGCGTGTGTTCTCTCCGGGTTATCCGGCTTCCTCTTCTTCTTCTTCTTCTTTTCCTTTCGGCTTTTCCCTTCAGGGGTCGCCACAGCGAATCAATTTCCTCCATCTAGCCCTGTCCTTTGAATCCTCTTCTCTCACACCAACTACCTTCATGTCTTCCCTCATTACATCCATAAACCTCCTCTTTGGTCTTCCTCTAGGCCTCCTGCCTGGCAGTTCAAAACTCAGCATCCTTCTACCAATATATTCACTATCTCTCCTCTGAACATGTCCAAACCATCTCAGTCTGGCCTCTCTGACTTTATCTCCAAGACCCCTAACATGTGCTGTCCCTCTGATGTACTCATTCCTGATCCTATCCTTCCTGGTCACTCCCAGAGAGAACCTCAGCATCTTCATCTCTGCTACCTCTAGCTCTGTCTCCTGTCTTTTCTTCAGTGACACTGTCTCTAGACCAAACAACATCGCTGGTCTCACCACAGTTTTGTACACCTTTCCCTTCATTTTAGCTGAAACTCTTCTATCACACATCACACCTGACACTTTCCTCCATCCGTTCCATCCTGCCTGGACACGCTTCTTCACCTCTTTTCCACACTCTCCATTGCTCTGGACTGTTGAGCCTAAGTACTTAAAATCCTCCACCTTCTTGATCTCTTCTCCCTCTAACCTCACTATTCCACTTGGGTCCCTCTGATTCACACACATGTACTCTGTCTTACTGCGGCTAACCTTCATTCCTCTCCTTTCCAGGACAAACCTCCACTTCTCTAGCTTCTCCTCCACCTGTTCCCTGCTCTCACTACAGATCACAATGTCATCTGCAAACATCATAGTCCATGGAGATTCCTGTCTAACCTCGTCTGTCAGCCTGTCCATCACCATGGCAAACAAGAAGGGGCTCAGAGCTGATCCCTGATGCAGTCCCACCTCCACCTTGAACTCCTCTGTCACACCTACAGCACACCTCACCACTGTCTTACAGTCTTCATACATGTCCTGCACCGTTCTAACATACTTCTCTGCCACTCCAGACTTCCTCATACAATACCAAAGTTCCTCTCTGGGCACCCTGTCGTAAGCTTTTTCCAGATCTACAAAAACACAATGCAGCTCCCTCTGGCCTTCTCTGTACTTCTCTATCAACATCCTCAAAGCAAATACTGCATCTGTAGTACTCTTTTTTGGCATGAAACCATACTGCTGCTCACAAATGTTCACTTCTGCCCTTAGTCTAGCTTCCACTACTCTCTCCCATAACTTCATTGTATGGCTCATCAGCTTTATTCCTCTGTAGTTGCCACAACTCTGCACATCTCCCTTGTTCTTAAAAATGGGCACCAGCACACTTCTCCATTCCTCAGGCATCTTCTCACTATCTAAGATCCTGTTGAACAGCCCAGTCAGAAACTCTACTGCCACCTCTCCTAGACCCTTCCATACCTCTACAGGTATATCATCAGGACCGACTGCCTTTCCACTCTTCATCCTCTTCAATGCCCTCCTCACTTCATCCTGACTAATCTTTGCTACATCCTGGTCCACAACAGTCACCTCTTCTAGTCTTTGTTCTCTCTTATTTTCCACGTTCATCAACTCTTCAAAGTACTCTTTCCATCTTCCCATCACACTACTGGCACCTGTCAATAGACTTCCATCCCTATCCTTAATCACCCTAACCTGCTGCACGTCCTTCCCATCTCTATCTCTCTGTCTTGCCAACCGGTATAGATCAGTCTCTCCCTCCTTACTGTCCAACCTAGCATACAAGTCATCATAAGCTTCTTGTTTGGCCTTTGCTACCTCTACCTTCACCTTACGCTGCATCTCCCTGTACTCCTGTCTACTCTCCTCAGTCCTCTCAGTGTCCCACTTCCTCTTGGCTAACCTCTTTCTCTGTATACACTCCTGTACCTCCTCATTCCACCACCAAGTCTCCTTATCTACTTTCCTTCCAGATGACACACCAAGTACTCTCCTACCTGTCTCCCAGATCACATTAGCTGTAGTTGTCCAGTCATCTGGAAGCACCTCCTGACCACCCAGAGCCTGTCTTAACTCCTTCCTAAAAGTCATGCAACACTCTTCCTTTTTTAGCTTCCACCATTTCGTCTTCTGCTCTGCCTTTGCCCTCTTCATCTTCCTCACCACCAGAGTCATCCTACACACCACCATCCTATGCTGTTTGGCTACACTCTCACCTACCACTACTTTACAGTCACTGATCTCCTTCAGGTTACACCGTCTACACAAGATGTAGTCTACCTGTGTGCTCCTACCGCCACTCTTATAAGTCACTCTATGTTCCTGCCTCTTCTGGAAGAAAGTATTCACTACAGCCATTTCCATCCTTTTTGCAAAGTCAACTACCATCTGTCCTTCTGCGTTCCTCTCCTGGATACCAAACCTGCCCATCACCTCCTCATCACCTCTGTTTCCTGCACCAACATGTCCATTGAAGTCTGCTCCAATGACAACTCTCTCACTTCTAGGCATGCTCTGCATCACTTCATCAAAGTCCGACCAGAATTTCTCCTTCTCCTCCAGCTCACATCCTACCTGTGGAGCATACCCGCTAACAACATTGAACATCACACCTTCTATTTCTAGCTTCAGACTCATCACTCTATCTGACACTCTTTTTACCTCCAGGACATTCCTAACAAACTCCTCCTTCAAGATAACTCCTACTCCATTTCTCTTCCCATCTACACCATGATAGAACAACTTGAACCCTGCTCCTAAACTTCTAGCCTTGCTACCTTTCCACCTGGTCTCCTGTACACACAGTATGTCTACCTTCCTCCTCTGCATCATGTCAACCAACTCTCTACCTTTTCCTGTCATAGTTCCAACATTCAACGTCCCTACTCTCAGTCCTATACTCTTGGTGTTCCTCTTCTCTTTCTTCGTGCGAACGCACTTTCCTCCTCTCCTTCTTCGACCAACAGTAGTCCAATTTCCACCGGCGCCCTGTAGGTCAACAGCGCCGATGGCGGTCGTTGTTAACCCGGGCCTCGACCGATCCGGTATGGAAGTCATAGGTTTGATTCGCATATTTGATTTGGCAAAAGTTTTACGCCGGATGCCCTTCCTGACGCAACCCTCTGTATTTATCCGGGCTTGGGACCGGCACAATAAGACACTGGCTTGTGTCCTCTTGCGGCTACATTTTATCCGGCTTCCTCCCACCTCCAAAAACATGCGCTTCAGGTTAATTGGCTGGTCCCAAATTGCCCGTAGATGTGTGTATGTGTGTGTGTGTGTGTGTGTACATCTAAAGTTATTAAATATGTATCTATATCTAAAGTTAAAAGTTGAAAATGTCATTTCTAACTTTACTGAACGCTAATATGTCTGTTCATGGAATACCAGATGAGCAGGTGACCAAAACCAAATTACCGGTAGACAAATAAGGTCTTTGGCTCTTTATGCAGAATATAATATATTCATTTGGTATATTTTTGTCATGTTTATCAAAATTTTGGGGAAGTACACCCAGTCATCCACTTGATGTAAAAGAAAGCATGGTTCATTAGACCAGGCCACCTATTCTCTGGGTCTGTGGTCCAGGTCTGATGCTCACCACCCATTGTTGGCTCTTTTGGCAGTGTTCACTGTGAAAAAGAGACAATCAGTTGTCAGTGGTCATAGTGACTGATCAGGTGTACATCAACATTTAAGAAAATCATTCAAATGAAATAATCCATCTTTGTATCATTAGGTATTTGTATTCTCTCAGAATGAATCTGCCAACGGTGGCAGAGAGGAGAACTCTGGACAAACTGCTGGACATCATGGACGAAGTCAGCTACCCTCTGCACACTCTTCCCAACAACCAAAGAAGCCTGACCAGCCAGAGACTGCCCCTCCCAACATGAAGGACCAACAGTCTGAAGAGCTCCTTCATCTGCCGAGCCATTAAACTGGGGGGAGGAGAAGAAGAGCAACAACACAAGTGCTGAGGGATAACTGACTGACACGCACAATAAACCATAAACACTATAAAAACTATGACACTTAACTTTTATGCCTAATTATGCTTTTTTATTTGTATATTTTATGGTGTGTTATTTTTATTCTTTTTAGGTGTTGGTACTTCTTTCTGTGTGCTTTTGTGTGCTCACTGTGCTGTGTGTAGTGAGACGGAGATGTAAATCTCATTGACGAAACCTCCATAAGGGATCAATAAAGTTACTACTACTACTTCTACTACTACTACTACTACTACTACTACTACTACTACTACTACTACTAGTACTACTACTACTGCTACTACTGGTACTACTGCTACTACTACTTAAATTCATGAGGAGAAAGCACAGCTCTGAATGGTTCAGCATAAATACCCATTAACACACAATTGTACCTCCTCCTCATCCATAAACAATATTTATTTAAGTAATATTTGTGTTGTCATTAGATATTATTTAGTGCTCTGTGTAAGATACACACCCATGCAATGTGACCATGACCAGCACGGCTCGAGACCACATGCTGCCAGTCGTAACTACCCACCAGAGGCCAGTTTTCTGTTGCAGAGAAAATAAAGTTGATGATGGTATTTCTCTACAACATTGAACACATATTTTTTAGATGGTTTTCTACAGTATGATCTAATCAACTTAATGATATTTAATGGAAAACAGACTAACAGAGAGACAGACACACACACACACACATACCCACAGACCCAGTTACATTCCACTCATCTGGGTCTATCATTATCTGCTGCTATGACTACTATTACTACTACTTGGTACAACAAGCAGCAGTAATACATCTATTACTACTACAACATCAAATACATCTTTAGAAATTAAATAAGCACTACTCATGTTTGATTATGTAGACTGGAGAGCAGGAACAATCTCTGCTCCTCTTCTTATACTGTACATAAACTTTCTTCCCAGCAGTATTGTTGTTTAAACACAGATATTACCAGTGACACCAGTTCATGTTCTGTCACATTAAGGTCCAACAGAAACACAGTGCTCCTATCATGTTGGCGTTCTCGTAACAAATGGGGAGGTGGTGTCTGTGTCATCCTAAAGCTCGAGTCTTCTGTCTGAGGATGGAGTTTGACACCTCTATGCAGTATCTATGCACTTCTATGCAGCATCTATGCACTTCTATGCAGCATCTATGCAGTATCTATGCACTTCTATGCAGCATCTATGCACTTCTATGCAGCATCTATGCAGTATCTATGCACTTCTATGCAGCATCTATGCACTTCTATGCAGTATCTATGCACTTCTATTTAGTATCTTGGTTATTCTGAGGTTTGGACGGAGGGTTCAGATGCTGTTCCTGGAATCTGCTGCGGCCATTCTCCCAGTTTGGGGGTCACTGCCTAGTGTGCAGTTACCACCATGGGGACCGCGTTGACTTTGACCTTCCACATCTGTTCCTGCTGTTCTTTCAACCCTTGGTACTTGTCAATCTACACACACACACACACACACACACACACACACACACACACACACACACACACACACACACACATAAACACACACACACACACACACACACACACACACACAGCATACACACATACATACTGTGTGTGTGTGTGTGTGTGTGTGTGTGTGTGTGTGTGTGTGTGTGTGTGTGTGTGTGTGTGTGTGTGTGTGTGTGTGTGTGTGTGTGTGTGTGTGTGTGTGTGTGTGTGTGTGTGTGGCTGTGTGATTTGTGCTGTCAGTAATACAGAAGGGAAAAGTGATTCATTTGAATCTAATTCAGCAGTTGTTCTTCAATCCATCATGTTCACACATCACATTTAAGGGCTTTCAGATCTTCTGTTAAAAAACACACAAATTCTATTGTTATATACACTGTATACGTTAGTGGTTGAACCATTCAGTTTAGTCAATTACAGTAATTGTCCACAATTGATCATAAACTTAAAATAACTACAATTGTTTCCTTGTCCCTTTTCAGAAAAGTCTACCCAACAGATACAGTCTTAGAATACATTTTTATTAACTTTTTATAATTAATATTTGTAACTTTACAGCTGTTCCTCTTGATAGTTTCCTCATTAGACATTGAAGTGCTTCAGTTACAGTATAAAGTCTCATCCAGTACTTTATATTAGCTTTATTTGTCAAACAATAAGGGACACACTGCACCTGCAGGGCTGACTTTGTCTCATTCATCTGAGGTTACCGAGTTAAAGTATTCTTCTGCTGTGCTCGAGTCGCCTTTGGTGGATTGAAAGTTGAATTCTAACACCCTGCTCTCTTTTGGGGAAATGTGTTTGAAATATCCAACTCTGCTCCAGAACTGTGTAAAAGTTGATATAATATCCTCCATATGACGTTCATTACTTTTGCTCCAAAGTCTTTGCTGCCGCTGATGATCATATTATGAACACTGTTGAATTCTTTGCTCCTGGTTCATCTGCAGTTTTTATACATTTGCATCAATAAAATCCCTGTTGGTGAGCTTGAGGTAATTTGGGTACAAAGTAATAAAATACAAATTTTCGTATGTGTTTTATGTATTTTACCATGAATCATCTGATCATTGTTCATTAAGTGATAAAAACTGAATTTTTGTGATCAAAATTTGTATTTTACAAGTTATTTTTTACGCTTTTGCGGAGAAAATAGCCTCAGTGACTACTTGGCATTATCTCAAGCTGCATAGTTGTCTTGGATCCACCTTCTTCACATAAATGTCAAATATGCATGTCTGAACTTTTGTCATTAGATTGTGTGGATAGGGGATCATTTTCCACCCTGTTGGCACAAGCGAGGTCGACCAGTGCATGTTTTTCAGCTCATTCACTCATTTACTTACCACCACCAACCCTTTCACCCCTTATACACACATTCATGCACACACACACACACACACACACACACACACACTCACACACATGCACTGAGGTTGTAAGAGTTCAGAGCAGGGTACATAAGGACCCCTCTGAACCCAAAATGTTGGCTCCTTTCCAATGAATATCTCACCTTAGTTGCACGGCTCATAACAGAGCAGAGCCTTTGTGCCCTCCTTACCTCGCACACACATCACAGACCCACACACACACACACACACACACACACACACACACACACATACACACACATTAAAATTACACCTTAATACATCGCAGCGTTTCCAAAACAAGTGGGCTAGCCCTGCCCACGCGCGCACACTCAACGGTACTTTAAATCTCTTTTGATCAGGCTACATGACCTTGGGGTTTCTTTTCTCTTTGACACCAACACAGAGCATTGGCAAGGCCTGCAGCCTGGCAGGCAGACAGATGTTGCAACAACACATTTGAGTGATGAGCTGGTCAAAACCACATCAGACTTTGAAAACATGCAAGAAGATGATCGAATAACATGAAAATGGAGAAAACAACCTAAGGAAGCCTGGGAATTGTGCAGGGTTGCTCACGCTGTCACGCATAGATCACCTGAGCACATGTTAAAACGCAACAGTGTGGTTCTTCTGACACACACAGCACAAGCACACCCTCAGGGTGTTAAAAAATATATTCATTTATTTTCTAGTGCACACAGACAAGAGACGTAAGGTCCTTTACTGTGCAGGGGAAGAGCAATAAAAAGAAGTATGGGATAGTATGAGAGGAAGTCAGTAAACACACACACACACACACACACACATAAACTAACAAACAAGAATGATGATAATGGTCAAATAAGAATATAACAAACACAAAGCATCATCGTGAGGCCAAAAGAGGGAAAACAAGGTCATCTATTAAAAACTTGAACATTTCCACTGAATTGAATATTTTATTATAACATTAAATTAGACCGTTGAAACTTTTATCATAGAACAGAATGGTAATGATCTTTTGATTTAACTTGTTGAAAGACAGCCCACAGCTTTATTTATTGAAGTTAGACATCCTCAGAATGTCTAACAAATGAAACAAACTGAGTTGATAATGGAGTAGCTGCGAGGGGACGATGCAGGAATTTATTGAGGACGCTGGATTGACTGATTCTGCTTTCCACTCATTCCATTAATTCCTGTAAAAGGACACATTAAAGAATCATTTTCTTAAACTGAAGTCACTAAAATAAACATTGTATGCACTAAACACAGCATTCTCACACAATGGAAATAGTTTTTATTACTACATTCGATAAGACACCTGCTAAATGTCCTTGCTAATCCCAGACATCTGTAAATCATATATCTCATAATACATTTTGTCTTTGCTATAAGACAGAAAGCTACTGCTTTGTTAACAAGACTGAAATTCAGCGACTCTGCTTTTAGTTGATAAGGTTAGTGGTGTGAGCTCCGGTCATTCAGTCTACCTGCCATGAGAAAGATACTTCAACCCAATTTGGTAGATGGGCGCCATAAGGGCTGCCCACTGGAGTGCAGAATGTCCCCTCTCTGTCCCCCCTTAAGACATGATGAGTGATGACATCATGATGACATCATGTTTGATCAACTAAATATAAACATAATATATAACAACTACAACGAAAGAAGCAAACATGCCGACAGCAGACAGAACGCAAGTTAAAGCAGGAGCAAACACAGTGCTCCCAATCAGAAATGAGCGCATCTAGACCGTGTCATGAAGAAATTCTTTCATAAATTAAATTCAGGTATATCAAAGTCAAAGTCAAAGTCAGCTTTATTGTCAAATTTACCATATATGCACGACATACAGCACAAATGAAATTGCAGTCCTCTCAGACCAACAGGTAGTACAACAACCAGTACAAGAGGCAGTACAACGTAGGCAGTACAATAGGCAGCACAACATAGGCAGTACAGCAAGCAGGACAACACAGGCAGTACAACACAGGCAGGACAACACAGGCAGTACAACAGGCAGTACGACACAGGCAGTACAACAGGCAGTACAGCACAAAGTATAAGACGAAACACAAAGGGATGGTAAACATCTCTATACACTCTCTAATCCCGTAGGGGAAGTGACGTATGTATCATCTGAAGAACAGGAATGAACCCAATTTAATGGCAACCAGTCCAGTGATTGTAGAGAGGCTTTGTCCAACAAATCAGGATGACAGTTGTATTCCCATGACTACCATTACTTTAAATCATAACTGTCAGTCCTGGCTCTTGGTTTCCCTCAAAGATAATCAGGAAATTGAAATATAACAAACACATTCCTGTTGCTGATAGTTAAATATGCTGGAAGCACAACTATCTTTAAATACTGTACTTACAGAGAAATGTTTTCAACATAATTAGAAATAATAAGACAGAGTGAATTGGAAAACTGAAAGGATAATGTTTATTTGGTAATTACGTGTCATGACAACCTCAGTTTTCATGACTCTTTGTTTTGAACACATCGTCTACTTACAACATTGACGACACAAATTCCTCGCAGTTAACAAGTAAGGCTATGTTAAAGGGGTTGTTTGTTTGTTTTTAACTTCAAATATATTCCATAGCAATTACAACTGCATGAGGAGTGATCAAACTTGTTCGGCACCATTTAATTCTACTGCAATAAAAGCAGTTGTAATAACATGTTTGGATTTATTTACTGGCCCACATGTGAATATTTCCCACACACAAAGACACAAACTCACGTTTCCTTTCAAAAGAGTTTAGCTTGAACTGCTGCAGTGTCTCAACATGCTTGTTTTGATAGTTTCCCCCCCTTTCCAGGTTCCTCACCCTCTCCTTACTACACCATTGAGCAATGCGGCCCTTTTTTTCCAAATGAAACCTGATCTTGTTACTGTACGCTCAAGAATGTTTTTCACCTGGTGATTGGCAGGGTGTGTTAACATCTCCCTGCGTGTTCCTCAACAGCATCCGTTTGAAGCTCCACTGTGTGACTGCTCTCTCTTCATGAATGAGCAGGAGCACATTATGAATGCACACCTATTCCTGGAAGTGTGAGGAGTTTTCTCTGCAACATGGCAGATGATGTTGCAACGTATATTAAATGGAGCAGTTCTGTCACTTCCCTTCAACATGTCGTCATGTTTTTATCTTTGACAAGAAGATATGATATGAAGGAATGAAGATGGTTCAGAAAACTTTCTCTCCGAAAACAACATCAGAGCTGGTCATGTCAAAGGAAAATTTATGTGTCCCTGTACCTCCACCTAAATCAATTGTCTTTGTGACAGCTCACTATAAACTAAGACCCAGACCCGAATGTGGAGCAAAAGAGATCGTAAAAAGAGAGAAACACTGTTTGAAATGTGGGTCAGACTTACATAAACTGTTTTCATTGTCAGCTAGGGGTTTTTTATTATCAGTACCGGGAAACTTCAATTACTCAAATAGAACATTTAATTCAGAAAATGCTTTTGCATATCTGTGTACATCTGTGTACATCATATTAGACTGCTACGCCAACTAAGAGGGGAAGTGACCTCATAACATCGACCGGAGGCAACAAACCACAAGGCAAACAAATGATGGGAGGGGGGGGGCTGGATTCCATACTTAACATTTTGTTCAGCTTTAAAAACATAAGGGCCCCCGTGAACTTAATCAGATTTCCCTGCTGATGTTGTCGAGATGGTTGACAAGACAGTGGGAGGAGCGTCACACTGCACGGCTTCCTCTGAATGCCCACCAGCAGGCTGGTTGACAGGATATCAGTGCAGGATGACGTCCACCCAGATCTTCTGTTTATAGTGCTAAGATAACAGGCAGGGTAGTGAGTTGATGGGGCCACTGGGGTACACTTTATCTGGGGGTCAAAACTTTAACAAATTGACCTGTGAGGTTCAAGTATGTACTGTATAGCGGTCAAAGTGTACCAGAGTGGGCCAATGACATCGTCAGCGAGTTGATTTGGGGCCATGCAGCCATGGTGATATAACCAATGCAGAGTATTCATAATGTAAGATCTATTAATGATCACTTAAGAATTATATCCTTTACAATTTTATCATTTTAAAGATAAAGATCACAAACTGGACAAAGGTGATTACATTTCTCTATGATGTCAGTGCACCTAAAAGCAACATATTTTGATCCTCATAATATGATTACGTGATCATGAAAGCCTACTCTCAGTGTTTGCAACATTATTTAATTTAGATCAGGAAAAAAAAATCTGTCCTTCATGGTGTTTTTCTTCATGATCAAGATCAATAACTTACAAACACACATCACATTTTACACCAAGCAGAATCAACACAGTTTCAACTACAGTTGGTTCTAAGTTTCAAATTTCCGTCATTAGTAGTATATAATCTTTATTTGTATCTCACTTAAGTGAATTATCAGAACAAAACTCCACATGATTGTTACTTTAGCCACAACTTTTCTCTCCAAAAAGTTTAATCCATATCGATTCATAATATTTTCGAGTGTGTTTGCTGACTGATGGACAAACAGACAATTGTGCACACATTTAAAAAAACTAAACAGTAAAACCAGCAACAACAACAACAAATTCCGTAGGTAATCATAGAAATGACCTCAAATACTACTGCACTTCATACCCTTCTTGAAATGAAATTAACTTTATTAATCCCCATTAGGGGAAATTATTTGTCCACTCTAGTACATTAGTTGTCAGTCACACACGTATATACAGTATGTGGGTACAGGCTCGTAACACACACACACACACACGCACGCATGCACGCACACACACACACACACACAGGGCATGGGGGCAGCTTCATCATAGTGCGCTTCAATGAGCAACTTATAAAGACGGCGATGCCTTGCTCAAGGGTACCTCGGCAGTGCTCAGGAGGTGAACTGGCACCTCCCACTGCCACTTCACACTCCAAATGTTTTAGTCCACATGGGTATTGAACTGGTCCCCAGCCCAAGACCCAGTGGACTGATCACTGCCGCCCCGGTCAGTTCTTCACTAACTGGCCTTTAAATTCCACAGATAGGAGAACCTGTTAACCTATCGGCTCCTGTTGCAAAATGTAGGACAGCACATGCAGTAAGTCAGCGTATTTAACTGCATATCTGCAGACAGCCTGTTCTCTCTAGGTGCTTCTGAAAAATCTGCCAATACTGTAGGCGCTTAACCCACTTACCCTGTGAATCAGCAATCCATAAACATGCATTAGATTTTAATGAGGAAATTAAAAGAAAAATTCTTTCAAAACTAATCCAACTATTTTAAAAAATGACAAAGAAACTACACCAATACCTGATATTCTGAAATAGTGCACCTTAGCACAACAGTCACCATCAAATTTAGAGAATGCTGCTCTTTATCAGATTTAGTGTTTGCCATGTGCAATATCTACATGTTGTACACAAGCACAATTTAGAACTTTCACCAGGGAGACCTACGTGAAGCCAGAAATCACTGCTTTCAAGAGAAACATTTTGCCGCAGAAATAATTTTCCTTTTACTTGAAAAAAATACTTTTTACCGTCTTTGTCAGAATTAGACATAGAGAGATTTATCAAAGTGCTGGAAACATTTTCTGCATGATCCTATATTGCAGAATTTTGAATTGATTTCATTTTCTTGTATCCTGGTTTTATTGATCTTTCACCTCATGCTTTTATTTTGAAATGAATATGATGCATTTTTTTCTTGTTCTCTGAAGAGGAAAATGTAAAAAAAAATGACACTAATGACTTATATTTATGAAACAAATTGCAAGGAAACATTTTTGTCCGACAATTTTACATATATAGTCAACGCAAATGGATGACAAGGTGAAAAATAATTTATGCAACAAATCATTTGGACATTGAGCGAAAGTTAGAGAGCAATAAAGAGAAAATACACTCATCATACAAGATGAAAAATCCCAACTCAAGTAACATTCTGTACGACGGGTGAGTATTAGGGTGACTGCCATTATAGACAACAACAGACGAGTCATTCACGCCGGACACATGGCCTAGCAATCTGCAGATGGGATGGAGTGTCTGTAGTTGGTATCCAACTGGGTGATCCTGCCCCAGATCCAGGCCAACACCTCATCAGACAGCCCATAGTCAGCCATGTGTACTGCTGAAAAAAGCCAAAACATGCCAAAACATGCGATAGAAAGGCAAACAGCAAGATGGCATGCATGGAGAAATAATGGCTGTAGCCCAGCAATGAAGCCAAGCCCAGAATGTTTAAACTCAAAACGCGGCCGGTGACCCGGCTTGCTCCTATATGCCCCTTGTTGGACAGAGAAGACGAAGTAACACTCAGTCAGCCTGGTCCTGAAAAGAGTTTTTTAGATTCTGGATTTTGTGCATTTTATTGCTGGATTGCTTTTAGCCAAACATTTTAAATACCGGGGCTACTTATGGTTTATGATCACTTTGCTTTGCTTTTAACTTAAATATTTATTTTAGTGGTAATAGGTAATGTAGACTTATTAA
Source organism: Antennarius striatus (assembly GCF_040054535.1). NCBI lineage: Eukaryota > Metazoa > Chordata > Actinopteri > Lophiiformes > Antennariidae > Antennarius > Antennarius striatus. The sequence continues at coordinate 3,292,781 of NC_090780.1, read as the reverse complement.
TGAGAAATGGTAATAATCATCGCTTGAGCTGCTTTGTGTACTCTGGGTAACTCAGACCTGGTCATCAGATTTTGTAACTTCACGGCACTTTTATCAAAAATAACAAGGCAGAATATGATGCAGTATCTATATCTGTACTTTTTTCTAAACTAAATCTAAAAAGCTGCTAGTCAGCATTGGTGACAGGTTCCAGAAGATCCAGAAACATCCTAATTAATTAATTAGTCTGATTTTTCAAAAAGGAAGCTAGAGGTTGCTTTATGCTATCAGGATTGGGTGATCAATCAACTCGTGCATTAGCCAAAAAGTCACTGAGGGAGAATGCAGCCCAGTGGAAAAGGAGTTTCACATTGAACGGGTGGTCAACGTCCTGCAAAATTACCTGCTGAGTAGACGCTCTCAACTGTGTGTCCCCAGCCTAAGTTGGGCGGTGCAGACACAATAAGGGAGAGTTGGGGTTTTGGTGTCAGGTCAGACAGGTTGTAGATGTGATTCAGGTAAGCATGGTGAGAGAGAGACAGAGAGCTGGACATCTGGGGTCACGGGTGTAACTAACTGTATTCTCTCTTGTTCTGTAGGATTTTGTGAAATGTATGTGAGACTTTATGAACATGAAGTTCATGTCAGTACGAGGAAATTGTACAAGTTTACTGGAGGTGTAACTTGAGAGGTTATGAATGCAGACTATTGCAAAAGCATTTTCTGAGAACCAACTGAGGGAGCAGAGGCACTTGTTATATAAAGTGTTGTCTTTATTTTATGGTCTGTTTTCTTCTAACACATTTTTGTATGAGATACAAACACAACAAGTACAACTAAAGGGTGAGTATCTATACTTTTTAGCTCACTGATGACATTTAGGTATCAGTAAGTACTTTTTGAGATATTTTTTAGAGTCACATGTTCTGTCCTAATCCATACGGTAAGGTACCATGAATTTTTGAGGACACGTAGTTCATGTAGTTCACAGACTTGCGTTAACTGTACTCTCTGTGACCTCCTCGTCTCTGTATCTGTGCTCCACAGCGGTTCACCTCAATCACCCCTGCCTCAGCCAACTAACTCCTTCAGATTTAGCTTATATGAATCGCTGATCCACAAAGTTTCCATGAACTATATAAGGATAAGGCAAACACTTGATGTGCCTATGTACATATGCTCTCATATTTTCTTATCTACTATCTTATTGATGTTTCTTCATTGCAAGGAGAGAGCTCATGTCCTCATGTCTACTCCTTTCCATTGCTTCAGCCTGTTGCTGTAAGAGAGGAGTGGAGGAGGGCCCTTCTCCATCCAGGGAATCCTGACCCATGTGCTTAGCTGGCCTTGACCTTCACAGACAGCCCCAGAGTATGAAAGAAGGTCAGCAAGTTCAAGGAGATCTTCTTCCTTACCAGCTCCAGCCCTTTCCCATCATTTCTCTCAATAGGAATGGCCTACTTTCTGGAATAGAGTCAATAATCTATAGCCTGTTTTAATAAAACCCTTGTCTGTTTCTGTTACAAATCTCCATTATTCAATTATGTTAGCGCTGGCTTGATGTCAAGAATTTTAATGCCTGAACAGGGCCAAGCTGGTTGTGCAACAAATCAGGAAACATTGATAAACTATGAATTACAGACAAAGTTCTGAAACAATGTGACTTGAAATTCTTTTGCCGGCTCTGGCTGTAAAAACAACATTTAAGTACGTCTCTGTCGACTCCAAGTGAATAAGCTACATTCTAGGGCAAAAAGCAGACAGCCTGGGGGTGGAAGTGGTGGTGGTGGTGGTGGTGGTGCTGGGGTTCTTGCATTACTTCACTCCCTCTCTGTTGTAAATATTTTTGTTCCTAATGTAAGGGTGGGCTTTTGGGAAGGGGCACCTCACATTCTGGGTCAGCAGTTACATGACCCAGGCTAGTGTGACTGTAAGAAGCATTTCCATTTCCACTATGGATTCCAGCTAATCTTACCCTCTGTGGCCCCTCTACGTTACTTTACCAGGAGCACGGTGGTCTCTCCCCGTTGGCTTTGCTGTATGAATATGCATCTTTGTGTGAATGCGTGACTGTGTTTCTCCATCGCATGTGCGTGAACCCCTGTGAACGGTGTAACCTCTACTTCATGCCCAATCACTGAACTCACTGACCTGTCAGTCAATTTGGACATAAGTGAGTTTGAGTCATCAAGTTTGCCTGCCCTGTGTGCTGATGACTCCACTGCTGGCTGAGAGGGTCAGCCGCCTCTATCTAAGTTCATCACTTCAGTTCATCAGTTCATCTCTCTGCTACTACAGAGTCCTCATTTGAATGTGATAAACAGAGGAAAATTGATCTGTGGGGTAATCAAAGTGCTTTCTAGCAGACAATAAGCTAGGTGTTCGGGGGTCAAGACTCTGGGTTTCAACCTGAGGTATTTAGTCAATGCAGGACAATTCAGCTTAACCAGAAACAAAAGATGAGAGAAATACGTTAAAGAAAAGAATCAATTTAAACCATCATTTAGAGCTTCTTTCTGCAGTCATACGTTACAAGATTTTATTTGTTATGCATGCATTACAATTTGTCTTTCTTCCCTGAATAAGTTAAATTATTATCAAGAGCTGAAACATCACAAAATACCTTGATTTGGTCTTTAAAAAATGTAAATACTGATTCTATTTACATGTTCAATACATTTGATCATATCTTAAATTTCTGACGGTACAAAATCATTTTGACTTCATTAGCTCGTACACACCAGCTGATGTGCAACAAACAACAGTTGAGTAACTCTGAGGAACAAAGAGCACAAACCGGTAAGTCCTACATAACACGTACATTATGGTACAGAACCCTTCCGTCACTTCCACTACACAAGGTCGAGGGCGTTATTGCGTAGTGCTATTTGCCTACAGAGAACATCACGAGAAAACATGTTTTCCTTATGACTTGTACCCTGCGTAGTGCCAGCTGTCAGTGACACTGCCAGTGTTGTCTCATGTTCAATATCCCAGCACACCAGAACACCGTGAGGTTGAAGTCCCGAAGTAAAGTTTTGCTCAACAGCCTGTTGCTATCACCTCAGGCTGTATTAGGAAAAACACTGGGAGGATGATAGTTTTATCCACAAGTGTTTACTATCAAGAGCTTAAAATCTTATCCGGACATATTATTATTTCTGTTTTCTGTAAGTGTTTGGTGCCATTTTTTCGCCTGGATTTTTTTCACTGTTTTGTAGTGATATAGGGACTGTAAGTTATTATTATTATTATTATTATTATTATTATTATTATTATTATTATTATTATTATTATTATTATTATTATTATTATTATTATTATTATTATTATTATATTATTATTATTATTATTATTATTTTCTCCTTATTACGTCCTTGTTTAATTGATGAATCAGACAAAAAAAATACATTCTGAATAATTAATAAAATAAATGGATGGATGGATGGATGGATGGATGGATGGATGGATGGATGGATGGATGGACGGAAGGATGGACCCTGCGTCAGGCCCACCTCCGATGCAGCAAACCGCCCAGAAAAAGGCAGGCAGGACAGAAGTGGTTTATTTGATACCACCTCACTCACAGGATGCAGTAAAACTATTTCCTTTCCACTGAAGGAGAAGGAATGCATGGATGAGATGCTCCTGCTCAGGACATACAGAAGTCGTTGTGCTGTCGTCTTTGCCTGATGTCCTGTTGGTGAAACATCTTGTATCATGAAAACAGTACACTCCTGTTTGATTCACGTGGAACATTAAACAGGATGTTTGAGCCTCTTACAGATAACATGTCAACTTTAAGAAGATGTAAAGCTAAATCACTAGAATAAACCAACCAGTTTACCCTGAAGCTTCTCTCAGCAGGTTAGTTTAGCATAAAGACTACGACTCAATCTGGAGTTGAAAAAAAATCTGACTGTCGGTAGTTTTAAGCATAATATTTGTTTCTTCACATCCCTCATATTTCATTTTTTTAAAAACTGAAGAAAGTCTTTTTACCTGAATAAGAAATGGTCACACTCAAACGTAGTTAACATAAAATACATATAACTGAAATATATATAATACTGTATATTCTATTTAAGTGGAATTCTTTATGAAAGGAATTTATTCCCTTAGAACAGAATGTGTTTTTGGGACATTAATGTTAAAATGTTCACTATTCTTTGCTTGATGATGTGACAGGCAACAAATGATAGCAGTAAACTGACAAGGCCTGATTTCACGTGATGCTGTACGTCATAGGCGAACAGATCAAATGAACAAATACATACCTTTGTACACACGTGACTGCTGTTTTTTCCTCTCGCCTCTGTTTTTCTTGTTTTGGAGAGTTTGTGTGGGGTGATTTATGTGTGTTACACCTGGGACTCGCTCTAACTACCCAATATGCCGCAAACATCAGTCAAGGTCCAAGGTTGTCCTGATGCCACATGAGAGCCTGTGAATGAGCGCTTTTACAGGGTAACAACGCGGGGCCCCTCCACATGTTACACATGTTATTTGAGTCATGCCATGGGGCGGTGTGTGTGTGTGCGTGTGTGTGTGTGTGTGTGTGTGTGTGTGTGTGTGTGTGTGTGTGAGAGAGAGAGAGAGAGAGAGAGAGAGAGAGAGAGAGAGAGGGAGAAAGTGAGATAGAGAACAAAGAAAAAACTTATCAAAAAGGAAAATGTCACAACTTTTGACATTTTGGTTCTGTTTGCAACTTTTTGAAGTAATATTTGATAAAACAATCACAAATTGATCTCATCAGAGTTCTGGGTGGTATTTAAAAGGCATATGAGCAGTTATGTCTTTGTCCAAATACAAAGAAGGCACACACACACCCACACACACACACACACACACACACACACACACACACACACACACACACACACACACACACACACACACACACACACACTGCAGTGTATCAAATATTTGCCCACGGTGCTGAAGTGTGGCAGTAGTATTTGCTCTGCCAAAGTTTCGGTTCTTCCAATCGCAGGTCGCTCTGAAACATGGTTCAAGCGAACCGCGTCACCTCCGATGTTGCCTGCATGTTTATTTGTAAAAGGAGGGAGGTGGGGTGGGGGTGGGGATGGGGGGGTAAGGGCTCTTCCTCGGTCTTTCTGGGGTCATGCGATCCTCCCAACGTGGATCCATAAATGAATGGTGGGCTCGACGGCCACACCATGCAGGACCGGCCCCTGATTGGTTCGGGGCACCTCAGGAATAAACAGTGTCCGGGTATATATATTGGTGTGAAGGTGTGACAGTTCCAAGAAACGAGAAAATCTCCAAGATAAGAAGTCGTTCTATTAAAAGGCAGGTTATTCAGCACTAAAAAACAACAACAAAAAACCCTCCAATTTAATTATTTTAAGGATGAGAGCGCAGATCCAAAAGGTTCCGCAGATCGTTGAGTTGCTGAGGAAACAGTCTGTTGGGCTGCAGCACCTCAAACCAACATCCTCAGTGTGCGTCCTGGAGGAGAAGGATGCTGTGGAGGCTGTGCGGTGCCCCCACGCTGCCTCCAGAGCGCACAGTCTGGACGCGATCCCGGGACCCACCAAATGGCCTTTCTTAGGGAGTCCATTTGAAATTCTCCGGAAAGGGGGCCTGAAAAAACAGCATGAGACACTGGTAGAGTTCAAAATCTTTTTTTTTTTCTCTTGAATTTGTATATATATTTAAAGGAATTTGATCTGTTTTCAATTTGAATCTAATGAAACAGAAATAAAAGATGTTTAAGTCATTCTTCTTGTAATTTTCTGTCCTTTTTTTTTTTTTTTTTTTTAGGTTGAGTATCATAAGAAATTTGGCAAGATTTTCCGGTTTAAACTTGGTTCTTTTGAGTCGGTGCACATTGGCGCACCTTGCTTACTGGAGGCGCTCTATAGGAAGGAGGGAAATTACCCCCAGAGACTGGAGATCAAGCCATGGACGGCATACAGAGACTTGAGAAACGAGGCATACGGACTCCTCATTCTGTAAGTTGATTCTCTATTTTTCCTTTATTCGTTTAGAGAATGTCCATCATTCGGTCGCTGCGTGACGCGCACCGAAGGGTGTTGAGTGTGAACGCGCTCTGAATCGGAATCGTTGATTTGCAGAGAGGGGGAAGACTGGCAGAGAGTCAGGAGCGCTTTTCAGCAGAAACTCATGAAGCCGACAGAAGTGGTGAAACTGGATGGCAAAATAAATGAGGTAGATTGTCGTGGATTATGACCGGTGTGCCTGTTTTTTTTTATTTCTTACCTGTGATCGGTGGCTCATAGATTGACTTTGTCCTTACAGGTGTTGGTAGACTTCGTTGGCAGAATTGGAAAAATAAACGTCGATGGAAAAATTGACGACTTGTACTTCGAACTGAATAAATGGTCGTTTGAAAGTGAGTTTGTTTCTTTTTCTGTTGTTTAGTAATGATCAATTAGATTAATATGTTGATTATTTTCTACTTGTGTTCTTCTGAAAAGTTCCAAAAAACAGCTATAACAGCTGAAATGTGTTAAGGCTTGGTTTATTAAACTCAGACTAATAACAAAGTAATATAGTCACACAATAAACTGGAATAAGGAAATGTTTGGTGTTTCTGCTTGAAAATAACTCCATTTAAATTAACGTTTCTCTTATTTCATATCACTTCTGCGCCGTTCAGCCATTTGCCTCATCCTCTATGATGTGAGATTTGGTCTCCTGCAAGAGAAGGTCAACGAGGAAGCCATGAACTTCATCACAGCTGTGAAAAAAGTGAGTGGACCTACACATGTTTGTTTTACACACATGGCAGCAAGAGAGAGCCGTGACAGAGTGGAGCGACCTGGGAGGCTGAACCGGTAGAAATAGCCTAGTTCATCAGGTTCACCAGCTGAACTGCAGCCCTGGATCAAGCAGTTCACTATCAGATCTCTCACTAACTCCCTCTGTCTTTACTGAGATTTACTGGAACAAACCACGATCATCCACTGTCAGCAGATAAGTGGATCATGATAAAGGTCTCACAGGGCAGTAGGGCATAAAAAACAAAAACAGAAGAACCTTGATAGTGATTGCTTCAAAGATCTTCAGTGGCAGTGATGATAATCAGTTTAAATGCCTTTGTGACCTTTGGTCTGCCCTTTGTGTCTTCCCTCTGTAGATGATGAGCACCTTTGGCACCATGATGGTCACACCAGTGGCGCTCCATAAGAATCTCAACACCAAGATATGGCAGAACCACACTGCCGCTTGGGACCGCATTTTCAGCACAGGTATGAAGACAAATTCACTAAATAAAAGCGGTGAAAAACATGATTTCTCTCAGTTAGTGTTTTCTCCATGTCCCTGTCACAAACTGGTTCCAGCTCATTTCCAGTCAGGTGATAGATGGACAGGAATAGAGGGTGGAGGCATTTGAACTGGGTGCCTCTGTGTTTTTTCTGTACCTGGCTCTCAGGGTAAATGGCATACAGAGTTGTCGTAAACCACATGACCTAAGAGGAAGAAATCTGCCAAATATTTGTAGTAGCAGGGGGTTGGTTGGGGGGGGGGTGACTCTGTAGCATGAACATGTATTTTACCGACATTTAATCAGAATCAAAACAAGGAAAAAGCCTGATGTTGGATATTCGTGTTCTTCACAGTACTGTAGCTTTTAAGAAGATTAAATGAAAGGATCTTCACCTTAAAAAAATATTTTTAATTTTTATTTGATGAATAAATAATTTATTATTGTTGCATAGTAATATTGACTAGTCAACTTATAGCACCAACTGTCGTCGTGTTAAATACAAAAAGTCTGCAAATCTGCACTTTAATATGTGAGATTGGGGAAAGCAGGAGAAACATAGCCTAGATTCTGATTCTGATTCTGTAGACAAACAGAAAACAGTTCAGAGGGATGGGAAATGCTACTGAGATACCTAAAACTTAACATGGTCACAACTTCTCTGCTTCTCGTTCCCTCAGCCAAAGTCTACATAGACAAGAAGCTGAAGACAAACGCCGTCAGAGCTCCTGATGACTTAATCGGTGACATCTTACACCACAGCTGTCTCTCTAAGAAGGAACTGTACGCCGCCATCACAGAGCTGCAGATTGGAGGAGTCGAGACGGTGAGAAAATACGCCAAAATTGCTTCTTTATTTTTTTTGAAAAATCAACTCCGACTGCCGTTTTATAAGGTTGTTTGCTATAGAGCAGGAGTCGCCTCTGCTTGTTTGGAAAATCTGAAAGCGATGACAAAACTGCAACCGCAACCACAACCTGGCTTCTTTTTTTCTTTTCTTTTTTAACTTTTCTGTTTTTAAACACATTAAATGAGTGAGATGGAACATGCCAGCCTTGAAATGAAACCCCTTTTTAAAAAAAAACAACTTCAAAAAGTGATGATATTTTAATTAGTGTGCTTTCATTTGGAAGCAAGCTAACCAGTAGGAATCTTATAGAAAATGTATTTATTTCCTCAAATGTTAAGATAATCATTTTAATTTGAATCTGTTTATATATCTGCTTTGTTAATACACAGCTAGTACCTCATGAGAACGTCATCTGTAACAAACCACCATTTAGCTATGAGAGCAGGTTAGACCTGAAGTTGTTTTACCATTTTCCCATTTCCCTTTAGGCAAAGAAAAAAGAAAAAAAAAACCTCATTCAGACTCTTAAACAAACAGGTGCTGCAGTTACATTGCTTAAAAGTGGAAAATCAGTGTGGTGTGAATGTAACTAAGGAGCCCTTTGAGGAACCCCAAATATTCCTCGGCGCCTTTTCAGGACCCCACAGAGGAATGCAGTAGTAGCCACCTCATTAAGTGACATACATCTCCTCTCTCTCTCCCTCCCTCTTTCTCTCTCTCTCTGGCTGTGTTTATGTTTCTCAGACTGCCAACAGTATGCTGTGGGTTATTTTCAACCTGTCACGTAACCCCGGCGCCCAGAGGAAGCTGCTAGACGAGATTAGAGAAGTGATTGCTCCCGGCCAGGACCCTTGTGGAGAACACATCAAGAGCATGCCCTACCTGAAGGCCTGCCTCAAGGAGTCCATGAGGTAGAGTACAACAAAAGATAGATGTGTCCAACAACCACGCAGTTTGTGATTGGGTTGTGAATAGTTTCTGCGTCATGGTTTCACCCTGGATGCACCACGACCATCTGGAGGGGAAGCTGACAGACAGTTGTCTCAAAAACGAGCTTCTTGTGATACGGATAACAAACCGTGATCCCAGCTTAAAATCCATTGCATGGTTACGTTCAGATGACTTCTCATTAGCTCCGATGGTTCACCCTGTCACTTCCTCCTGTACAGTCACAAGTTATCCGACACGTTATTTAAAGTCCACAACTGTATCACCCGGAGGAATTTAAACAGCTTCTGACTGGAGATTATATACGACCTCATCCCGTGCCATGAAAACCATCGGAGTATGTTTAGCTCCAGTTAAACGGCTTAGATGTGTGTGTTATTCTATAGAGTAACGTCACTGAGGCAATATTCCCATACACTGTTCCTTCTTTTCTCACAGGTTATCGCCATCAGTCCCATTCACCAGCAGGACCCTGGACAAAGACATTGTGTTGGGAGATTATGCCATTCCCAAAGGAGTAAGTGGCTTAGTCCTCCTTACCATACACTTTACATGAGCAGATTACAGTCTTGTGTTAATTTACATTTGACTGATTTATGAATAAACTATGCTATAACAACCCAGTCACATAACGTAGAAAGGGGGGCAACTCCAGTGCATTGACATGGAATTTATGCGGAGGGATCAGATTTACAGGCAGAAAATGCAGACATTTGTCAAACTAAAAAGAAAAGTAACCATTGCATATTATTTTTATTTACAGACTGTTTTAATGATAAACAGCCATGCTCTGGGTTCGAACGAGGAGTACTTCGACGAGGGGAAGAAGTTTAAACCTGAACGCTGGTTGCGAGAGAATTGCACCATCAACCCTTTTTCCCATGTTCCCTTCGGCATCGGAAAGAGGATGTGCATCGGTCGACGGCTGGCCGAGCTGCAGCTCCAGCTCGCCATGTGCTGGGTAAGACTGGACAAAGACCACTTCAGTTCGCTCACATGACATCGGCGTCCCAGTGTAGTAATAATCTACCGATTCAGATTTATTTTTCTGCTTCATGAGTCTCTTGAAGTTTTCACTGACGGATCTTTCCTCTCTCTCAGTTGGTCAGAGACTACGAGATCGTGGCCACAGACACTGAGCCACTCGATGTGATCCACTCAGGACTTTTGGTTCCGAGCAGAGAACTTCCTGTCGCCTTCATCAGGAGATGAGGTGAGAATAAAACTCCACTCAGATTCTCAATTTGTTTAAACTTTATCGAAACTTTGTGGAAGTACTTTTACTATTACTTTGTAAATAAATGTGTCACCCAAAGTATGAAACTATAACATCATACTTCATCATTCTGTCTTTCTTCATGGTAACCACGGAAGCACTTGAGTAATAAATGATCGTTTCTCCTTCCTGTCAGTGATCAGGCTCCACATTCACCTCTGATGTCGCGACAGACAGAGGATACCTCCATCTCCACCGGCCCTGATGGTCCACTGACTCCCTTATTGCTGCTTTGTAAATAGAAACGACAGAAATTATTATTATACGTCGAATCTTGACATATATACCTCAGACTTATTTACAACTATTACCTTTGACTTTTAATGACTGACCAAATACCAGTTGTTATGTACAAACTGAATGTTGTACTGAGGCAGCTGTCCTTCAATCTTAATGTAAGATTCTAAGTGTCTATGTTTTACTTTTTGTTGTTGAACACACGCGCACACACACACATATGCACACACAAACTCACACGCACATATATTGTACATGTAAATAGTGCAATTATGATATTGTAATATTGTACATTGTTTTATTTAGAGACGTATTTTATTCTATGAAATGAATACATTAATAAATGTATTAAAAACATGCCTGTGTTTATTCCCATTATTACCAAATCAGGTCTTTAAGTCTCTGGGTGATTTGGTGTTTTAATGTCTTCAGGGACAGATCTCAGTCTCTTTCTCAGCTCATTTTTCCAGGATTTTTTTCTTTATTTGTCAAATAAGCTCTGTTCTCTTTAGGATTAGTTTAAGACTGGCTTGAAATCATTATAGACTCTGGCTAATCCGTTCATTTTATCATTAAAAAACGGAGTCGTTTACTGATGGAAAAACACCATTTTAAATACTTTGACAGAAATGTGAGAGCTCACGAGTTTAGTTTGATTTATAAACTTTGAACAATAGTGAAGCAATGTCGTTACATCTCCTGAACACGTCTGGGCCTTGTACACAGTTGCCAGAACAAAAATTAGTTTTGTGCGTCCTTGCAAAGCAGAGTTTTATGTTCACTCATGGTTGTTGTCAAACTAACCCTTCTGGTGCCAAAGACATGACTAAAAGTCATTTCATAATAATAATAATAATAATAATAATAATAATAATAATAATAATAATAATAATAATAATAATAATAATAATAATAATAAAATTATTATAATAATAATTATAATAATAATAATAATAATAATACCCATCCGTCTATCTGTCTGTCTGTCCACCAAATATCTTCGCAGCCGTTGTAGATAGAAAGATGAAACAAAAAGCACATTACTCGGGCGGCAAAGGGGATGAAAATGAGATGATGACCTTGACCCTGAGAAAACTAGGTCAAGGTCAAATTTAAATTTTTGTAAAAAAATTTCCATATATCTCAGGAACCGGATAAGATAGAAAGACGAAACAAAAGGCATTGTATTCAGGGAGGCAAGGGGATGAAAATTAGATCACAACCTTGACCTTGGAAAACTAGGTCAAGGTCAAATTTTCACTTTTACACATTCTTAGGCACACATCTCGGAAACCTGATGAGATATAATCACAAAACAAAAAATCATGTTCAGGAAGCCAGAGGCACAAAAATGTGATGATGTCGTGGGATGTTGTAGTCTCTGACTGCCTTATTGTTGATGTTGTTGTTGTTGTTGTGACCCTTGAGTTGGGACCTAATAAATGATTATTGTTTTTATTATTTCTCCTCAAACCATTTCATATGAAACATCTATAAAGGAAAATAAGCTGAAAGTCAGTATTATGAACAATTTTTACGTCACTTCTTTTTATACTGGACAAAAACCTGACACGTCAGCACAGATTAAATCTGCTGGTGCCGTGAGAATACCTGAATAAAATGAGATATGCTGATATCTTTACTTATTGAAACATTTGCTGCTCACACAGTAATGCTTCAGTTGTGAGAAATCACTCAGACATAAAGGAGCCTTTTGGACACAAAATAATGTCCTTTTCATTTTTACAGCACACTTTTCTGCTTTTTGTAAATTATAAATGTGGTACTTTCAGCCCTAATGGTGTAGTATTTAAATTTACTATGGCTGCATATTTTTGCATCGGGTTTATATGAGTGAATCCATTTTCCAATCAAACATTGACCTACAATATTATACAGTACATAGTAGGAATGGCTGTCTTTTGAGGAAGCATGAAGCTCAAGAGGCTCTAAATCACAAACCAAATAATAGGAGATTAAGTCGGTCTCATTTTGTTTTAAACATATCATCCAGTACCACTGGGTTGTAATCAGTTAAGGTCATTGGGCATATGTTTTACTATGCTCTAATCCTATAATCTCAAAATCACATTACAAAACTTCATTGTGTACTGTTATTGTAGGTTGGAGTCAACAGGATTACGGTACCTAATGTAGAGAATGAGTTGTGCGGTTATAGGCAAATGACTAGTGTTGTGATATCTGGAACAAAAAAAATGTAATTTAATAAATAGAGATGGTGAATTTCATGTTATTCTAATTGTCCTTGCATTTAGACAACCTTTTACATCAGTATAGGAATCACTGAACTTAATGAGCAAACTCTGGCTCACAAAGCAGATAATTTTGTCCCACTGGTGTAAATGTGATTTTGCTGCAACAAAAGCATTTTTACTTTGTTTTCTGTTAGTTTAGCTGAAGAATTTATTTTTCATGTAGTGAACTAAATAACATTGTGGTTCCAGTGAAGATCATTCAGGATCTGCTGGTTCCACCACTGCCAGCTACATCAGGATCAAGGGCACGGATCCTTCCTCATTCTTGACAGGCAGGACTAATGGATTGAGGTGATGAAGACAAAAAGCATCACTTCCCATATCTGATGTTCTGACATCCCCTCTGCAGCTGTTTCACACCTTGATTTATGTAAGACTCAGAAATCTCACATGGCATCCTGTGTGACCAGAAGGCTTTCATGTGACCTCAGGTGACATCATCGTGTAAAACCAATGATTCCTCCAGTCAAACTGGATTCAGGAAGAATGATGAAGCCTCACTTAATACGTGCAGTAAGAAAAGCAAGCAACAAGTTTGTCATTAGTGGACAAAGTTATTTTGTACAGGGATGTGAGGGAAATTAAAGCTGCCTAGCTGTAACAGGAAGATTAAAGAGTCATTGAGCTTTAGTATTGAACTCAGCGCTCCACTGAGTTACAGAGGCAGACATATAGAAGCCTACTGCAGCACGTGTCAAACACAATTATCTTCTGTGAGGTGATGAAGATGCAAAAGAACAGTTACTTATTTATATTTTATTTACATTTTATGCAGTCAATCAACCTGAAAATAATTAAATTAGCACTGGCACAGTGTCACTTCCTGGTCTCCAGTGTTTTTTGGACAAGGTATTTGGACGTGGACAGTCAGGGTGAAAAAGGGAGACCTGGAAACATCCTCTTAAAAAAAAAAAAAAAAGCAGTAGCCTTTATTATCACAGCATAATTATGTTAGACTTCAAAATACAAAACTGCAATATGTTTCAACATGAAGCCTTTAACAGGGAGTCCAACAGGTCTCTTGTAACAAACAGCCTTATGGTTTTTCATCTTCAGCCACAGACCTCTGTGTAGGTTCTCATTTATCCAGGTCATGGTTCCATGATGAGAGGTTGGATGAGAGGTGAAATGTCTTCAAGAAACTTTCTTAAAAGTCCAGTCGAGGATTGACATCTTTAGATAACTTAGATGGTAATTGTCCAATACAGCCATCAGGTGGTCAAACACTGCATGTGTATGCAGACAGTGTTGTCTGTTTTATTTCATCTTTCAGCATACTGTATATCTACCTTTTAAATTGTGTTTTTGTCAACTAGAAACATATTAAAAGTCCTCCAAAAGGACAATTTATTAACTGAATTTCTTCATTACTCACTGTTAATGATTAATATTTACCCACAATTAAGAGACATGCTTATATTGTACTTGAAAATGTGTTGCTATCATTGTTGCTTTCCATACATTTACAGTATTATATTATATTATATTATATTATATTATATTATATTATATTATATTATATTATATTATATTATATTATATTATATTATAGCTAGGTGGTAGTTTAAGTCTGCGTTGGGTTAAGTTAAAAAGATCAGGGATACAGGATGCTGGGTGAAGAAAAGAAACAACACAGCTAAATAAAAAAAGAGACATTACAGAAAGAGACATTGACACAATTTATGAATAAAAACTAACTAAACTGGGAACAACTACAACTCCCTGTTTGATTTCTTGACATGAACGTTTTACGGCAGATGGTAGAAAATATATTTTGCTTTCCTTTTTTTATAACTGCTTTGTTATACTGACTCTACATGAAGAGGAAATGAGGCACTCAAACAAACACACACACACACACACACACACACACACACACACACACACACACACACACACACACACACACACACACACACACACACACACACACACACACACACACACACAGTCTGCTTGTCATCATCAGCAGTGACAGGAAGCGTCTGTCGCTCGTTGGATGCTGGATGTATTTGAGCAGCTGTCTCTCTTAAACGCGTCTTAAAAAGAGATAGGACATTGTGTTTCTTGAAGAAGCCGCCTCACATTATACAGAGTGAATTTTAAAACCTTTACTAAACCTGTCCAGTCAGTAAATACTGACAGGTGGAGATGACTTCTGGACATGTGGGACTTACCGAGGGCCTGAGTCCAGAGCAGCTGGACTTCTCTGACCTGTTTCTGGACCATCCGCCTGAAGGAGGTTTCCTGGTCGGCTGTGATGAAGGTGTGTAATCTAATCATAATTTACAGACAGCAGCTGTAACATGCACAGACACTGTTTTTGTATTTGTTTATTTGCCTGTTCTATCTATTCTGTTCTGGAAGTATAAAAATGGTGGCTTTGCGTCAGTTTTGCAGAAAGCTTTAGGACAACCAGCAGTAAACACTCAGCTGTCAGGTACTGATGTTAAAATCCTGTCATTAAGGCAGAAGGGAAACTCACCACACTCTGGTGATTTTGATGGGTTTTAAAAAGGATTTTATTTTGTTTGTTGGCTTGTAACAATATAAGAAAACAAATTTTTAAAAAAACAAACAAGACAAAAGTGAATAAACAGAAGAAATGTTAAAATATCAAAAACTGATTTAAAGATAGCTGAAATATTGTCTAAGATAACATTAATAAAGTGTATTTTTGAGTTTGATTCAATTTTAACATTAAAAAACAAACATTAGCAATATACAAATGTTCAAAATTAGGGAAAAGATGGCATTCCAATCATACTGTAAGGGTAGTCCAGTTTATAGACCCATGGTGCCTGGCAGGCTGATAAACCAGAAGAAACTGCCATAAAAGCCTCGTGCAGGAGAGAAGAGTTTCGATGTGATATTTTTGTGCACATTTTGGAGCCAATAATTGGTTGAGAATTGACACAAATTGGATGCAGAGAGTTGAAGACTCCAATGCTCTTACATTCTGTAGATTATCGTTTAATCTTTAGAGAAGACAAAATCTTGAATGTCATTTTAAATGATCTTGGCGAACATAAATTGTGTTTTGTTTTGGGGGGTTTTAAATCCAGAGTAGATCTTTTGTCCGAGAGGATCTAGAAGTTCCTTAGGATAGTAGCTGTGGTTGTTGTGAAGTAGATACTTTGGTTAAGTCCATACAAGTTGACCTAACAGTTGGTTCTTGACAGATGATTCCAGTGCCCTCAGTGCTCTGCCGGTGGTCGACCCTGACACTGCATACAGATCCAGCCAACCATCGTGCGGTCAGGATCTGTCCTATCACAGACCCACCTCAGTACACCTGCCAGGTCCAGTTCCTGACTTTTTGGAGCCACCATCAAGACCCTGCGTCATTCCCACTCCTAGTCCCAGAATCGAGATCACTCCTTGGGACAACTCTTTCAGCTCTCAGATCCTGGAGCTGGATCTCGCCGCCAAAACACAGGGATCATGGAGAGAATGTGTGAGCCCAGCCAGCAGTACCTCCTCCACAGGCTGGCCTGCAGAGTCCTGCTCTCCTGCGGCGTCACCGTGTATCTCCCCTTCCATCGAAGGCTGCGGTTTGGCATTGTCCACCTTGGACCTCTGCACGGGCCTCCAGGGCTGCTTCACCTCCCACTCTTCTCCAGAAGCATCGCCTCGTCACAGCGTCGCAGACGAGACCTTTCTGGTGCCCCAGCATCAACACCCCACCTCATCTATCCCCCGCCAGCGTTCCCGCTCCGCCTCGCCCCATGGAAAGCGCACCTATGACCAGACCCACTTCTGTCAAGGGGGCACCCCTGTAAAGCAGCGGTCCCAGAGCACCAGCCCTATCCCTTCTCTCCATGAACAGCAGGGGTCCTACTACCTGCACCAGTACCAGGATCCTGTTGGAATCCAGTATGAAGCCCAGGCTCCCTCCCCAAGTATGGAGGTGTTGAGCAGTCTCAACTCCAGTTTGCCCAAAGTGTTCTCTTCTACCATGATGCATAATGTGTATGGGGGCACCAAAAGCAAGGATTGTGTGTATGGGGAGGAGCACGACTGGACTGTTGAGCAGAAGAAAGAGGACAGAGCAGGGGCCAAAGTTAAGCCTGAAAGCTTCCATCTGCTGCAGGCTGTGTGGCCCCCTCCTCATCCAGTCAACCAAGGAAGATTCTGGTTTGTTAGTTTTCTTTTATTGTGTTTGTTTGTCCTTTCTGATTAATTGCAAAGAATTTATGAGTTCCAGATATGTTAAACTAACCAGTTAGTACACTACTGAACTGAGACTATAAATGTACCCCCTCCTCCTCATCTCTTTCCCCTAGTTCTTTGCCTATGGCTCCATCTTTGGAATGGCCGTTGGTCCACCAGTCTGGTCAGTACGAGCTTGTCATCAAGGAACAGCCAAGATCTCATCACAGAGCTCACTACGAGACTGAGGGCAGTCGAGGAGCTGTGAGGACATCCAAGGGAGGACATCCGGAAGTACAGGTGCTTTACTAGTTTCACGGCAACTGATTGTAGGTGATCTTCTTTTCCTTTCGGCTTTTCCCTTCAGGGGTCGCCACAGCGAATCAATTGCCTCCATCTAGCCCTGTCCTTTGCATCCTCTTCTCTCACACCAACTACCTTCATGTCTTCCCTCATTACATCCATAAACCTCCTCTTTGGTCTTCCTCTAGGCCTCCTGCCTGGCAGTTCAAAACTCAGCATCCTTCTACCAATATATTCACCATCTCTCCTCTGGACATGTCCAAACCATCTCAGTCTGGCCTCTCTGACTTTATCTCCAAAACCTCTAACATGTGCTGTCCCTCTGATGTACTCATTCCTGATCCTATCCTTCCTGGTCACTCCCAGAGAGAACCTCAGCATCTTCATCTCTGCTACTTCCAGCTCTGTCTCCTGTCTTTTCCTCAGTGACACTGTCTCTAGACCAAACAACAGCGCTGGTCTTACCACAGTTTTGTACACCTTTCCTTTCATTTTAGCTGAAACTCTTCTATCACACATCACACCTGACACTTTCCTCCACCCGTTCCATCCTGCCTGGACACGCTTCTTCACCTCTTTTCCACACTCTCCATTGCTCTGGACTGTTGACCCTAAGTACTTCAAATCCTCCACCTTCTTGATCTCTTCTCCCTGTAACCTCACTCTTCCACTTGGGTCCCTCTCATTCACACACATGTACTCTGTCTTACTGCGGCTAACCTTCATTCCTCTCCTTTCCAGGACAAACCTCCACCTCTCTAGCTTCTCCTCCACCTTTTCCCTGCTCTCACTGCAAATCACAATGTCATCTGCAAACATCATAGTCCATGGAGATTCTTGTCTAACCTCGTCTGTCAGCCTGTCCATCACCATGGCAAACAAGAAGGGGCTCAGAGCTGATCCCTGATGCAGTCCCACCTCCACCTTGAACTCCTCTGTCACACCTACAGCACACCTCACCACTGTCTTACAGTCTTCATACATGTCCTGCACCGCTCTAACATACTTCTCTGCCACTCCAGACTTCCTCATACAATACCACAGTTCCTCTCTGGACAACCTGTCATAAGCTTTCTCCAGAGCTACAAAAACACAATGCAGCTCCCTCTGGTCTTTTCTGTACTTCTCTATCAACATCCTCAAAGCAAATATTGCATCTGTAGTACTCTGTTTCGGTATGAAACCATACTGCTGCTCACAAATACTCACTTCTGCCCTTAGTCTAGCTTCCACTACTCTTTCCCATAACTTCATTGTATGGCTCATCAGCTTTATTCCTCTGTAGTTGCCACAACTCTGCACATCTCCTTTGTTCTTAAAGATGGGCACCAGCACACTTCTCCTCCATTCCTCAGGCATCTTCTCACTATCTAAGATCCTGTTGAACAACCCAGTCAGAAACTCTACCGCCACCTCTCCTAGACACTTCCAAACCTCTACAGGTATATCATCAGGACCGACTGCCTTTCCACTCTTCATCCTCTTCAATGCCCTCCTCACTTCATCCTGACTAATCTTTGCTACTTCCTGGTCCACAACAGTCACCTCTTCTAGTCTTTGTTCTCTCTCATTTTCCACGTTCATCAACTCTTCAAAGTACTCTTTCCATCTTCCCATCACACTACTGGCACCTGTCAATAGACTTCCATCCCTATCCTTAATCACCCTGACTTGCTGCACGTCCTTCCCATCTCTATCTCTCTGTCTTGCCAACCGGTATAGATCAGTCTCTCCCTCCTTACTGTCCAACCTAGCATACCAGTCATCAGAAGCTTCTTGTTTGGCCTTTGCTACCTCTACCTTCACCTTACGCTGCATCTCCCTGTACTCCTGTCTACTCTCCTCAGTCCTCTCAGTGTTCCACTTCCTCTTAGCTAACCTCTTTCTCTGTATACACTCCTGTACCTCCTCATTCCACCACCAAGTCTCCTTATCTACTTTCCTTCCAGATGACACACCAAGTTCTCTCCTACCTGTCTCCCTGATCACATTAGCTGTAGTTGTCCAGTCATCTGGAAGCACCTCCTGACCACCCAGAGCCTGTCTTAACTCCTTCCTAAAAGTCATGCAACACTCTTCCTTTTTTAGCTTCCACCATTTCGTCTTCTGCTCTGCCTTTGCCCTCTTCATCTTCCTCACCAGCAGAGTCATCCTACACACCACCATCCTGTGCTGTTTGACTCTCGCCTACCACTACTTTGCAGTCACTGATCTCTTTCAGGTTACACTGTCTACACAAGATGTAGTCTACCTGATTGTACCTGACTGAACTGATTGTAGGTGATCAAAGATGAAAAAACAAAAGTCAGACCTGTGCTACTGATTGAAACAGGAGGTAATGTCATAGTAAACATGAGATGACATTTCATGTAGTGTACTGTTATTTTTGTGTTTCCTGGCACTTTTGCACAAATAAGCGAAGCACAGCAGTATGGTGTTTGTGTCCATGAGATAATGACCTGTGAAATCCACCCCCAACCCCCCAGGGAAAAGGGATTAACTGTACAGTTTAAACTCGGTCTCTGCAGTCATGTATAATGGTATTATAGTTGGTTTCATTCAGTGTGAATCATCCATTTAATCCCCTTTGTTCCCCCTACAAGCTCCACGGCTACCAGGGCTCGGCTTCCCTTGGGTTGCAGGTCTTCATCGGAACAGCCGACGAGAGGCTGCTGAAGCCCCACGCCTTCTACCAGGTCCACCGCATCACGGGGAAGACCGTCACCACCCCCAGCATGGAGAGGATGATAAATGGGACCAAAGTGTTGGAGATCCCTCTGGAGCCAAAGAACCTCATGAGAGTGGTGTGAGTAGAGACTTGGTATAGGTACATGTTGATCAAATATTTCACACATTTTCTGAATATGTGGCAGCGCAAGTTAGATCTTGTGTCTAGAAAGGGAAGAACTTCCTGTAATTAATGAAATGAAATGAAAGCAATCAAAACCAAATATTATTTGTGCTTGTAGGGTACAACCAAAGATTCCAGAAGCCCTTGAATCTCAAAATGATTTTTAATATTGTTACAGTATTTACGCCTTTTATTAAAAAGTGAAATAGTTAGTCCTTGACCTGCAAAAAGCAGAAGAGGCAGTTAAGAAAATGAATAAAATGAATGAATGAAATAGTTTGTTTATATCAACAAACTAAAAATTTTTGAATAACTGCTTTTTCATCTCTGATTATCCTGCTGGCTACAAGGTTTTTTACTCTTGCAACAAGTTGATAGTGATCAAAGATGGAGGTCTCTCAGACACAGTTTAGTGCAGCTTTAATAATTACAGATGTTTCAGTGTAAAGCGAGCAGTTTTTCCAACAAGTCATCCAACCTTTCTGGCCTAATTTCACATTGCTTATTATTCCATATGACTTGTTTTATATTTTACAGGATTGACTGCGTAGGAATCCTGAAGCTGAGAAATGCTGACATTGAGTTGAGGAATGGTGAGACAGACATCGGCCGAAAAAACACACGTGTCCGTTTGGTCTTTCGTGTCCTTGTCCCTCATCCTGGAGGGCAACTTGTGTCGCTTCAAGTCGCCTCTGATCCCATCGAGTGCTGTAAGGAGTTCAAATTTTGATTCATTCCACTGGATCCTCTAATATTACAACTTTAGCAGCTTTTCCCATGTTTAGTTACACCTATGCTTATAATTACACACACAAATGTTTTGGGGGTTTTTTTCAAACTGCTACCTTAAAGTTATTGAATAGATCAAATTAAGACACTATTGCTGTCTAGCTCAAAAGTCTATGAAATTTATCTCACTTCTTTTCTTGTTTATTATCACCCATGATCATGTAATTGTCACTTTTAGTTAAAGATATATAGGCTGGTGTTTGCCGGGTTGCAGTTATCAATATCACATTTTTAGCTGTTAATTATCCAAAATCGATCAACTAATATTTGACCACTATGTCTCCTCTGTCTCCTGTTTTCACAGCCCAGCGCTCAGCTCAGGAGCTCCCGACCGTCGAGACCCAGAACCTCGACCGATGCTCGGTTCACGGCGGTCAGCAATTGGTCATTACCGGACAGAACTTCACATCTGAATCCAAAGTCATATTCTCAGAGAAGACACAGGGTGAGGAACAGACATATTGTCATGTCAATGTCATTTTAAGTCTTTGTTGCTTTCCTGTAATTACATTTTAAAGATGAAACACAAGTGACGAATGAGCATGATAATGTGCTGGTATTATTGCTTATACAATAACTATGCAGCTTCAGCAGCCACTTAGCTTGGCCTAAGATGTAGACATAGAAACAGGGTAGAACAGCTTGGGCCAAATCTGCCCACCAACACTTTTCTCTTTTTGTCAGTAGCAATTCCCAGAGAAAAAGAAACAAGTATAATTTCCAACTCTTGAATTACTCTTTTAATAGGCTTTGTTATGATACCCTCAATGCGCGTTGTGTTAACCTGGGATTTTTTATACGTGTATATTTAAATTTTGCAAATAGCGATATCCCTCTATGGCCTGCCATCACCTTGCTCGGCTGTGTCCACCTACTCATTTAGTTTTTGTATTTTCACATTATTTGTATTTTTCCTGAGCAAAGCACTTTTTTTTCAACCCCCACTTTCAGCAGTAAGAAAATGAGCCTTTAGTGTAATCATTTACTGCCATTTTTGAAGCGATAACTTGTATTTCTGCAATGGAAATTTCGGTACTTGACTACCGCTCCTGCCCCCACAGACCTGTTGGGTTACATGCAGATGGGTACGGCTGACAGCATCTAAAGCCTCCCTGTTGGTGTGGTGCTTTATGTAACAGGATGTGGTTAGACATACTGTTAATCAGTCATAGCCAAAGCAGAGGCTTTGGTTTTTTTGTTTTGTTTTGTGGTTGAACACATTAGCAGCCGGTAAAAATGGAAATAAAAGTTGAAGAAGGACATTTTTTAAAAAAAACTTGCTATTCTCTGTGGAAAAATGCACACATGGTCATCTGATTTCTTACATAGTCTCATGCGTAGTGACATCCGCACTCAGGAATAACTCATTCACATTGTATCTCCAGGTTAAACCAAAGCCTGAAGTTTTATACTTGTCTGTTTTTTTCTCTTTTTTTTTCTTTTTTTGACTAACCTAGGTGGCTGTTTTCCCATTTATTATTTATTCAAATTTCCCACTTTGTTGTTATTCTAAGCTAGGCTAACTTAATACAAAGCAAATGAGATGATTATTCCCCAAGATGTCAAACGGTGTTAAAACTCCTTTGTTTTGCTTGTTCACTGTTTGACCTCTGCATTTAGATGGACAGCAGATCTGGGAAGTAGAAGCCACTTTGGACAAAGACAAAACACAAGCGGTGAGTTAATTTCAGTTATCTGTCCTAAAGCACTAAACTAAAGACGTACATTGTCTGACACTGCTACAAATAACACAGAGATGAAACACAAACCATGCTTTACAAAATACCTCAAAAAACTGCAGTTCAATGGAAGCAAATTTTGAAATGACGTGATAATGATATCAATATTTTGAGAAGAGTCTTCAT